>NC_086200.1:15030064-15330064 GCF_035770615.1 Melospiza melodia melodia | reverse complement strand
TGTGCCTGGAGGTCTGGGCTTCCTGATTTTAAAAATCCTAGCCCTAGGCCTAACCCCAACCCTAAGACGAGAAAGGCAAATCAGCCCGGAATTAGGGATGTCCCCAAGGAAAAAGCTGTGGAGGCAGGCATGTTGTGGTGCTTTTGCTCTCTTCTTGGGTAGTCCTTGGCAGCTGCTGTGTTCTTGGAACTCAGGGCTTTCTGGTTAAAAAACACTAACCCTAGGCGTAACTCAACCCTTAAGCCTAGGAAGGAAAATCAGCCTATGATTCGGGATGGTCTCATGGAAATAGCAGTGGAGGCAGCCAAGTTGTGTCACTTTTGCGCTGTCCTAGGGATGCCTTTGACAGCTGCAGTGTGCCTGGAGCACAGGGCTTCCTGGTTTTAAAATCCTAGGCCTAAGCCTAACAGTAACCCTAGGAAGGTAAATCAGCCGGGTATTGGGGTTCTTCCTAAGGAAAAAGCTGTGAAAGCTGCCATGTTGTGGCACTTCTGTGCTCCCTTTGGGATGCCTTTGGCAGCTGCAATAAGCCTGGAACTCAGGGCTTCCTGGTTAAAAAAACCCTATCCCTAGGGTGAACCTCACCCTAGCCCTAGGCAGATAAATCAGCCTCGGTATAGGGATGGAGCCAAGGAAAAAGCGCTGTGAAAGCAGGCATGTTGTGGCACTTTTGCACTCCCTTTGGGATGCCTTTCGCAGCTGCAGTAAGCCTGGAACTCAGGGCTTCCTGTTTAAAAAAATCCTAGCCCTAGGCTGAACCCCAACCCTAACCCTAGTCAGATACATCAGCCTAGGTCTAGGGATGGTGCCAAGGAAAAAGCGCTGTGAAAGCAGCCATGCTGTGGCACTTTTGAGCTCCCCTTGGGATGACTTTCGCAGCTCCAGTGGGCCTGGAGATTAGGGCTTCTTCATTATAAAAATCAAAATCCTACGACTATCCCTAAGGCTAACCCTAGGAAGAAAAATCAGGCTTGGATTAGGCATGTTCCCTAGGAAAAAGCTGTGGAGGCAGCCATGATGTGGCACTTTTGCACTCCCTTTGGAATGTCTTTCACAGTTCCAGTGTGCCTGGAGCTCTGGGCTTCCTAGTTTTACAAATCCTAGCCCTAGACCAAAACCCAACCGTAAGATGAGAAAGGAAAATCAGCCAGGAATAAGGGATGCTCCCAAGGAAAAAGCTGTGGAGACAGCCATGTTGTGGTATTTTTGCGCTCTTCTTGGGTAGTCCTTGGCAGCTACTGTGTTCTTGGAACTCAGGGCGTCCTGGTTAAAAAAGCCCTAACCCTAGGCATAACTCTAACCCTAAGCCTAGGAAGGAAAATCAGCCTATGGTTCGGGATGGACTCATGAGAAGAGCAGCAGAGGCAGCCCAGTTGTGTCACTTTTGCGGCCCTCTTGGGATGCCTTTAACAGCTGCAGTGTGCCTGGAGCACAGGGCTTCCGAGTTTTAGAAATCCTAGCCCTAGGCCTAAGCCTAACAGTAACCCTGGGAAGGTAAATCAGCCTGGTGTCAGGCTTCTTCCCAAGGAAAAAGCTGTGAAAGCAGCCATGTTGTGGCACTTTTGCACTCCTTTTTGGACGCCTTTCACAGCTCCAGTGTGCCTGGAGGTCTGGGCTTTCTGATTTTAAAAATCCTAGCCCTAGGCCTAACCCCAACCCTAAGACGAGAAAGGCAAATCAGCCCGGAATTAGGGATGTCCCCAAGGAAAAAGCTGTGGAGGCAGGCATGTTGTGGTGCTTTTGCTCTCTTCTTGGGTAGTCCTTCGCAGCTGCTGTGTTCTTGGAACTCAGGGCTTTCTGGTTCAAAGAACACTAACCCTAGGCCTAACTCAACCCTTAAGCCTAGGAAGGAAAATCAGCCTATGGTTGGGCATGGTCTCATGGAAATAGCAGTGGAGGCAGCCAAGTTGTGTCCCTTTTGCGCTGTCCTAGGGATGCCTTTGACAGCTGCAGTGTGCCTGGAGCACAGGGCTTCCTGGTTTTAAAAGTCCTAGGCCTAAGCCTAACAGTAACCCTAGGAAGGTAAATCAGCCGGGTATGAGGGTTCTTCCTAAGGAAAAAGCTGTGAAAGCTGCCATGTCGTGGCACTTTTGCACTCCTTTTTGGACGCCTTTCACAGCTCCAGTGTGCCTGGAGGTCTGGGCTTCCTGATTTTAAAAATCCTAGCCCTAGGCCTAACCCCAACCCTAAGACGAGAAAGGCAAATCAGCCCGGAATTAGGGATATCCCCAAGGAAAAAGCTGTGGAGGCAGGCATGTGGTGGTACTTTTGTGCTCTTCTTGGGTAGTCCTTCGCAGCTGCTGTGTTCTTGGAACTCAGGGCTTTCTGGTTAAAAGAACACTAACCCTAGGCCTAACTCAAACCTCAAGCCTAGGAAGGAAAATCAGCCTATGATTCGGGATGGTCTCATGGAAATAGCAGTGGAGGCAGCCAAGTTGTGTCACTTTTGCGCTCCCCTTGGGATGCCTTTGACAGCTGCAGTGTGCCTGGAGCACAGGGCTTCCTGGTTTTAAAATCCTAGGCCTAAGCCTAACAGTAACCCAAGGAGGTAAATCAGCCTGGTATTAGGGTTCTTCCTAAGGAAAAAGCTGTGAAAGCAGCCATGTCGTGGCACTTTTGCGCTCCCTTTGGGATGCCTTTGGCAGCTGCAGTAAGCCTGGAACTCTGGGCTTCCTGGTTAAAAAAACCCAATCCCTAGGTGAACCCTCACCCTAGCCCTAGGCAGATAAATCAGCCTCGGTATAGGGATGGAGCCAAGGAAAAAGCGCTGTGAAAGCAGGCATGTTGTTGCACTTTTGAGCTCCCTTTGGGATGCCTTTGGCAGCTGCAGTAAGCCTGGAACTCAGGGCTTCCTGTTTAAAAAAATCCTAGCCCTAGGCTGAACCCCAACCCTAACCCTAGGCAGATACATCAGCCTAGGTCTAGGGATGGTGCCAAGGAAAAAGCGCTGTGAAAGCAGCCATGCTGTGGCACTTTTGAGCTCCCCTTGGGATGACTTTCGCAGCTCCAGTGGGCCTGGAGATTAGGGCTTCTTCATTATAAAAATCAAAATCCTACGACTATCCCTAAGGCTAACCCTAGGAAGAAAAATCAGGCTTGGATTAGGCATGTTCCCTAGGAAAAAGCTGTGCAGGTAGCCATGATGTGGCACTTTTGCACTCCCTTTGGAATGTGTTTCACAGTTCCAGTGTGCCTGGAGCTCTGGGCTTCCTAGTTTTACAAATCCTAGCCCTAGACCAAAACCCAACCATAAGATGAGAAAGGAAAATCAGCCAGGAATAAGGGATGCTCCCAAGGAAAAAGCTGTGGAGGCAGCCATGTTGTGGTACTTTTGCGCTCTTCTTGGGTAGTCCTTGGCAGCTGCTGTGTTCTTGGAACTCAGGGCTTTCTGGTTAAAAACCACTAACCCTAGGCGTAACTCAAACCTTAACCCTAGGAAGGTAAATCAGCCTATGGTTCGGGAGGGTCTCATGGAAATAGCAGCGGAGGCAGCCAAGTTGTGGCACTTTTGCGCTGTCCTAGGGATGCTTTTCACAGCTGCAGTGTGCCTGGAGCTCAGGGCTTCCTAGTTTTAAAAATCCGAGCCCTAGGCCTAAATCCACCACTAACCCTTGGGAGGTAAATCAGCCTGGTGTTAGGGTTCTTCCCAAGGAAAAAGCCGTGAAAGCTGCCATGTTGTGGCACTTTTGCACTCCATTTGGGATGCCTTTTGCAGCTGCATTAAGCCTGGAACTCAGGGCTTCCTGATTTTAAAAATCCTAGCCCTAGGCCTAAAACCAACCCTAAGACTCAAAGCCAAATCAGCCAGGAATTAGGGATGTTAAAAGGAAATAGCTGTGGAGGCAGGCATGTTGTGGTACTTTTGCGCTCTTCTTGAGTAGTCCATTGCAGCTGCTGTGTTCTTGGAACTCAGGGCTTTCTGGTTAAAAAACTACTAAAAATCCAGTATGTCTGGCAGGGAGAAACTCTGCCAGCACAGAAAACATGCCTCATCGTGTTCCAGAAGTTGCAGAGAGGTCTGCCAAGTGTTTGGATGGAAGTAAAGAAAAGATGTACAAAACGGCTTCCAATTGAATGTTCATGTGATTGGAAAAGTCAGGAGAGTGGTAACGTACTGTTTTCTATCAGTTCGCAAGCAGCGCACACAATCCCAGTGTTGTACAGCTTCCTTCTTCACCTTTCTGAAGGTGCCGCTCTCTCCAGCTCTCGGATACAAAGAAGCGCCTTCTTCGCGCAAAGACGATTGTGCCGGTCACGGTGCTCTCCTTAGCGCGGCTTCTGCCGAAAGAGGGCCATTAGCGGCGCTTGGCTGCGGGGAGCAACGTACCTTCATCTTTAGGGTCTTCTGTGGTCTACATCTAAGCAGAAAGCTTTTCCACTATGTCTAGTCGGGAAAAACGTTGCCAGCACAGAAAACATTTCCCATCGTGTTCTAGACTTTGCACGGAGGTCTGCCGAGTGTTTGGCAGGGAGAAAAGAAAAGTTATCCAAAACACCTTCCAATCGAATGTTCATGTGATTGGAAAAGTCGGGAGAGTGGTACGGTACTGTTTTCTATCAGTTGGCAAGCTGCGCACACAATCCCAGTGTTGTACAGCTTCCTTCTTCACCTTTCCGAAGCTGCCGCTCTCGCTGGCTCCCAGAGGCGAAGAAGCGGCTTCTTCCCGCAAAGACGATTGTGCCGCTCACAGTGCTCTCCAGATCTCAGCTTCTGCCGAAAGACGCCCGGGAGCGGCGCTTAGCTCCAGAGAGCATCGTACCTTCGTCTTTAGCGTCTTTTGTAGTCTACATCTTAGCAGAAAGTTTTTCCACTATGTCTGGCTAGGAAAAACTGTGCCAGTACAGAAAACCACACCCATCGTGTTCTAGAAGTTGCAGAGTTGTCACTTTTGCGCTCTCCTTGGGAAGTCTTTCGCAGCTGCAGTGGGCCGGGAGCTCAGAGCTTACTCATTTATAAAACCCTTTCCCTATCCAGCACTGGTGGCAGGTAAATCAGCCTAGGTATAGGGATGTTCCTAAGGAAAAAGAGGTGGAGGCAGCCATGTTGCACCACTTTTGCTCTCCCCTGGGGATGCCTTTCGCAGCTCTGCAGTGCGCCTGCAGCTCAGGGCTTCCTAGTTTTAAAAATCCTAGCCCTAGGCCTAAGCCCACCTCTAACCCTAGGGAGGGAAATCAGCCTGGTATTAGGGTTCCTCCCAAGGAAAAAGCTGTGAAAGCAGGCATGTGTGGCACTTTTGCGCTCCCTTTGGGATGCCTTTGGCAGCTGCAGTAAGCCTGGAACTCAGGGCTTCCTGGTTAAAAAAACCCTAGCCCTCAGGTGAACCCTAACCCTAAACATAGGCAGATAAATCAGCCTAGGTATAGGGATGGTGCCAAGGAAAAAGCGCTGTGAAAGCAGCCATGTTGTTGCACTTTTGAGCTCCCCTTGGGATGTCTATCGCAGCTGCAGTGTGCCTTGAGATCAGGGCTTCTTCATTATAAAAATCATAATCCTACGACTATCCCTAAGGCTAACCCTAGGAAGGTAAATCAGGCTGGGATTAGTGATGTTCCCAAGGAAAAAGCCCTGGAGGGAGCAAGTTGAGGCAATTTTGCGCTGCCCTAGGGAAGTCTTTCGCAGCTGCAGTGGGCCGGGAGCTCAGAGCTTACTCATTTAAAAAACCCTTTCCCTATCCTGCACTGGAGGCAGGTAAATCAGACTAGGTATAGGGATGTTGCCAAGGAAAAAGAGGTGGAGGCAGCCATGTTGCACCACTTTTGCTCTCCCCTGGGGATGCCTTTCGCAGCTCTGCAGTGTTCCTGGAGCTCAGGGCCTCTTGCTTTAAAAACCCTATCTCTAACCCTAACTGGAGGCATGTAAATAAGCCTAGGGGTAGGCATGGTCCCAGGGAAAAAGCTGTGGAGGCAGTCATGTTGTGGTACTTTTGCGCTCCTCTTGGGTAGTCCTTGGCAGCTGCTGTGTTCTTGGAACTCAGGGCTTTCTGGTTTAAAAACCACTAAAAATCCACTAGTTCTGGCAGGGAGAAACTCTGCCAGCACAGAAAACATCTCCCATCGTGTTCTAGAGTTTGCACGGAGATCTGCCAAGTGTTTGGCAGGGAGAAAAGGAAAGTTGTCCAAAACAGCTTCCAATCGAATGTTCATGTGATTGGAAAAGTCAGGAGAGTGGTAAGGTACTGTTTTCTATCAGTTGGCAAGCTGCGCACACAATCCCAGTGTCGTACAGCTTCCTTCTTCACCTTTCCGAAGCTGCCGCTCTCTCCGGCTCCTGGAGGGGAAGAAGCGCCTTCTTCGCGCAAAGACGATTGTGCCGCTCACAGTGCTCTCCTTAGCGCGGCTTCTGCCGAGAGACGCCCGGGAGCGACGCTTAGCTCCGGAGTGCTCCGTACCTTCCCATTCAATTTTTAGGCTCGACAAACGAAATGGTATACTTGCAGCAGTAGGGCGGGACATTGAACTGGACTTTCTCCTTTTAGAGAGAAGCTAATGGAAAAGTTTCACCGGAATCAGAGCAGGCTGTAAAAGAAGAAAAGTGTCATGAAAATAAGCCAGCCTTATCCTCTTAGTCTTGCTTGTTGTGATTGGCCAAGAATGAAATGTGTCAACTCTGTGTTTTTGGGTTTCACATCAGTAACAGGTACTTCAGCTGCTGTACTTCTCTCCTAAAGTTAAGAACAGAATCCAAGGAATTGTGATTCCATGGTCTCAATTCACCCTATGGTGCCGAAAAAGGAGTGGAAGGTGCACGGGTCAATTAACTTGAATGGCCTATGTAAATCAGCGGCCACTGATTTCCTGAAGGCTTCAACAGGTTAGTTGCCTATGTTTTTCTTGGAATTGTTTTAACCTTTGGTCATGTTTTTCTTGCGATTCTTTTACCCTTTCCCCATTAGTTCAGCCTTTGCTCTCAAGCCTTTGCTGACATTTCCAATATCTCGGTAGCCTGGAAAAGTGTTGTCTTTATTGATCACATCATTATTCCCTTCCAAGGGTTGTTTGCCTCAAGTCTCAGTTTGGCTGGTTTTCTGCTAGTTGATTGTCAGAGGGCAGCAGGTGTTTTGTAAGAGCAAGTACACAATCCCATCGCTTGCTTTTCTTTGGATTTGGCCTGTCTAGAAAATGGAATGACTGAACATCTCTGAGAGGCTTTTCTCTCCCCATGAGGTTTCACTGGAAGGGCAGATGCAAATGGTCTACCTGAAGTCTTGGCACAGAAGAAAGTAGTGGTTTGCTGCTGCATAGAGCTAGAAGCTTACAAAAGGAAGGCCTTGGGCTGAGGCCCATTACTTTGGCTAAGTAGAAAAGGACTGTGGGAAGGTGAGGCAGCTGAATTCGAGGTAGATCAACAAGTTCTAGAACCATCGTGTGTTCACAGCGTGG
This sequence comes from Melospiza melodia melodia, assembly GCF_035770615.1. NCBI lineage: Eukaryota > Metazoa > Chordata > Aves > Passeriformes > Passerellidae > Melospiza > Melospiza melodia. The sequence continues at coordinate 15,322,684 of NC_086200.1, read as the reverse complement.
TGCATGGTGGTTGGTTGAATTGTGTTTGTTATGGCTTAAAGCTATGGAACTGAGAAAGGCCTAAGTGTTTCAAAAGCCTGGTTTTTGTAAGAAAGCAGCTCTCCTTTGCGTCTGCCTGGAGACTCTGCATCACCACGGACCCTCACTGCCAGTTTGCCAAGGAGATGATCAGTAGGAATGTTGCAGAGCTGCTGTGTGCATCTGAATGGAATGGCAGAGAGCGAAGCGCTGGACATTTCTGGCTTTAGTTACAATGCTGCTGCATTGGTGCCAGTTGAGTTGGTTTTCCATCAGTGGCCTTTCTGTCTAGAAGTACACTGCCCAGAGTATTTGATGCCATTTCCTTCCTGTTGTTTTCATACCTTCCTTCAGTTGAAAGGATGATACAACCTTTCCATTTTGAAGATCCCTGTTAGGAAACACTATGCCAGAGGAGTCATCGCTCCCTTTTCTTCTGCCTCCTTTGCCATTTTCAGAGACTCATTTCAAATTTCTGCTCATGTCAAGAAGAATACTGAGACTACTTAGCAGGGTTGACGCTCTCAGCTGCTTTCTTTCCTCTTTCATACTGCTTCATACTGGATGTGACTTCAAGGCCTCGTTTTGTCATCTGCATTTTGCCGTGATCCAAAGCTTCCAGGCCTGTGATTCCAGGCCTGTGAACACAAAAAGAACTCTTAGTCTTTTGCAAGAACTACCCCTAGGAGGATTTGTGTTCACTTTGATCTCTACAGTGTTTCAGAAAAAAGGAGATTGTACTCTCTTCTTGTGTACTCTCTTCTTGTGCTCTCATTTCCCTCTCTCTGCCTTGCATGCCCTAGTTAATCTACCGGCGTGACTCATTTGGCATCATCTCACGGTGCAAATTCTGCATAGTTTCATGTCCTTACAAATGCCAGTTGCCAAGGAGCCTATCTAACCATTCAAGGGGCAAAGAATTGCAGGGCTGGCCAGTTCAGGTGCTGAAACTGTAAGTCATGCCATATCAAAGTGACAGAGCAAATCAATTGATCTAGGACTTTCAGCTGGACACCTCTGAGAACAGCAGCTTGTCAGCAATGACACAGACATCTTCCTAGCTGTATTCCAGAAAGAGGAAAGGGATACCTTCAACGGTTAATATGTTTGGCATGAGAAAACAGCAAGAAATGTACCGCAAAATACTTGAGTCAGATCAAGTGCGTTTCTCTAGTGAGAATTTTGCTCTTGTTCTTTCTTGTCTGTGCCTTTACTTTTCACAGAAGACAGGGGAGCATTTCATTATTACTGTTCTTTTGTTTTCTCTTGTTGGCCTCCCTCTTTCCACCTGCAATTAAAAAATTTGCCTTTCTTTACTGGCTTCTCTTTCTTTACTTCTACAAGTTGACATGAGGTCATCCAACCTTACCATCAATGTTCTCAGACAGTGGAGAGAAGTAGAAGGTACAGCTAAATGGATAAAAGAAACCCACAAAAATAGACAGGTTTTTACAGTCTTCTGTGAGAACATTAGGACACAAGATGTCTTTGAACTGAGTAATGCTCTATTGATTTAACTTTTAGTCCACTCTATTATTATTACTATTATTACATGTGTTTGGCCTTTAGTACAGAGCCTTGGAACTAATCCAGGCCAATACTTTGGCTAATTTTGTTTTATTTCTAGTGAGGACTTTGTTTCTTAAGCAATAGTCCAGAGAAAGAGCGTCCATGGTACAGTTACGGGTCATAAATTTCTGGTACAGTTTGTGCTGGTAATACATCTAGGAAAGAAAGGTTTGACATCTTGTTTGACTTTCAAATGGAACCATGATTTGAAAAACCTAAGAGTTGCGGTTCCCCCCCCACCCCACACCCCAAGTACTTCTCTTTGCACTGTTACTCAGGAATTACACATAAAAGCCCACCCTGTAAAATACGTTGCAGATACTTTGCAATAAGTGCAGCTTAGCAGCTAGAGATGATAACGTGGGTTAAATAACATTGCTTCTGCAGTGATGGAAACTCTGTCTACGCAGACATACTCAACAAAGGTTACGATGGCTTAGCTCCTGTGCTCAAGTGAACGTGCATTTTAGAACTTCCCAAGAAGGTGAATTCAACCTCCTTCATTGCTCTCTGCTGGAGTCCCAAGAGAATTTCAGTCTGCTTTTTGTCATTTACAGCTGTCACTGCCTAGCTCTTGAACATGAGACTCCCTCATGACTGATGAAAGTTGTCTAGTTAAGAGTGGGTGAAAGACATGCTCTTGCTCTAGAAGGAGATGAGAAGGTTTCTGCAGTCTTTGTCATCTCTACTGCTTGTGATTTCTATACAAAACCAGCGGGAAGTTTTCTGAAGGCAGTCCAGAAGCTGGCAATATGGACAGCTTACAGCCGAACACTTGCTGCAGTGCAACCATGGTGACACCAGAAAGGACTTCAAAAATTTAAAATGGCAAACAAAGCAGTTGGAAGGAAAAGAACATGAACCATTATTCCATTTTTCTAATCTATCTTTCTTTCAGTCATCATTTTCGTGCAGTTTCGCGGCTTGCGTTGGTATCCCTCCGAAGGAATCTGAGACAGAGTAAGCTTTTGAATGGAGTAGAGGTGAGAAACGCAGGCCAAGTTGCCTTTTTTTGCCATCAAATACCAATTACGCTTGAACTACCCTTTGCTTAAGGTGCTTAGCTTACACTAAGAATTGATTAGCACATTTTGATGTGAGCAAATTTTACTGTCATGACTGAGTAAATTTTGCTGTCGTCTGAATAGCAATGTTTGTGTCAAAATAGTATTTTGTCTCCTGTATCTGCAGCAGGTAAGCCTTTTGCTGTCAGCAGTGTTGCTTAACCTTTCATGTCATATCCCTCTTCACATCCATCTTCTGCTTAAGGCTTATTAATCTACTTTAGAATTGGCACGTGGAATAAGACTACTTTTCATTTTTGAAAGCTAATGTCATTTGACCTACTTACAGCAAATAATTCATTAATTGCAAGTCCCCAGCTAGCATCTTTTTGGCATATTCTAAACTTCTAAAGAAGTAACAAAAGCACTCTCCAATACTTGACTTTAATATCACAGTGGGAACGCTGGTCTTGTTTCCAATAAACAATCATGGGTATGGTAAAACAAAAGGAGGGGTTAGAGTTTTCTCTGTTAACCTATAGTGAGCTTGGATTTTGCAATATGCATGAAGTTAATTAACACTGTTATATAAAATGGCTAATTTAATCAATAAATTGGAGTCAATGCTGATCAACGACAAGGTGGATAGGCTTCCCTTCGCTTTCAACACAGTGCCAAGTCGGGCTGGTTTGATAGTACCAAGTGGCTGCTGCAATCTGCCATCCAGAAGCGGGGCAGGTGAGTTTTGTTTGCAAGGGAAAGGGGCTGTGGTTTTTGTTTGGGGGCCTGTGGATTGGAGTGGCCGGCTGGCTCCTGAAAATCCACGATACGCAGCATGGCTCCTAGACCCAAGGTGGCACCAGTGCCAAGTCGGGCTGGTTTGATAGTACCAAGTGGCTCCAGCAATCTGCCATCCAGAAGCGGGGCAGGTGAGTTTTGTTTGCCAGGGAAAAGGGCCGAGGTTTGTGTCTGGGAGCCTATAGCCTGGAGTGGCCAGCTGGCTCCTGAAAATCTACGATACGCAGGATGGTTCCCAGACCCAAGGTGGCTCCAGTGCCAAGTTGGGCTGGTTTGATAGTACCAAGTGGCTCCTGCAATCTGCCATCCAGAAGAGGGGCAGCTGAATTTTGTTTGCAAGGGAAAAGGGCTGTTGATTATGTTTGAGGGCCTGGGGCTGGAAGAGGCCGGCTGGCCCCTGAAAATCCACGATACGCAGGACGGTTCCCAGACCCAAGGTGGCACCAGTGCCAAGTCAGGCTGGTTTGACAGTAAGAGGTGGCTCCTGCAATCTGCCATCCAGAAGAGGGGCAGGTGAGTTTTGTTTGCCAGGGAAACGGGCGGAAGTTTGCGTCTGGGGGCCTATGGCTGGGACTGGCCGGCTGGCTCCTGAAAATCCACGATACGCAGGACGGTTCCCAGACCCAAGATGGCACCAGTGCCAAATTGGGCTGGTTTTATAGTACCAAGTGGCTCCTGCAATCTGCCATCCAGAAGAGGGGCAGGTGAGTTTTGTTTGCCAGAGAAAAGGGCCGTGGTTTGTGTTTGGGGGCCTGTGGCTGGGAGTGACCGGCTGGCTCCTGAAAATCCACGATACGCAGGATGGTTCCCAGACCCAAGGCGGCACCAGTGCCAAGTCGGGCTGGTTTGATAGTACCAAGTGGCTCCTGCAATCTCCCATGATCACATGAAGAAATACTTTCTGGTGTCTGTACTGGCCCATATGCTCTTTCTTCTCTCCCTCAACTTCTCCATCACCTCTCATCTGTTTCACATGCACTATCTTCAAGGTCCACAGGCTACTTTTCACAGAATCTTCAGGCCTGATGCAGTAAGATGGATGAATAAAACAGAGCTGGGATCTATTTTCCAGTTTGGATAAAATGCATTCTGCACACAAATCCAAGGAGAAGGTGCTGCCCGATGCCCAGAAAAACTTTCACTACTGCTAGTGTTCTACGTCAACCGCAACTTAGTCTGAAAGAAAAGCTTTTTCTCTGAGAGCATCTGAGAGGTTTGCATGAAGCACTGATATCTGACATATGCAATTTTGAATTGGAGAGGAAAAAGAAAATGGCAAGAAGTTTTTAATTTTAGTGGTTTCAATTTTAATTTCCGTGCACTTTTTCAAAACTTGTCAGCTCAAATGCCCATCTACATCTTTTAGTCATCTGTAAGTCAGTATTCATATAAAATGTGCTTCAAATCAAAAGAATTTCAAATTTGCACTCCAAGTTTCTATGCCTAGATTTATGATTTCCTACACATATTAGATGAAAGGAAGGCCTTTTTTACTGAGGGAGTGCTGGAACACTGGAACAGGTTGCCCAGAGAAGTTGTGGATGTCCCATGCCTGAAAGTATTCAAGGTCAGCTTGGACGGGACTTGGAGCAGCAACAAAGGAGAAGCTTGATGGTAGAGAAACAAAGTTGGACTATAGAAGAAACTCGGATTGAAGTATAGGAGCAAGTTTTCTCTCAGCTCTTGGGGTAAATTCAAAGTTGTACAAAATGACATTTATCTGTGATATTCACGACTGTAACAGAAAGGTTCATGAAAACTGTACAGAAGATAGCAAATTTCAAAAGAGATAAGAATTACAGCATAAAATCCACGGGATGGGTTACAACATGAGACACTCTCTAAGAGAAAATCTCTGTGTTTCAGCACTTCATCATGGTAAGATTTCATGAAGTGCCAAAGAAGGCGGCAAAATATCATTCGGGACATTATTGACTGGAATTCAGCCTGGCCATTAGTAGGAACTGGCTTTGAACACATCATGTAGATACACCACACACACTTTCCCTTCACTGAAAAATGACTGTTTACAACGAATAAGCAATTGACGATCACAATTGATTGAAAGCATCTTAAACATGTCAAGTATTTCATTGTAGATGATCTGTGATCCAAATGCTTCTTCCACCTTAGAGAGGGACAGAACAATTCTTCCATATCATGATGGTTTAAAATTGTATCAACCAATGTTTTCTGCTGAAAAGATATCATCTATTTTTTTCTATTTTTGGAAGAAAATATTCCTAGACATACAACAGGTGAGAACTAAGTAATTTTAAAGAAACAAATGAAATGAAAGTATTCTGTAAATAGAATTAAATGAAAAGCTGTGTTTTAAATAGGAGCTAAATATTAAACAGAATTTTTGTACCAGGCATTTGAATTACTGCACCAGCTCTTTTGCCCATAAAGAGAGCATTTCAGTCTTTTCCTGCCTGCTGCCCCTTTGGAGACAGCTGTGGCCCTAGGATTTGCGTCTGAGGGAGAGCTCCATCCTTGGACCTCCTGATCTTTCCCAAGTGGCCAAATGGGGATGCACCAGCAGCACTGCTGGGAAGGTGCTGGCTCAGTGGCTGTTTGTTGAGACTGTGCCCCCCATATCAGCTTTATGTGTGTGTGTGGGGTGGGGGGGTGCTCTGGTGGCTGTGGTTACACACTCACTGGCCTTGGCAGAGCACAAGTCGGAACCTTTGAAGGTTCCAGCTGCTGTGAGGCGCAGGAGGCAGAGCTGGTGCTAGGCACAGTGTGGTACTGCGCTGAGGGAAAGGTGAAAACAGTTAATAATCCACCCTCAGCTAATCACTGAGGGCTGATGGGAGGCACAGGCTTGGTGGAGTTGCTCAGACACTGCGGCTCCGCCGTGCAAAGCAGCGTGGCTGAGCTGGTTGTTGGTCAGGTAAGGGCTCAAATATATTTCCTGCAACTTGCTCCAGCACAGTTCAGCCTGGAAAAAAGGCATTTTTCCAAGTGTAGGGGAGTCAAGCTCCAATAAATGTCAGCTGAGCGCTGGTGCTTGCTCCCCTGCATGAAGCCTCAGTGAGGCACCAGGGCCTCCTGTCAGCAGGAGGGGAAGGGAGATCAGAGTTGTTGGAAGAATACATGACTGAAGGCTGAGCACAGGGTTGGTGGTGCTTTGCGTGGCTCTTGCATGACATCCAGGCTGGGTGTTGCAGTGTGAGCTAACCTTTTGTTTTGCATCAGGCGTTATGCCAGAGCCAGCCCCAGGCTGCACATTTTCACCCAAATCCATTTTTGTTGTTGCAAGACTGCTATACCTGCCACTGGGTTTCAACCAGTGTTACCAGCAACACAGGTCTGTTGGTGTGAGTGAAACACCCACACAAGCTCTTTACAGCTTCAGCACAAATTGCAATACAGGAAAGAGGCCTTCTCCTCACAGCCCCAACAGATAAGGCTGAGTAAGAATCCCAAGCCAGGACAAACTTCTCTGCCATCCCTAACCCATGCCACACATAGATTGAGGGATAGGAGTTTGCAACAACTGGAAACTGCCCTTGACCCACTGCTTTACCTGGAGAGGATGCAGCTGTTCCAGCCGAGGGTTCCCACATGGGCGCAATGGCTGGTCATGGTTCGGAGACGTTTCTGCTGCTCAACGTCCCATAGCTTATAGGGGCCTGAGTAAATATATGTATTGCAGTAAAAGATCTCTGTATTGTATAAGTGACCCTGCCCTGATTCTAGTTATTGTAAATGGGCTGCAGCTGCACTGTCCTTGATTGGGCAGTAGCCTGTGGAGGTAGCTGGGATAAAAGGGGGTGGGGCATTCAGGGAGGGCTGTAGAGGAGCCCTTACTGAGAAGGAACAACAGCACTGCTGTGAAGAGCTGCTGTGAGAAAACCACCCAGAAGGTATGAGACCCTAGAAATATTATATACAACAATGTAAATGCAACAATAGCTGGAGAGGCAAAGTAAAAAGTTCTTCAGAAGAAACCTAATCCTGTTTCTATGCCCTAGGAACCTCACTGCACAGGCTCTGGCATTCAGCTTTCTCAGTCAGGGAACAGAGAAAATATGTATCTCATGACCATAGCACAGAAGGTAACGCTGCTTATCAGAAAACGCCCAAATCAAACCCTGCCTTGCACACTGGGCAGTTCCACCCCACACCAGGGAAGACAAGTCAGGTGCATGGCATCCTTCCTCTGCCAGCCAAGGTTTTGTCCCCAGGCCCCACAGTTCTGTCAATCCCTAGAAAACACCTCTAGTTTTACTCCTGCATTCACCTGAATCTCAGCACTACTTGTGCCAACAGCAAGGTAGTCTCCTTCTTTAATCCATGATGCAGAGGAAATGTAAACATCTGGATGCTCCGTCTGCAGCAGGGGGATAATCTCCCTAGTAGCGTGATTCCACAGATAAACAGTGTCATCCAGAACCACTGCCAGGAAGTTCTGGGAGCTCCAGTCTATGAGATTCAGTTCTACACTTTGAAAGAGCAATGCAGGTCACACCATGCTTGGCTAGAGAACCCTGCCCTTCACCCGTGCTGCTGCAGCAGGTGTGGGTGCACACGTGCACACACACACGTGCAGGTGAGGGGCAGCCTTCTGAGTGTCACTATGCCCAGCTGCTGGGGCCAGGTACCCTGCTCCAAGGCATCTACACTGTGCCCTAGACCACTGTCCCTGTAAGGCCACACAGGGACACTCCAGAAGTGGTCTGTGCTAGCCTGGGTACACCAAATAATACAGACAGCCCAGTTACCCAGTCCTAGGAACAGCAATCCAGTTCAGAATGTTCTGGATGCCCAGCACTCAACCCTGTAGCCTACTTACAGTAGTCGTTGAATATCTCTGGTGCATCCAAGACCCGTTCTGGCTTTGAGGGAATATATCTGCTCTTCTTCCTGCTCAATCCAGGTGCCATTTTCTGACTGTAGAGCACTTTCAGGTTATTCTGATAGTCTGTGTGCAGGGGAACAGGTTTGTTAACCTGAGTTAGTTTCCTCCCAGCTGAGTGCTGCTCACCCAACTAGGAATCCCTTGGAGTGAAAATAAAGTCCTAAGAGAAACACTCACAAGCCTGCAGTGCACTAAAATCACTGGCAGAATGAACTACTGAGCAGGGGTGAGCTACAATTTCCTCATTCATGGAAACAAATTTAACAAACACTTGGGTTTTTGAATCCCATTATATTTAGTTGCAGTTTAAGCTAGAAAGTGCACAGCAGAGGCTTTGATGCTCTTACAGACTTCATGAACGTTTGGAACCTGCAGTACCGGTAACTGTCACCGACATCTTTCCATAAAAATCCTTTCTTTAGGATTTTTCCCCCTTCTGAGAAGCTGTGGCCTCAGCAACAAAAGGTAAACAATGGTTATCTGCTGCTGGGGAATGCAACAGGTGGATGCGTGATCAGTCTTGGGTGAATGTTTGGATTTACTGACCACTCACAGCGGAGCTGGGTCTCACCCTCTGCTGAGAAACAGCCCTTTGTTTATTCATTCTTTTCCTATTCTTAGCTTAGCTAGCTTCTGAGAACTTTCCTTCTATTTCTTTTAGTATAGTAATAATGTAATATATATCATAAAATATTAAATCAAGCCTTCTGAACATGAGGTCAAGATTCTCATCTCTCTCTCCACCCTGAAGACCCTTGCAAGCCCTGTAACAGGTGACCAACTGGCAGTCATAGCAACTCTCCTAAATAAATTCACTTTAACTGTTATGCCCTCCCTCGACCTCAGGAACCTTAAGAAAGGAGACTCCAGCCTGTACAGCTCTCAGAAACCAGTTGATTTCTCCTGTGACCACACACAGAGCCTCTGTGTTGCTGTTCCCCTGACCTGATCCCTCCTGCTGATTCAGCTCACACGGAGCCTGTATCATACCTTCTGGAGCATTCTGTGGTTTTCCTCTGAGGTGGAGGATCTTTGCCTCTTCCACATCAAAACCATTCAGATTCACTGCCCAGGCTTTCTGTTGCTCCTACAGAGACAAATCACCCTCAGTGCAATGCATTTAAAACAATTCCCACACTACAATTTAAACAGACATCTAAGTCCCCTTCTCTTAGAATCTGAAGATGTTTGACTGTGCTGCAAGGGTCAGTCACACAGAGGCAGGTCAAAGCAGTTTTCCTCAGTCTTTCATACATTGTCCTGCTCACATTTTCAAACAATGGCAAATTCAGTGTCATTGCCAGAGGGAAAAGCCACAGCCACAAAGCGACCAAATGCTTCACAAACAGATTTCAGAACACAGTGTAAAACATTCCAGAAGTGTTCCCGGTGGAGACCTTGTCCTAGAATAGCTACCACCAGCAGTTTCACTTTGCATAGGCTTACAGCTTTGTGTTTTTGTTGCCTGCTACATTTTAAAGCCTCGTTAGTCAAAAGCTAAATTTTGCTACCAGAAGCAGCATAGGCTTCGAGTGCATGGCAGTCTCTACAGCTTCAGTCTCATCCTAGGCTCCTGAAGCCCAGAGCTGCAAGTAGTGATGGCTGGGACTTGTCAGTGCCGTCTGCCCCCTTGATAGAACCTATTGTTCACTGCTCTGTAAAGGGGCAGGAAGGCGTAGCAGTTATTGAAGTAATTGTAACTTAGCAACATGCTCACCTTCTTGGTAGGGGAATCCTCAGCAGGGTCATTCTCTTTGGTTAGGAGGAAATTTGCCATCTCCATCTGCATAGTGCTGCGTTTGGGAATGTAGCGATCCCCCCCAGCCTTTGTGGGGGTGCTTTGAATTTTGGATCCAGATTTACCTGCATTCACATATGAAAATATTGTCTTACAGCTATTTAACAGCCTGTATTCGAGCTTTCACGGGAGCAAACCCAACACACTTGCACATCACACCCACCAGACAAGTAGGACTCTGAGGTCTCATGCCACCCAGTCCCAACTAACTTATATTTTCCTCCCTGCCACCAAGTTGGTTAGGGACTGTGTGGTGCAACTCCTTGGGTCTAGTGCAACAATTCCAGAGTCCAGAGATAAGGGGAAGATACAAAAACGCTCACAGGATGTAAAGCTGTCAGCTGACAGTCCTGCCCACACTCGTCCTAGCATACAGCTGTGCCAGCAAGGCTCAGCTGGCCGAACAGCAGCTCGCCAGCCCCAGTGCTCAGAGCTCTGCCCCTCATGCTGGCAAGGAGGTGGGTGGCTGTCAGGAGCACAGCCCACCTCCTCCTGCCTGAGCAGCAGCCGGTAGGGCAGCATGGCAGGGAGCCCAGAGCCCCGTGGCTACGGACAAGCAGCCTGGGCCAGGCTCCCGCACTCAACCTCTGCCGCCGGTGGCCGGCGCTCACCGGGTGTCTTGGACGGCGTCTTGCTGGGGCTGTGGGAGCGACATGACGGCTTTATGGGGGACATGCCGACGGGGCTGGGCCCGGGGCCACTCTCCTTGGCCTTGCGCTGCCATGGCGCAGGCAGCGCATTCGGGATCAGCGTGTCCAGCTTCAGCAGCCCGTGCAGGTCCGCCTCCAACAGGAACTGCACCGTGGTCCTGCGGGCGGGCAGGGTGAGCCGTGCCCACCGGCCGGGCTGAGCCTACTCCGACTGCCCCGCCGGCCTCCCCACCACCGGACCGTGCAAGCGCTCCAGCTGCTCCTCCCCACTAAGGGACACCCCCACTCTCCCCAGCCGCTCCTCGGGACACCCCATCAGCCGATACGCCCTCCCTCCGCTTCTCGGGGGTCCTTGATCAGGCAGCACCCCTTCCAGCCGCTCTTTGGGGCTTCTTCCGATAAGCAACATTCTCCCTTCCCCTGCCTTTCAAGGGCAATCTCGTCCCTGCTCTTTCTCCTCCCCACCGTGCTTTGCCTCTGCCCAGTGCCCCTGGGGCTGCTCTTGGCCAGGCAGCCTCAGTGGGAGCCAGCACTGGCTGCAGCCCCAGTGGGCCCCCCCAGGACAAGGCCCAGCATTTAGTTCTAGAACTTGTTGATCTACCTCGAATTCAGCTGCCTCACCTTCCCACAGTCCTTTTCTACTTAGCCAAAGTAATGGGCCTCAGCCCAAGGCCTTCCTTTTGAAAACTTCTAGCTCTATGCAGCAGCAAACCACTACTTTCTTCTGTGCCAAGACTTCAGGTAGACCATTTGCATCTGCCCTTCCAGTGAAACCTCATGGGGAGAGAAAAGCCTCTCAGAGATGTTCAGTCATTCCATTTTCTAGACAGGCCAAATCCAAAGAAAAGCAAGCTATGGGATTGTGTACTTGCTCTTACAAAACACCTGCTGCCCTCTGACAATCAACTAGCAGAAAACCAGCCAAACTGAGACTTGAGGCAAACAACCCTTGGAAGGGAATAATGATGTGATCAATAAAGACAACACTTTTCCAGGCTACCGAGATATTGGAAATGTCAGCAAATGCTTGAGAGCAAAGGCTGAACTAATGGGGAAAGGGTAAAAGAATCGCAAGAAAAACATGACCAAAGGTTAAAACAATTCCAAGAAAAACATAGGCAACTAACCTGTTGAAGCCTTCAGGAAATCAGTGGCCGCTGATTTACATAGGCCATTCAAGTTAATTGACCCGTGCACCTTCCACTCCTTTTTCGGCACCATAGGGTGAATTGAGACCATGGAATCACAATTCCTTGGATTCTGTTCTTAACTTTAGGAGAGAAGTACAGCAGCTGAAGTACCTGTTACTGATGTGAAACCCAAAAACACAGAGTTGACATATTTCATTCTTGGCCAATCACAACAAGCAAGACTAAGAGGATAAGGCTGGCTTATTTTCATGACACTTTTCTTCTTTTACAGCCTGCTCTGATTCCGGTGAAACTTTTCCATTAGCTTCTCTCTAAAAGGAGAAAGTCCAGTTCAATGTCCCGCCCTACTGCTGCAAGTATACCGTGTGGTTTGTCGAGCCTAAAAATAGAATGGGAAGGTACAGTGCTCTCTGGAGCTAAGAGCCGCTCCCGGGCGTCTTTTGGCAGAAGCCGCGCTAAGGAGAGCACTGTGAGCGGCACAATCGTCTTTGCGCGGAGAAGCCGCTTCTTCCCCTCCAGGAGCCGGAGAGAGCGGCAGCTTCGGAAAGGTGAAGAAGGAAGCTGTACAACACTGGGATTGTGTGCGCAGCTTGCCAACTGATAGAAAACAGTACCTTACCACTCTCCTGACTTTTCCAATCACATGAACATTCGATTGGAAGCTGTTTTGGACAACTTTCCTTTTCTCCCTGCCAAACACTTGGCAGATCTCCGTGCAAACTCTAGAACACGATGGGAGATGTTTTCTGTGCTGGCAGAGTTTCTCCCTGCCAGAACTAGGGGATTTTTAGTGGTTTTTAAACCAGAAAGCCCTGAGTTCCAAGAACACAGCAGCTGCCAAGGACTACCCAAGAGGAGCGCAAAAGTACCACAACATGCCTGCCTCCACAGCTTTTTCCCTGGGACCATGCCTACCCCTAGGCTTATTTACATGCCTCCAGTTAGGGTTAGAGATAGGGTTTTTAAAGCAAGAGGCCCTGAGCTCCAGGAACACTGCAGAGCTGCGAAAGTCATCCCAAGGGGAGAGCAAAAGTGGTGCAACATGGCTGCCTCCACCTCTTTTTCCTTGGCAACATCCCTATACCTAGGCTGATTTACCTGCCTCCAGTGCAGGATAGGGAAAGGGTTTTTTAAATGAGTAAGCTCTGAGATCCAGGCCCACTGCAGCTGCGAAAGACTTCCCTAGGGCAGCGCAAAATTGCCTCAACTTGCTCCCTCCAGGGCTTTTTCCTTGGGAACATCCCTAATCCCAGCCTGATTTACCTTCCTAGGGTTAGCCTTAGGGATAGTCGTAGGATTATGATTTTTATAATGAAGAAGCCCTGATCTCAAGGCACACTGCAGCTGCGATAGACATCCCAAGGGGAGCTCAAAAGTGCCACAACATGCCTGCTTTCACAGCGCTTTTTCCTTGGCACCATCCCTATACCTAGGCTGATTTATCTGCCTATGTTTAGGGTTAGGGTTCACCCGAGGGCTAGGGTTTTTTTAACCAGGAAGCCCTGAGTTCCAGGCTTACTGCAGCTGCCAAAGGCATCCCAAAGGGAGCGCAAAAGTGCCACACATGCCTGCTTTCACAGCTTTTTCCTTGGGAGGAACCCTAATACCAGGCTGATTTCCCTCCCTAGGGTTAGTGGTGGGCTTAGGCCTAGGGCTAGGATTTTTAAAACTAGGAAGCCCTGAGCTGCAGGCGCACTGCAGAGCTGCGAAAGGCATCCCCAGGGGAGAGCAAAAGTGGTGCAACATGGCTGCCTCCACCTCTTTTTCCTTAGGAACATCCCTATACCTAGGCTGATTTACCTGCCACCAGTGCTGGATAGGGAAAGGGTTTTTTAAATGAGTAAGCTCTGAGCTCCAGGCCCACTGCAGCTGCGAAAGACTTCCCAAGGAGAGCGCAAAAGTGACAACTCTGCAACTTCTAGAACACGATGGGTGTGGTTTTCTGTACTGGCACAGTTTTTCCTAGCCAGACATAGTTGAAAAACTTTCTGCTAAGATGTAGACTACAAAAGATGCTAAAGACAAAGGTACGATGCTCTCTGGAGCTAAGCGCCGCTCCCGGGCGTCTTTCGGCAGAAGCTGAGATCTGGAGAGCACTGTGAGCGGCACAATCGTCTTTGCGGGAAGAAGCCGCTTCTTCGCCTCTGGGAGCCAGCGAGAGCGGCAGCTTCGGAAAGGTGAAGAAGGAAGCTGTACAACACTGGGATTGTGTGCGCAGCTTGCCAACTGATAGAAAACAGTACCGTACCACTCTCCCGACTTTTCCAATCACATGAACATTCGATTGGAAGGTGTTTTGGATAACTTTTCTTTTCTCCCTGCCAAACACTCGGCGGACCTCCGTGCAAAGTCTAGAACACGATGGGAAATGTTTTCTGTACTGGCAACGTTTTTCCCGACTAGACATAGTGGAAAAGCTTTCTGCTTAGATGTAGACCACAAAAGACCCTAAAGATGAAGGTACGTTGCTCCCCGCAGCCAAGCGCCGCTAATGGCCCTCTTTCGGCAGAAGCCGCGCTAAGGAGAGCACTGTGAGCGGCACAATCGTCTTTGCGCGAAGAAGGCGCTTCTTTGTATCCGAGAGCTGGAGAGAGTGGCACCTTCAGAAAGGTGAAGAAGGAAGCTGTACAACACTGGGATTGTGTGCGCTGCTTGCGAACTGATAGAAAACAGTACGTTACCACTCTCCTGACTTTTCCAATCACGTGAACATTCAATTGGAAGCCGTTTTGTACATCTTTTCTTTACTTCCATCCAAACACTTGGCAGACCTCTCTGCAACTTCTGGAACACGATGAGACATGTTTTCTGTGCTGGCAGAGTTTCTCCCTGCCAGACATAGTGGATTTTTAGTAGTTTTTTAACCAGAAAGCCCTGAGTTCCAAGAACAAAGCAGCTGCAATGGACTACTCAAGAAGAGCGCAAAAGTACCACAACATGCCTGCCTCCACAGCTATTTCCTTTTAACATCCCTAATTCCTGGCTGATTTGGCTTTGAGTCTTAGGGTTGGTTTTAGGCCTAGGGCTAGGATTTTTAAAATCAGGAAGCCCTGAGTTCCAGGCTTAATGCAGCTGCCAAAGGCATCCCAAATGGAGTGCAAAAGTGCCACAACATGGCAGCTTTCACAGCTTTTTCCTTGGGAAGAACCCTAACACCAGGCTGATTTACCTCCCAAGGGTTAGTGGTGGATTTAGGTCTAGGGCTCGGATTTTTAAAACTAGGAAGCCCTGAGCTCCAGGCACACTGCAGCTGTGAAAAGCATCCCTAGGACAGCGCAAAAGTGCCACAACTTGGCTGCCTCCGCTGCTATTTCCATGAGACCCTCCCGAACCATAGGCTGATTTACCTTCCTAGGGTTACGGTTTGAGTTACGCCTAGGGTTAGTGGTTTTTAACCAGGACGCCCTGAGTTCCAAGAACACAGTAGCTGCGAAGGACTACCCAAGAAGAGTGCAAAAGTACCACAACATGGCTGCCTCCACAGCTTTTTCCTTGGGAGCATCCCTTATTCCTGGCTGATTTTCCTTTCTCATCTTACGGTTGGGTTTTGGTCTAGGGCTAGGATTTGTAAAACTAGGAAGCCCAGAGCTCCAGGCACACTGGAACTGTGAAAGACATTCCAAAGGGAGTGCAAAAGTGCCACATCATGGCTACCTGCACAGCTTTTTCCTAGGGAACATGCCTAATCCAAGCCTGATTTTTCTTCCTAGGGTTAGCCTTAGGGATAGTCGTAGGATTTTGATTTTTATAATGAAGAAGCCCTAATCTCCAGGCCCACTGGAGCTGCGAAAGTCATCCCAAGGGGAGCTCAAAAGTGCCACAACATGCCTGCTTTCACAGCGCTTTTTCCTTGGCTCCATCCCTATACCGAGGCTGATTTATCTGCCTAGGGCTAGGGTGAGGGTTCACCCTAGGGATAGGGTTTTTTTAACCAGGAAGCCCTGACTTCCAGGCTTACTGCAGCTGCCAAAGGCATCCAAAAAGGAGTGCAAAAGTGCCACAACATGACTGCTTTCACAGCTTTTTCCTTAGGAAGAACCCTAATACCAGACTGATTTACCTCCTTGGGTTACTGTTAGGCTTAGGCCTAGGATTTTAAAACCAGGAAGCCCTGTGCTCCAGGCACACTGCAGCTGTTCAAGGCATCCCAAGGGGAGCGCAAAAGGGACACAACTTGGCTGCCTCCACTGCTATTTCCATGAGACCATCCCGAATCATAGGCTGATTTTCCTTCCTAGGCTTCAGGGTTGAGTTAGGCCTAGGGTTAGTGTTCTTTGAACCAGAAAGCCCTGAGTTCCAAGAAGACAGCAGCTGCGAAGGACTACCCAAGAAGAGCGCAAAAGCACCACAACATGCCTGCCTCCACAGCTTTTTCCTTGGGGACATCCCTAATTCCTGGCTGATTTGCCTTTCTCGTCTTAGGGTTGGGGTTAGGCCTAGGGCTAGGATTTTTAAAATCAGGATGCCCAGACCTCCAGGCACACTGGAGCTGTGAAAGGCGTCCAAAAAGGAGTGCAAAAGTGCCACAACATGGCTGCTTTCACGGCTTTTTCCTTGGCAAGAAGCCTGACACCAGGCTGATTTACCTTCCCAGGGTTAGTGTTAGGCTTAGGCCTAGGGCTAGAATTTTTAAAACTTGGAAGCCTTGTGCTCCAGGCACACTGCAGCTGTTAAAAGGCATCCCAAGAGGGCCGCAAAAGTGACACAACTGGGCTGCCTCTGCTGCTATTCTCATGAGTCCATCCCGAACCATAGGCTGATTTTCCTTCCTAGGGTTAGGGTTAGAGTTATGCCTAGGGTTAGGGCTTTTTTAACCAGGACGCCCTGAGTTCCAAGAACACAGCAGCTGCGAAGGACTACCCAAGAGGAGCGCAAAAGTGCCACAACATGGCTGCCTCCAGCGCTTTTTCCTTGGGGCCATCATGCACCCTAGGCTGATTTACTTGCCTCCAGTTGCAGCTATGGTCACGCCAAGGGATAGGGTTTTTAAACCAGTAAACCCTGAGCTTCAGACCCAGTGCAGCTGCGAAAGGCTTCCCAAGGGCAGCCAAAAATTGCCTCAACATGCTCCCTCCAGCGCTTTTTTCCTTGGGAACATCCCTATACCTAGGCTGATTTATCTGCCTAGGGTTAGGGTTAGGGTTCAGCCTAGGGATAGGATTTTTTCAAACAGGAAGCCCTGAGCTCCAGGGGCACTGCAGCTGCCAAAGGCATCCCAAGGGGAAAGCAAATGTGCCACAACTTGGCTGTGTCCAGAGCTTTTTCCTTGGGACCATCCCGAAACGACGGCTGATTTAGAAGCCTCCAGTTAGGGCTAAAGTTGTGGTTTTTAAACCAGGAAGCCCTCTGCTCCAAGCACAGTGCAGCTGTGAAAGGCATCCCAAGGGGAGCGCAAAAGTACCACAACATGCCTGCCTCCACAGCTTTTTCCTTGGGGACATCCCTAATTCCTGGCTGATTTGCCTTTCTCGTCTTAGGGTTGGGGTTAGGCCTAGGGCTAGGATTTTTAAAATCAGGAAGCCCAGACCTCCAGGCACACTGGAGCTGTGAAAGGCGTCCAAAAAGGAGTGCAAAAGTGCCACAACATGGCTGCTTTCACTGCTTTTTCCTTAGGAAGAACCCTCATACCCGGCTGATTTACCTTCCTTTGTGGGATCTCAGCACCTCCGGACTGATGTGCAGGGCGGCCGAGACCACCCTTGGGGGGCTCGGGAGTCCTGGAATGTTGCCAGAAGTGTCTGGTGGCTGGACATTGATCCTACACGGGAGACGACACCTGTATGAGGATGGGAGGATTTCACTGGGTGAATGGTGAAGGGATAAGTTAATTAGAGTGTGAGACACAGGGTTTAGGATTTCTGTACAGGGGGGTCTAAAGAAGTAAGATGGAGGAATTGGGGCGTGTCCTGTCCTTCTTTATCTTCTTCTTGGCCTCCATCTTCTGTGGTGATGCTGGCACTTTGGGATTGGTCATTACTAGAAGTGCACCGGTTAATAAGGGTAGAAGGTATTGGGGAAAAATTATAAATATTGTATACGTAATTTTGAGTATAAAGATAAGTGACCGCCCCTCGGGCTCTCAGTGTGCTCATGGCTGGCTTGCTGTGCAAACCTCTGTTGGGCTGAAAGAAAATCTTTTAGATAAACAATTAATAAACACTGAGACCGAAACAAGATCAGAAGTCTCTCCTCGTCCTTTGAAGCGCCGGGCTGTCCAAGGCCACCCTGGGCCTTTCCAGGCCACCTAAACAGCCGAGAAACTGACACGTGGCGTTCGCTGCTTGGGCTACTCCCCGCCAACCCTTTCGGGGGGGGATCAGCCCTGAAGAGCTGAAGCTCAAGAGCTGAAGAGCCAAGAGGGCAGCTCCAATCTACGACGAGTTCCCAGGAGAGCACTGATAGCTCCTGAGGAGAGAAGCCTGAGGAAAAAGGCAAAAGTTCTCATTATCTATCTCTAAAATCATCTTCATCTCTGGGAGCACAGATCTTCATTTTTAGAAGCACAAGACTGTGCTCTTTCTTTGTGCAAACTTCTCATGAGATTACAGCTATTTCAACATCTGCTTACTTTAACATAGAAGCCTTTACCTAATATCAATTCAAACACTTTCATTTCCTTATAGTTTTATGTGTTATAAGGGAAAAGAGTCTTTTCTTTATAGCTTACAAGAGGATTTCAGCTCTAAAAACAAAGCATCTTCTCCCCCTCCCATCTGGGCCTTACTTACCTTCTTCTTTATTACCTTTAATATCTTCATCTTGTTTTTAATATACGTGCATGTTGTTCTTTTCTCTCACTCAGAAGAAGACTGAAGCACTGAAAAAGTTAACATCACGCCTGAAGCCTACTTAACCCACCAATAACTACTAACAGAAAGCTGTGGCTCAGTTGTGTTCAGATCAGCTTTGTAGTTAGTGTTTAGTTTTCTACACCAGCCACAGAAGTCTCTGGTCTCAGCCAGGCTAAGAAGAAGAAGAAGCAGCAGCCTGACAGCGAGATCTTCGCAGCCACAGCCAGCCCTGCTCTGGCTAAAGCTCCGCAGCCTCCCCTGTCTCCTTGCCCGGCAGCTGCTGAAGCCCAGCCCGGCCAAACCAGAGCCCATGGAGAGAGAAGCCAGCAAGCAGCCCAGGAAATAGAAAAGAAGCCCAGCCTGCAGCAAGACGGCCCAGCCCAGCCCAGACACAGAGCTGAAGCCCAAACCGAAACCCAGCACCTCCCTGCCGACCAACAAAGAAAAGAAAAGTTTCTGAATTTTTTGGTCTTTACCATGTGTGTTTCACAAAAGCGTGTCTAGCTTTTCAGCAGCTCAACAGACTGTCAGATACACAAAATCTTTGCATCACTTCCCTACATTTCCTCCCATTCCCAAACATAACACAGGGGCCACTGGGAACAACTGGGATCAGACTGGGAGCAACTGGGAGCAGCTAGGACCAAGCTGGGAGCAACTGGGATCATCATGGCATCAGAGTAGGATCATACTGGGAGGGACTGGGTCTGTGCTAGAGGCAACTGGGATCACACTGGGAGGAAATGGGGACATGCTGGGGACCAATGGGATCATACTGGGAGCAACTGGCACCACACTGAGGGTGACTGGGATCCTTCTGGAATCATACTGGAAGTGACTAGGGGCAGGCTGAGGGCAATTGGGACCATGTTGGGGCAACTGGGATATACAGGAAATGACAGGAATCATGCTGGAGGTGACTGGGAGTGGCTGTGAGCAAATGGAATCATACCGGAAGCTACTGGGAGCAACTGGGAGTGAGTGGAAACACATTAGGGACAACTGGGATGTACTGGGAGAGACCAGGAGTGACTGGAATCACAAAAGAACCATAAAGGAAGTCACTGGAATAATACTGGGAGTATCTGGGATTGACTGGAATCCTACTGGGCGTGACTGGAATCCTACTGGGTGACTTGGAGTGACTGGGACCATACTGGGGGCAAATGGCACTGTACTGAGAGTGACTGAGTTCATCCTGGAATCATACTGGGAAGGACTGGAACCATACTGGGAGTGTCTGGAACTATAGTAGGGGTGAATGGGAACACCTGGGATCATACTGGGAGTGACTGGGATGATACTGGGATCACACTGAGTGTAACTGGAAGTGACTGGGACCATCCTGGGGGTGACTGGGAGCCACAGGGCCCATGCTGGGAGTGACCTGGGGGGAACTGGGGGAACTGGCCCGGCTGGGGCTCAGGGTTGTTCTCCCCCAGGGCTGCCCTGGCTCCTGCTGCCACCCTGGGCCCCACAGAGCCGAGGGACAGGGGACAGCTGAGGGACAGGAGACAGGGGCAGGGACGTGGAGAGGTAGAAGGGAGTTCCAGGGGGTCCTTGAGCCCAGGAAAGGGGAGTCCAGGGTTTCCCAAAAAGGGGGGACAAGGGTGGGGACACCAGGGATGTTCGAGAACGAGGAGTTCAGGGGGTCTCTGGTTTTGCACACAGCTGGGGCTGGGGACTGGGAAAGGCAGGAATGGGGGACCAAGGCATTCCAGGGCATCCCAGGGTCAAGCCAATGGCCAGTCTGGAGGCTGGGAGCCATGGGATGGCCGGGAAAAGGGGAGCAGAGAGCCCTGATGTCCAGGAATGGGGTGTGAAAAATGCATGTATTTTATGATTGGCTTTTCACAAATATTAAAATGAATATTATATGTGTTGTATTAGAAAGCAATGCTGTATTAATTTTCTTAAGTACTGTGTTAAATATAGTTTTAGGTTATAAAAATTGTTAAAATAGAACTATGCTATGTAAGATGCTTTGTTTAAAAGAAAGGACTTGCAGCGAGATAACTTGCAGCCACAGGACACCTAGATCTTTCAGAGAAAAAGAATTTATGGCCTTCTTATCAGAAGAAACAAACTTCTTCCCACCTTGGAGGTGCTATTAGGATTAGAGGGAAGAAGTTGACACTGGTCAGACAGAATCCTGTGTTTGAATGGAATTTATGCATCATGTATGAAGTGTATGAATATGCAACGGGCTGTTGTTTTTAAGGGTTAATCCTTTGTTACCAGGGGTCCTTTTTTGGACCCGTGATGCCCAGAAAAAGGTACCTGGACGTCCATAACTCTTTGTTTTTATTGTCTCATATTGTCTTAATTCAATTTGTCCAAATTGTTATTACTCTAATTGTGTTACTATATAACCATCTTATTACTATTAAACTTTAAAATTTTTAAAAACAAGTGATTGGCGTTTTTCACAATTTGGTAGCAGAGGATGGTTACTAACTCCTCGCTGCCGGTGCTTTGGGAGAGTCAGAGTGGGGAAGGCGCGCCCTGCCCTCTTTGGCAGCCTCGCTCTGCTTCCCCTGAAGTGACCGACAGACGCAGGTTACGATCTGTGGACAAAAGGAGACAATAAAACAAAGAGAACGGGAAAAGGGTCCCTACAACTGCTGTAATTTGCCCCCTAAGAGTAGTAGTGCGCACGAAGAACCCGGGAAGGAAAAAGGATTGGTAAGTATTTCTCGGGGGGCAGGTACGGGGGGATGAATGTGTGTGAATGAGAGGCGGGCTGGTTGTCCCAGACCTGCCAAGTGAGTGCGGAGTCTCCCACGCTGCGTTTCCGACTTTTCGCTGGAAAAGCGGCCAGTAAAGAGACAAAGCGACTCATAAGAGAGTGAAAGAATCCCCGGGGGTGACTGGGACTGGGTCTCAGGGAGGGGTTGGACCCCTCGGTGGTGGGGAGCAAGGTTTCCTAGCCCAATCCACTAGGAAACAGGACAGGAGGGGCTCCTAAAACCTGCTGGGTTGAGGGATTTATATTCCAAGAGCATCCAAGAGCAGGGTTGAGCAGAATTCTGTCCGAGTGAGGATATGCCCGAGAACACTCAGGGTGGGACAACACAGCTAGATTGGGGGATAAAAAAATGCCCAAGAACATCCAGGGTTGGACAACACAGCAGAACAAATGAAATGACAAAGAGCATCTGTAGTTGTACCACACCGCTGGGTTGAGGGACAGAAAATGCCCAAGAGCATCTGAGGTTGAACAACACAGCTGGATTGAAGGAAAATTACCCGAGAGCATCTGGGGTTGGACAACACGACAGGATTGAGGGAAAAATTGCCCAAGAGCATTTGGGGTTGGATAACACAGCTGGGTTGAGGGATATCCAATAGCACCGGGACTGGCCAGTAACACCTAAACTTGTAATAGGCGATGTGAAAGTAAAAGGTACCTTATTGTTGTTTTGTGGTGTGTGAGAGTGAGACCCACACAGAGCCAGCCTCAGCTTCCTGGGCAGGTGGGAAGGGGGAGGTGTGGAAAGAGCGAGTGACCTGCACACCAGGCTGCAGCTCCCGGCTGGGTGGGGGCTTCTGGGCCCAAGAGGAGCGAGTGACCTGCGAACCAAGCTAGCGTTCCCTGGGCGTGTGAGGGGCCGTAGCTGAAGAGTGTGAAAGACACGCAGACAGCCTCACAGGGGAACGGGCACCAGAGGCAGCCAGAGTCAGGGCCCTTCTAGGGGGCCTGGTGACACTGAGACCTGGAGGTAAACCCCAAAGCGAAAGAGGGGGCCACAAGGACCTGTGATTTTCTAGCAATAAGGATCCACTCTGTGTCTTGAGAGTGTGAAGGAATGTGTGAAAGTGAATGAGAAATAAAAGTGAGTGAATGTAGACGAATGAAAGTATAGGTAATGTCGATTGTGCATTTTAAGCCTTACCATATCTCCTTGGAGGGAGTTGGATTGTATTGAAAAGCAGTGTGAGAAAAAGGGGTTTTTTTGGGTGTAAGTAGTTGAAAGAAAAGTGGTATTTAAGTTGTTAGTAAAAAGTGAAAAACAGAAGCAGGGGACGAATAGATAGAAAACTGAAAAATGAGACAGAAATTCAGTAAGGTGGATACAGGAAAAGAAAAGCAGAAAAAAAATACCAACAGAAATACCCCAAGACAGCACTTTGGGAGTTATGTTAACAAACAGAAATACAACTCATTGCAAAATACAGGGTATGCAGAAGTTGATGAGAAAAAACATGCAAACTTGTGAATTATATACTTAAAAACAGCATTAGAAAATTTAACACAAAAGAGTTATATATTGATTCAAGGTATGCCTTTAGAGTAGCACATACCTTAAGAAAAATTTTAAAAGGGAGATTGCTTAATTAAAGAAGAAAAAGATTAGTACATGAGAAACTTATTTCCGAGGTTTTAGAGGCATTACAATTACCTAAGAGAGATAGCAATAGTACATATTAAACGACACCAAAAGGTAAAGACCTAGAAATAAGAAGAAACAAAATAAATAACTGGCAGATCAAGAAGCTAAAGATGCAGCAGAAAATAGAGCTGAAAGAGTTAATATTAACTCCAAATGAAGAAAAAAAAAGGGGGGGGAATTAAAACAAGATTGTGGCGAACAAGATAAATCGGGGAAATAGAAACATCTTGATATGGAAGACAATTAGATAATAAAACGCTTACGAGGGAATAGCAGAGGACGTGTATCAAAAAGCCCGGTGGGATACACAGGCTAGGTGTGATCATTTTTTTAAAAGAACTATGGGTGCATTGAGACTTTTAGAGTAAAAAAACAAGTACCTGAAACATGTATAATTTGCCAAAAGATAAATAAAAGGGTGATGAGAAAAACAATATGAGAAGGTCGTCAGTTAGCTCGTCGACCATTTCAAAGCATCCAAAAAGCAAAACGGGGAAAGTACAGAGCTGAGAACAAATTACCTCATCCATTCCCGTTCGTTCCCCCACTCGTTCGCACCAGCCCTCCCAGCCCCTGTGCCGGCTCCGGCACAGTCCGTCTGTCCCGGTCCGTCTGTCTCAGTCCGGCCGCCTGGCCCGCGTTCTTGCCGGGGGTGGGGGTCTGTCCTGCCGTGTGCACCGTGGTTACCGCGCTGATCGCACCGAGGGGGTCCCGTCTGTCCCATCCCCGGCTGCCCTGACTCTGTCGGCTCCCGCCGCTGCAGCCGGGGTCAGTCCCGGCTTTGTCTCTGCCGGATCAGCCCCCGTGAGCCGAGTGAGGGCGATCCCCGCTCCAGCTCGGTCTGCACAGGAACAGCCCCTCGGGCGATCCCAGCCACAGACCCCGCCTCTGGAGCCCCCAGACCCTGAGCTGTGCCGATCCCCTCGGGCCATCCCAGCCACAGACCCCGCCTCTGGAGCCCCCAGACCCTGAGCTGTGCCGATCCCCTCGGGCCATCCCAAACACAGACCCCGCCTTTGGAGCCCCCAGACCCTGAGCTGTGACGATCCCCTCGGGCCATCCCAGCCACAGACCCCGCCTCTGGAGCCCCCAGACCCTGAGCTGTGCCGAGCCTCCCCGTCCTGCCCTGAGCTCCATTCCCTTGGTAACCACAGCTCCGGCTGCTTAAGGAAACTCTCTAAAGGAATCACTTTATTGAAACACTAAAAAATCAGTTAGAAGAAAGCCCTCTCCTGATTCTTCCTAAAAATACGTGAGAAAGGCTGTAGAAGATAAAAATCCAAAAAGAATGGGATAAAGAGATTGGTCTATTTCCATTAAGAGAGGTTCTCAAAGGGGGGTGATGGATCAGAGTTTGTAAATGCTTCTTTGACTTTGTCTGAGGTCTGAAATTTTAAGAAATAAATAAAAGAGATATTTGGAGAATCCCATAGGCATAGCTGAACAATTAGACCAACTTTTAGGTCCAAACATGTATACTTGAGAACAGATGTGGTTGGTAATGAAAATAATATTTTTCTCAGGAAGAAAAGCAATTAATCAGAGCAACTGAAATAAAAGCTTAAGAAAAAGATAATCTGCAGGGACCCCCAGAGAAGACAAAATGCCAACTGTACCTCCTGAATGGGGTTAAAATAATGAGGAGGGGAGTAAACACATGAACAGTTATTGTAATTACATAACCAAGAGAATAAATGAGACAGCATATCAAAGGCGAAATGTGAAAACAAAAGATTTTTGAGAGACAGCTTTTAGAGGGGAAAGAAAAAACTCCAACTAAATAGATAAACGAACTTTAGAGAAAAAGGAAAATGGTCCTAAGTAAGCAGAAGATCTGAAAATCTTTAAAGAAATGGGCCCATTAAAAAAAAAAAAAAAAAAAGTCATAGGCTTTAATTTTTTTGGGGGGGAACAAATACCATCAGGAGCCTGTGATAACTTTAAAAGTGGGTCCCCAAGAAGAAGAATTGGAATTTGTTATAGACACAGGGGCAGAGAAAACCTGCCTGTTAAACGTTCCAAAAGGTTATAGTGTGAGCAAACATATAGTGAAAGTAACAGGGGCAAAAAGAGGAAGTTTTACATTTCTGGTCATTAAAGATGTGGTAATTGAGGGAAGAAACTAAAATTTAGGTGGGAGATGTGTTATTGGTCCCAGGGGCAGGTAGCAATTTATTGGGAAGAGTCTTACAAGTGCAATTAAGAGTAAGAGTTATATCAGAAAATAAGAAAATGACAGCTAGAGTTTTGAAATTAAGCCAAGAGGATGAAGAAAAAAAAATCAACAAAGAAGTTTGGGCTGGAGAAAGAAATAGGGGAAGAATAAATATCGACCCCATAAGGGTTACAACTGAGAGAGGAGAAAGAGAGAAGTTGAAGTAGAGAAGTAGTTAGGAAACTCTGAGATGTTAGAATGTGAAGTGATGACATCTTGGTGCTAGAAGAGAGCAGAAGTGTGAATGCAAGTTTTTTGCATGAAAGGCAGAGAAGTATCTTAACACACGGTTGTTAAGAGGTTATTCAATGCCACACTGGGGTCCGGAAAAGCCTTAGCAGAACGGGCCCTCCTTGAAGAGAAAAGAGGATAAGTTGACGAGAGAAAGAGAAAGAATGTCAGGAGCACCTGGGCACGCCAGGTTTGGGGTTGTCAAGGCTGGGAGGTGTCTGAGCGCTCCCTGCGATCGGCGGGGTCTCGGGGGCTGCGGCACGGACCGATCCATGGAGGTGCCCCGGGCGGGGCTGGCAGCAGAGGACACAGGTTTGCGGCCAGGAGCGGGCTGGCTCCGGGGCAGAGCTGCCGGGGGGCTCCCAGACTGTCGGGGTGCCGAGCCCAGGATGGCAGCGTCAGCCTGGAAGTAGGCCGAGAGAGAGAAGGGGAGAGAGAGAGAGAGAGAGAGAGAGGGAGAGGGCAAAAGAGACCCAGGGCAGCCCCCAGGGTCCCCATCCCCGTGCTGCTCTCCCCTGCCCCGGCCCTGCAGCCAAGGGGCCGCACCGGGGGAAGGGCCAAGAACAGCACTGACAGCAGGGCTGTGAAAAGAGGGGCAGGGGGGACTAGCACTAAAAGATAAAATCAAAGCAGAGATTGCTGACTCTCCAAACCTCACAAAGCGGTTTGTTTTTCTGAAGTAAGAAGTTTTTTGGTTTTTTTTTCTTTTGTGTGTTTTGTTTGCCGTTAACGAGAAGGCTTTTTTCCTGAAGAAGAGGCTGCTGTAGAGAAAGCTTTTAGCTAAACCCAGAAAGTTTAGAAGGAAAGCGAATCGTAAAAGTTAATGCAGTATTATCTTTCTTTTATTATCTATGCTATTAAGAAGTCCTTTCCAGGTACTACTGAAGCAACAATCAAAATCACGGAAAGAGAGTGAATTCATGCCAGCAGAATCAAAGGACTTGTGAAGAAACTTGAGGAACGGACTATCATATTTAAACCGGGTGATACTGAACTGACTTTCCAATGGGGACTGAGTGGTAATGGTTTGAGAAAACCCAAATGATCCAAGAAATGTACAAAGAATAACAGTGAATTAAGAAATAAGATAATGCTTATATCACTGGATTTGAGCACTGCCTGAATAAAACATCTCCTTGGGGGAGGAATACCTCAGATAGAAAGATCAAGAACGTTTTTGTATTCTGACCTTAGCCCTAGAATTGTACAAGGGAGAAGGGGAATTACTATTTCCATTAGTAAACTTTACTTGATTCATTCCAATACTGGACATGCTAGGTGGGTTATAGGTAAATGCCTAAATTGTAAGAGTAATTAGTGTTGTGATTCGCAAAATTTATGTTCTTATTGTAAAAAGTGTTAAAGTACTGACTTGGTTTTGTGGATGGGAATTATTAGTGCCTGTTAAATGAGAGCTACCTGAGGAACAGTCAGAGACCACAGTTAAAGAGTGTCAAAAACAATTTGCCTAGCAATTAGTTAAGAGAAAGTGACAAAAAAATAGAGGGCAAGACCAGATTGGCCTCTGTATTTCACCACCAAGAATATCAAATAAACCTGCTGTGGGTTGCAACCTCACAGGCATGGGAGGTGGGAGTATAAGCCATACTGGACCTCTGTTATTCCTGTTTCTGGCACTCACTTGTTGTCTTTTCCCTTTCGGGATACCAGCAGGATTGTGTCACAAATGCTACAGAAAGCATCACATAGAAAGAAACCAAAGTTCCTCCTTTATTACACACACCTATGTCAACAGCCACTGTTATAACCCAGCCAAATTAAGAACTTGTAGGCAAAACAGAGTAAATTATTAGATTACAAGAAACTTAAGAAAAAGTGGCAATAGATTTAGAACTGAATGTCCAAAAGGAGAGAGAGGGATTTGTTTTAAATTTAATCTTGAAGATGCGGTTCAAGATTTGGAAAAAAAACCCCAAATAATAAAGGAAAAGGTAAAACCAGCACAGCAATCTAACTCTGTATTGACTCCAAATTATCTGTTGAATTGTATTACAAGACTCCAAGCAGTTATAGAAATGATAGCAAATAAGGCTGCCCAGGCATTAGAGTTAACATTAAGTCAGCTAAGCCAAACAAAAACTGTAGGGTATCAGAAAGGTTCGCTTTAGACTATTTATTGGCCAAAGAAGGGGGTGTTTGTGGAAAGTTCAATATATCAGATCGTTGAAAATTGATGACCACAGAAAAGTCATTCTAGCAAAAGCAAAAGAAATCAAAAAGAAAAATATATACGCATATAACAACCCAGGTACCAGTCCAAAAATTAGAAAACAATGTTAAAATCTAGCTGGTGGGGTAATGTATTAGAAGAAATTAAGATCTTTCATTTGTGTTACAACTGTTTTTATATTTCTTTCTTGTGTAATCCCGTGTTTTATTTTACCAGCATAGTCCAGAAGATATAAGTAGAAAAAAAATATTGCTCAAGCCAAATGATTTACAAAGAATAAGAGTGGGGATTGTGAAAAATGCATGTATTTTATGATTGGCTTTTCGCAAATATTAAAATGAATATTATATGTGTTGTGTGAGAAAGCAATGCAGTATTAATTTTCTTAAGCACTTTGTTAAATATAGTTTTAGGTTATAAAAATAGAAACTATGCTATGTAAGATGCTTTGTTTAACAGAAAGGGCTTGCAGCGAGATAGCAGCCACAGGACATCTAAATCTTTCAGAGAAAGGGAATTTCTTGCCTTCTTATCAGAAAAAATGAACTTCTTCTCACCTTGGAGGCACTGTTAGGATTAGAAGGAAAGAAGTTGACAATGACCAGACAGAATCCTGTATTTGAATGGAATTTATGCATCATGTATGAAGTATATGAATATGCAACAGGCTATTGTTCTTAAGGGTTAATCCTTTGTTAATGGGTGTCCTTTTTCAGGCTCCTGATGCCCAGAAAAAGGTACCCGGACATCCGTAACTCTTTGTTTTTATTGTCTCATATTGTCTTAATTCAATTTATCCAAATTGTTATTACTCTAATTGTGTTACTATTTTTATAACTATTTTATTACTATGAAACTTTTTAAAATTTTAAAAACAAGTGATTGGCGTTTTTCACACTGACTGTTCACCGCTGCCAATGCTCACAGTATTCTCCTAACACACTTGAGCTTCCTGTCTTTCAGTGAGAGAAAGATTCAGCTAAAGTCAAGGAAAGAGGGCAGGGGAGATGGAAACCTTCCCTTGAGATGCTTTTAGGAAGGCCTGAAGGGACCCTGCCTTTCCTTGGAACAGAGGTGGTCACCATGCATGGTGTTGCCTGACCTGCCCTAGGTGCTCCTCTATTCCAGAAGGACTTTTGCCCACTTCATCACTTGTCTGTCCCTCCAATTCCAGGGCCTCAAACCTGCTCTGTGAGATACTAAACCTGTAAGTCAGCTGTAAGTTTTCAGAATATGGCACTGACCATGGCTCTAAGTAAGTTTTTTTAATCAGGCTTGCAATATATTTTGAGAAGAAGAAGGAACAGAAGGGGTAGATACCACACAAGAATCCAGCAGAGTCTTCCCAGCTTTTTTGTCTGGGTTCTATGAAGCACAATGCCCAGTGCTTGCATTATGCTGTCTTTTCATGTGTTCTGGTGACCAGAACCATCCCATGGCCAGGCCCAGGATAATTTGGGTGCCAAAGTCCCATTGCCTGCAAACATCACACTCTTTTTTACCCAGCTGGTGCTCAGCTCAGCATATTTGCTGAGACAACTTTAGGACTGTTTTCCTTAACTTGGCAGTTCTAGCAGATGTCCTTATGGCCCCTAAATTCTGCATCCTTTGTGTCCACTATCAATGGGCATCCTTCTTCCCAAGCTTTGTCAACCTCCCTCTGGGTCTGAGATCAGTGAAACGGGCCCAGCCCTGAGTCTTAAAGACAATTCTAGCAACAACTACTTTGCTTTTCTAATACCTGGCCATCACTTCGAGCTTGTAGGCTGCTATGTGTGTCACAGGTTAAATGTCTCTTCCTGTTGATCAGGCTTGGAAGCGTGGACAGCCCAGGCATGACAGGATATGTTTTCTTCAGGAAATGGGACGTAGGGCCCAGCTTGCACCAGGTCCAGGCCCGCGCCTTCCAGAGCGCCAGAAGGTTCGCGGCGCCATTGCAGGGCTCAGGGCGCCTCCTTGTGGGCAAGAGTCGCCTCGACAGCGCGGGCGCCGCGCGGCGGGGCCAGAGGGCGGGAAAGGGCGGGCGGGTGTGAGGGGCGGGGCGGTTCGTGCCTAGAGCCGAGCCCGCGCTGTACCTCGGCGCCTTCCCGGCTCGGTGTTGGGAGCGAGCCGCCGCTGCTCGGGCTCTGGGAGAAGCGTGCGGCCGCTGCGGAGTCCCAGCCCGCAGATCTGGCTGCTGGCCGAGGCTGCAGTGCAGAGCTGCCATGCCAGAGCTGCCGTGCGCCGTGGCACTGCCAGAGCCCCTGGCAGAGCCGGGCTGGAAGTGCCGACAGCTGAGGGAAGCCCTGCCATGGCAGCGCCCCAAGCTCTTGTTTATCCCACAGAAAGAGAGGATCAGCGCCTGGAGGTGACTGTGTCATTCCTGGAAAGGGACTATCTGCTTACAGTTGCGATGTCTGGCAGCAAGCAGGACGGCGCTGGTGCCAGGGAGCCAAGTGAGGGCAAAGCAGCCCTGTGACAGCCTGGCCCAGGGGCTCTTGTGGCAGCAGGCAGCGTGGGGATCAGAACAGAGGCAGGGGGAGGCAGGAGCTGCTCGGCCATGCCAGGGCTGGGAGCCTCCTTCCTGCCCAAGTGGGGCCCAGCTGGGCCAGGGGGCAGCTCCTGGGACAGCCGTGCCCGCAATGGCCCCTGCTCTGCAAGGCCTCCAGCGCTGCCCATCAGCCAGGCAGGGACAGAGCAGCCTTGGGGCCGATGCTGCTGCAGGCTCAGAGCCCCGCACAGCTGCTCATGCCCGGTGCCATTGGCTCTGTCCCCTGCAGCCTGCATGCTGTGTCACCGTGCAGAGGCTGAGCCCTGTGCCTCCCCTGGCCCTGGCAACTGTTCCTGTGCTGCTCCTGCACTGCCCAGGGCACCCACGGGCCCTGCTTGGGCCGCACGCAGACCAGAACCAGCTGGGGCTGTGACAGCTCTGCTGCTCTGGGCCCAGCCCTTGGGCAAAGCACCCGCCTGTCCCTGGGCTGGGGGCAGTGCCCAGGCTGGGCTTGGCAGAGCCCGTCCGCTCCTGGAGGGCTGGGGGCACTGCTCTGGCCTGGCCTGGCCCGGCCCTGGGGTCCCTTGGCATTCCTGCTTGCCCTTGCATCCACCAGGGATGGGCTGCAGCTCAATGGCCCCGGCCTGGCCGCACACTCAGGCCTGGAGCCTTCCCATGGCTCCCCAGGGCACGAGAGCCTCAGCCCCAGCTCCCAAACACGACCTAACAGGGTTTGCTGATATTGATCCCTGTTAGACCTTTGAAAGCATGTTGAAAGTAACCTTGTTTGGCAACTCCTTCAAGGAACAAACGTGATTCGCTTCTAATCAGTAAAAACTTTATTGGTTTGCTTGCACTTCCTATAGGGTATCCTAATGCTTCCTTTGGCGTTCCAGAAAATAATGAAAATCTAACAAATTCTAAAGAGAAGTTCTTGAATCCACTATGAGGAGAAGTCTCTACATTCACTATCCTTACATACACTTAAGTAGCTGCTCCTGTAACACACAAAGATGTAGTGGTTTACCTGACTGGACCACACAACAGGATGTTATACACACCGCTACACTAAAAAACTTCTCTTCCCTGTTCATCACAAATTTAAAGCTCTTCTCGAGGTCCTGGCTTAATTTTACATGCACATTCATACCTGCAATCCCTCCCCATGCTCAGTTTTCACCTAGACTTACCAGGGAACAGATGTTCCATACTCACCTCAAGCAATAATCTACGTCTGTCTTCCTAACCCTCTTTTTCTTCACTGACTTCTACTAATCTACAAAATAACTTGGACCCTCTGCACAAAAGAAACATCCAATTAATAGCCTTAAACACTTGTGATTGTGCTGCTACTTCTAACAATCTTGACCACCACAGCACTAAAATCAGAAATCAATTCTTCACATCCTTCCTGTTCTCCTGCCCCCACCACGCCTTGGCTCCAGCAGAAATGTTCCCTACTGCAGCCTGGTGTGCTAAGAACAATCAAAGGCAGCAGCACTTTTCCTCAACATGCTGCAATCTGAATTGCAGTGAAATTGCAGCTGTTGCATTAGAAGCTCAGCACCAGCACCCCACATCTTCCCCCAGAACTGAGGCCTGCTGAGGCCTGAGCTCTCCATTTCAACACACCCTGTAAATCAGGCTGCCTGGAAGATTGCAGGCTGGTAACTGTGTGAACACAGCAGTGCATTTCAGCAGAGTTATGGAATCAGTCTCATGGAAGGCACATCCTTTAAGCTTAAGACTCTATTCTACAAAATCTAGCCAGCAATTGTTTTGGTGGCCTGTGCAGGTTTTGGGGACTGTGCATGTTTCCTTTGGATGTTGTTTTCTTTGTTTCTAAATACAAAATTCACTGGATTCAGAAGCAAAACCCCAGATTCATTAGAACAAAGAACCACAGGGACATATGTGGCTGACAAGAACACTCCTCATTTCTAATGGTAACACCAGAAAGAGAGGAAAAAGATAAAGATGATTTAAATACCCGAAAGGATCCGAAATGTCTACATAAGCTGTCAAGTGACTAAGTTTTTGGTAAACTCTAAAAGTCCAGATTCCTATTCGGTAATTGTCTGAAAGAAAAGAAAGCCAGAAAATCTGGTTGACCTTTATTTTGCCAGGACTTTCTCAAGGGATTCTACCACAACTTGGATCACAAGTGAGGGTGGCAAATTTTGACTAGAAAACTTTGATAACTAGGC
Organism: Melospiza melodia melodia; assembly: GCF_035770615.1. Lineage (NCBI taxonomy): Eukaryota > Metazoa > Chordata > Aves > Passeriformes > Passerellidae > Melospiza > Melospiza melodia. Next base: position 15,290,330 of record NC_086200.1, on the reverse strand, counting down.
AGCATTTTTTCCTCCTCACTGAATTACAGGAAGGGTTTAAAAGGAAAAAAAAATATAAAAGAGCGTAAAGAAATTCTATCATACCTCTTAGGCGTTCATCATCTTTGGAGAACAAAAAAAAAAAAACTCTAGCACTTCCTGTGCATGGTAAAGAAAGAAACCTAGAAAAGGACAAAGGGATTTGAGCATCCTAAATTGTACTATCAAATTTCATGAACACAAGTTAATCCTGTAGTGCTTCAGAGAAATGCCATACATTGAAAAGCTTTATTCCCTAGAAACCAAATAAATCTTTTTATTTTCCAAATCCTCTTTTAAAGAGAAAACTGACTGTGTCTTTGGCTTTTGGCCAAACTCAGTTTGGAGTTGGTCAAACCAAAATGACCCAGTTAATTTCCTGTGCTCTGCTCTTTCTTTCCATATTCACATTCACATCCAATGGGTTGCTGGGAGTTTTGACTCTGTGCAGCACAAACGGTTTTCTAAGATGACTTTCATTGCTCAGAGGTGTGCAATGTCAGTTTCCCATTCCCTGAGTGCTGCTATTAATATTCCCACAGCATCCAACTACTACAGCCAAGTAGACAACAAAGAGAAATGGAACTTGCATTTCTTGGTCCTGTTCAATTTCTGACATCTCAGGCTCATCGTCACCCTCAGAACTGCTGTCCTGGAAACGTGGATCCTCTTGCCATGTGGCTTTTACTGGCTTTATTGTCCCAAGCGCGTGAGGCTCTGCAATGACAGCACCAATAGAGAAAAAAAGCCAAAACCAGATTATTCCTCTAATCATCAGGAAGAATTCCTCCTTTCACGTGAAATACTTACAGTGGAGAAGAGAGATTTAGGAAGGACAGAATCTGACCCTGCCAGATTTTCTAAGCTACATTTCTGCTCCACTTTGTATTTTCCACTTTGTTCCAGGGAGCCCTTATGTATTCTTAAACATTTCTCATTGCATTCAGAAGACACTGAATACCTTTTCAGTTCAGCGCAAGTCTGGGGGGCTCATTGCTTTGTGCTGTTGCGTTGGGTTTTTTAATATTTTGGGTAACTTCACGGGGTTTCTTTTCTCTCCTACATGACTGGGACTTGAGTTAATGTTGTTTCATCTTCATTTCAGACGGCCTCATTTTATCTAAGGTTAGGACACCCCAATGATCATGTGTCATTCCATTTCCTTTTTCTAAAGGTCCAAGAGTAGAATTCAGTAACAAACAGAATGTTCATGGATCTTGGGGCCAGCTCTCGGACTTTGCTCCTCCCTCTACATTAACGCACATTTCCTTAAAAGCCTTGTGAGTTCCTATGAAACTTGATATGACTGGTGTGTCACCTTTTTCCCTGTTTGAGGAATTCAGGGCATGAGAACAAGCTTTTTCACCACTCAGCAAAAACCCCCAATGCCTTCTCAAAGCATGCCTTTCAGAATTCCTGAGATGCAAGCATGAGGCACCTCTCAATAATCACAACCCTAGCAAGCAGAAATGAAGATCAAAATGCTTCTGCCTAATTACTGACTTCTGTTGCTGAAAATCCCCTGCATCCTGACCTTTATTACACCATATTGCCCTACAGTGCCTGCCAGAAGCTCTTCCTTAGCAATGGCACTGTTAGAAGGGTTCTGCTGTTACCTTCTTTGATGCCCAACTCCTCTGTGCCTCCAAAGAAAGAAAACTTGAAGTAACTCGTCTCCTGAGCTGCATCATCCTCAGGCAAAGGTCCCAAATGGTCATCTGGGGCAGAGTCCTGTGCATCCTCTTTGTCCCAGGGTATTTCCTCAGTCTGGTTTGCTCTTTGAAGGTCTTTCAAAGAATAAACCAGAATAGACGGAGGAAATACCGTCTATTCTGGTTTGTTCTTTGAAAGGCCTCTTTCAAATCCGCAGCAATGGTGTAGGAGTTGTCTTCAGACAGTGAGGCAGTGTCTCATCTCTTTCTTCTTTTTTTGGCTTTACTGAAATGAGATTGTTCAAGGATAGCAACACAGCACACGTCCTTTTCGGACACAGCTTCCCTAAGAGCCACCTTGCTCTGAATGTCTCCCTAAGCATATCCAAGCCCATTAAGGAGTGGTTCATTATCAAGGGTAAGCAGTGGGGAAACATCTGAGGTTGAAGTCTAAAGGCCGGAACAAGAGTCCTTTTTAATTAGCCACATCCTTAAGTGACTTTTCACTGAATACACAGTTACACAGAAATCAAGGTATTTAGCCCAGACTTCTTCCTGCCAGTAGAAACATCAAGAGCTAATAGGGTTTGCCCACAGAGCTGCACATCTCAGGGTCCCTGCACTGACCGTTCTCACCTTCACTTCTGGCAAGGAACACACGGCCTAGAAAGAAAAGATGACGGCACTACGTGCTGCTGTTGGAGGTCCCAGTTGAGGTCCGACGTCGCTGGTGGGAGCGGCTGCTCCTGCGGGATGTCCCCGACCATGTCCCCCTACGCCTGGGCCTCTCAGCACTCGCTGCTGTCCTCCTGCTCCTGTCCTGGCGACTCCTGGACCGCACAGTTTGAGTCGAGGCCCGGCGCTGCTGGCGGGAGCGGCTGCGTCTGGGGAATGGCCCTGACCATGTCTCCCTTCGCCTGGGCCTCTCAGCCCTTGTCCCTGTGCCACTGCTGCTGCCGCGGCGACTCCTGGAGCGGACAGGTGGACTCTGGGCCCAGCCTTGCTGGCGGGAGCGGCTGCGTCTGGGGGATGGCCCGGACCATGTCTCCCTTCGCCTGGGCCTCTCAGCCCTTGTCCCTGTCCCACTGCTCCTGTCACAGCAGCTCCTGGAGCGGACAGGTGGACTCCGGGCCCAGCCTTGCTGGCTTGAGCGCCTGCGTCTGGGGGATGGCCCTGACCATGTCTCCCTTCGCCTGGGCCTCTCAGCCCTTGTCCCTGTCCCACTGCTCCTGTCACAGCAGCTCCTGGAGCGGACAGGTGGACTCCGGGCCCAGCCTTGCTGGCGGGAGCGCCTGCATCTGGGGGATGGCCCTGACCATGTCTCCCTTCGCCTGGGCCTCTCAGCCCTTGGCCCTGTCCCTCTGTTCCTGTCATGGCAACTCCTGGAGCGGACAGGTGGACTCTGGGCACGACCTTGCTGGCGGGAGCACCTGCGTCTGGGGGATGTCCGTGATGGTGTCTCCCTTTGCTTGGGCCTCTCAGCCCTTGGCCCTGTCCTACTGTTCCTGTCACGGTGACTCCTGGACCGGACAGGTGGACTCTGGGCGCGACTTTGCCGGCGAGAGGAGCTTCGCCTGCGGCTGGGCCCAGCATGTCTGGAATGGACCCTGTCCTCAGGGTCAGGGGACGTGCTGCGTGTTGCCCTTGATCTGCTGATGCTGCTGGTGTCCAGTGAGGAAGATGGCAGCGCCTGCTGCCATGCTCCGTGTTGGGGCCTGCTGTGGCTGCCCATCTCTGGAGATGGAGGTGGGGAAACCAGCACCAATGGCACAGGGCTGTGGGAGCTGGGGCTGATGGCCTCAGATTCTGACCAGCCACGAGCAGATTGTAGTCCTGACTGTCTGGCCGGCCTGGGGCCATTGAGCTCTGTCTCATCCCTGGAGGCTGTAAGGGCAAGCAGGAATGTCAAAGATCACCCAGGCCCCGGCCAAGCCAGGCCAGAGCAGTGCCCCCAGCCCTCCAGCAGTGGATGCTGCGCTCTGCCAAGCCCGGCCTGGGCACTCCCCTAGCCCAGGGACACCGGGGACTTTGACTCATACATGTTCCGAGCCCAGCACAGCTGTCACACTCCCATCTCTGTGTGCTGTTCCTCAGGCCAGAGCAGCGCCTGTGGGTGCCCTCAGCAGCACAGGAGGAGCACAGGAGCAATTGCCAGGGCCTGGGGAGGCAAACAAGCTCATAGCACTGAGAACAAAAAGTGTACCAGCACGTGGTTGTCTAGCCAAGCGCTTCTGCTTCTTCCTGCTTTGAGCCCTTGTCGAGACACAGGTTCCCTGCAGAGCCCCAGGTGCAGCTTCCCAACTTACCCCTGTTCCTCTGCCTCCTCCCTGCCCCCAGGGTAAAGGCAATCCCTGGCATTGCATTGGCCGTGCCTCACTCCTAGATCTGCGAAGGCATCGTTGTCCTCCCACGTTGGCTGTCTGATGGAGAAAGGAAGAGATGATGAATTTCTGCTGCTCTCCCTCACGGAGGTCCAGGGTGTCCCAGCTCTTTCTCCAGCACTTTTCCAAGTTGGGGGTGAAGCTGAAGCCCAGACTCACAGGACAGGGCAGGGCCAGGGCTCCTGGGGCAGGGCCTGGCACAGCACAGCACTTGCACCCTCCTGGCTGGTGGGCCAGGCAGAAGGACACCAACCTGAAGGGGACTCGGATCCCCAAGATGAACATTTCAACAGGGAATTCCCCACTGTCTCTGCACAGGGGGCACTGGAAATAGAAAGCACCAGCGCGCAAGGCCTGTCCCTGCAGGGCAAACACAGGCAGGGTGAGCGAGGCCCTGCTGCTGCTGCTGCTGCTGCTGAGCACCTGCTGTGCCCCAGGGCTCAGGGGAGGGCTCCTACCTGGATGCAGTCCCTGTGGAACCAGGCCTTTTTGCACGCTGGGCACACCAATGTTGTGAAGGTCTTTCTGTCCTCCACAGGTTCCATGCAGATGGGGCAAACGGTGTCCGGCTCAGGAGTCGCATCCACCTCCTGCTCTGGACGGTGCTCAGGGCAGAAAGAGCTGGGGGCAAAGGGATGGGGAAAGTGAGAAATGCTGGATCATTCCCCAGGGGTGGCCATAAAGAGAGATGAGGTACCTGAACGGAGTAACGTATAGATTGACACAGCCGCCCTCCTTGGTACAGGGCAGGTGGAACCATCTGTCACAGTTCTCCCTGCAGCACATGATGGTTGCCCCGCTCTGGCCGCAGACGCAGCAGCGCTGGAAAGAGCCAAGCAGCTGCATCAGCAGCAGCAGCAGCAGCAGCAGCCTCGAGGCCTCCCCAGGCAGCCCCAGGGCTAAGGGCAGGGCGCAGGACGTGGCCGCTGCCGGCTCCCAGCCCACAGAGCCGCCAGCTGGAGGAGGGAGGCTGCTGTGCCAGGGCCTCTGTGCCAGAGCTGCTGGGAGCCAGACTTTGTCCCGACTGTTGGGCCGGCCTTTCTTTCCTGCAGTCTGGGCTAAGCTCTGGCAAACCTCGCCAGGCACAAATCTCCCTGCTCTTGTCAGGCTCTCACCTTCTGTGCCGCCCGCCGCACTGCAATTAGGAGATCTCGAGGGAGAAAGTTCATGAGTCCCCCGCGGTCCGTCTCTTGCTGAAATAGTAGAGTGGCGAAGAACTGCAGCCAAGGGGAGAAGCTGATGAGGAGGGGGCGGGAGGAGCGGCCCATTGCAAAGGTGGAGGGAGCGCCCGGAGCCACTCACCATGCAGAACACGTGGGCACAGAGCCCACCCTTCTGCAGTTTGTCACCGCACATGTCCGGGTCAGCCTCGGCACGGCGACACAGCATGCAGGCTGCAGGGGACAGAGCCAATGGCACCGGGCATGAGCAGCTGTGCGGGGCTCTGAGCCTGCAGCAGCATCGGCCCCAAGGCTGCTCTGTCCCTGCCTGGCTGATGGGCAGCGCTGGAGGCCTTGCAGAGCAGGGGCCATTGCGGGCACGGCTGTCCCAGGAGCTGCCCCCTGGCCCAGCTGGGCCCCACTTGGGCAGGAAGGAGGCTCCCAGCCCTGGCATGGCCAAGCAGCTCCTGCCTCCCGCTGCCTCTGTTCTGATCCCCACGCTGCCTGCTACCACAAGAGCCCCTGGGCCAAGCTATCAGAGAGCTGCTTTGCCTTCACCTGGCTCCCTGGCACCAGGACCCTCCTGCTTTCTGTCAGACATGGCGGCTGTCTACGCTGAGTCTATCTCCTCGAAGGACGTGGTCACTTCGAGGTGCCGTTCCTCTCTGTCTATGGGAGAAAGAAGGGGGGGGGGGGAGTTTGCAGAACAGGCCCAGAACCACGAGGCTCTACTCCCTGCTCAGCCCTGCGTGAGCCCTGCTCCTGTCTGTTTCTCCTCCCGTCGTCGCCTTGAGTAACACTGCAGTGTCCTCTGGCTGTTCCTCTGCTGATTCTGTGATTTTGGGAAGGGAGAGGCAGGTGAGCCTGCAGCACAGGCCCAGAGCCCCGAGGTGTGGGGCCCCTCTGGTCCCTGGGCAGCCACATCCCCGCCCTACCTTCTCCTCCCGTTGTCAGGTCGCACTGACACTCGGCTTGAGCCCCGCGTTCCCTTTTGTGGCCTTGGTGGCACAGGTCACAATGGCCACTCTGACATCAGCACCGTGTACCCAAAATCGGGGCAGCCATGGCCCCAGGTCCCTGGCAACCACTTGTGGCGGCCCCCTTGGGCACCGAGCTTCTAAAATGGTCCGAGCGTTTGCTCAGGGTGGAAGCACGGCCGGGAATCCGGCAGCAAGTGCAGAGTCAAATGCCAGGCCCTGGGGCAGCCATCCAGGGTGGCACTGTAGGCAGGGAGGTGCTGTTCAGGCACTGCCACACTAGGGCTCCGGCCCCGGCCAAGGGAAATTTCTGCTCCTGCCCCTGGCAGGCGGTGGCCCAGAGAGCCCGTGCGGAGTCAGCTGCACTACAGGGATTCCATCCCTGCTCTAGGTGAACTGATGTTTTCATCAAGACCTGTCTGCAGAAAACTAAGATGAACCTGATTTGATGCTGCTGCTGATCACCATTGGGTACAGGAGATAAACCTGGACACCACCACAGCTGCCTCCGTTATCCTGCCATCATATGAACTAACAACTTTGACTTTCCATATAAATGGAAAAATTAGTATTAAGCTTCTGAGAAGCGTCATCTTTTATACTGACTCAGCAGAAAGACAGAAAATTCACTGAGAATTTTCTGTGTACATTTGACAGGAGAGCTTGCAACTGTCCTCAACTCAAGTCAAATACAGGAGGATGCTTTTCCTACATTATAGGAACTTTGCCAGTTTGGTCCATGCTTTCCTACTAGAAAATACATTGGAAAAAATTAGGAAGAGAAGCACAAACAATTCTTGTCAATTTTTCTCTTTCGTGTCTTTGCAAACATGCTCCTGGAAATGCAGATCCATGACTTGTGGAACAATCAGTGGCATCTCTGGGAAGCAGGGCAGGGACTGACAGGCAAGGACACACTGCACCTGCCTGATGCTGGGGCAGCAGGAGTTTGCCCATTTTCCTGTCTCCATGGGAGAGCCACCTTGGCTGGGAAACGATCCCTTCACTGGTCTAGGAGGGAGGCACAGCCAGTGCAATGCCAGGGAGCGCCTTTACCCTGGAGGCAGGGAGGAGGCAGAGGAAGAGGGGGGAAGTTAGGAAGCTGCACCCGGGGCTCTGCAGGGCTCCCGGCTAAGTCTCGAAGCACAAGGAGCCAGAAGAGCTTGGCCGGACAATCCCGAGCTCTGGACACCTTGTCCTCAGCACCGGGAACCCGTTTGCTTCTCCAGGCCCTGGGCACTGCTCCCGTGCTGCTCATGCAATTACACACAGACACAGAGCTACCTGCTCTGTCTCAACCCTCTTCAGCACTGAACAGCACAACACAGTAACATGTTCTCTTCAGTACATGGTCTAATTATTAATAGTCCTGCAAAGACTCACATTCAAAGCACACACAAAAACCCCAAACCCTGGTACAAACCTTGCATCAACACAAAATGCATGTTGCTGTTCAGAAACACAGGGCAGCACTTTTGGCCAATGCTTTTTCCTATAAGATCTTTCAAAGGATTGCAAAAGTGACATTGTTTGGCAACTTCTTCAAGGAACAGACAGGAGAGGCTTCTGAGTTTTTAAAGATTTATTGGTTTGCTTTCACTTTCCTTTTGGCATCCTTACACTTCACCCAGCATTCCAGAAAATCGTGAAAATCCAAAATAATATCAGGGGAAGTTTCTGAATCCATTCATGTTTCTCCCAAAGACTTTCTTGACATACATACAAGTGACTGGTCCTATGACATACAGAGACGCAGTGGTTTCCCTGACTGGACATTACAAGACAACGTTATAGACTCCACTATACTAAAACACTTCTGTTGCCTGGTAATTACAAAGCCTGAAGCTCTTCTAGAGGCTTTTCCCAGTGCAACTTCATTAGGTTCCTCTCTGCCCAACTCTCGAGCCTCTCCAGGTCTCACTGAAGGGCAGCAGAGCCTTGTGGTGCCTCAGGCCCTGCTCCCAATTCTGTCCCATCAGCAAACACTGAGGGAACACTCTGTCCCTTCTGCCAGGTCACTGGGGAATAAGGCAAACAAGGCTGGGCCCAGCACGGCACCCTGAGCTCACAGCTACCTGAGTTTGGAGCTCCCCTGTCCACTTCTCTGCCCCACTGTCCCTGAGCTGCCTCAGGGGCCTGTTATGGGAGGCAGGGACAAAGCCTTGCTGAAGTCCCAGCTGGCAACAACCACTGCTCTCCCCTCACAAGCCCAGCCAGTCACTGCAGCACAGGTGGCTATGGGATTGGTCAAGCATGGTTTCCATTCCTGTTATTCCACAGGCTTAGAGATGGCATCCAAGAGGAGCTGTTCTGTCACCTTTCTGGGGATGGAGCTGAGGCTGATGGCCCTGCAGTTTCCTGGCTCTTTCTTGGTGCCCTTTTGCAAGACTGCAGTGATGTTGGCTTTCCTCCACTGCTCATGCCTCTCTCCAGGGCTGTCTCCTTCCCTGACCTGCTGGCAGAGCACCCTGTGCCAGAGGCAGGAGCAGAGATTTCCCTTGGCCCCAAAAGGGAACACTGGGCTCAGGCCGAGTGTCAGTGTGACCTGACAACGGGAGGAGAAGGCATGAAGGAGCAGAGCTCACTCAGGGCTGAGCAGGCAGTAGAGCCCTCGTGGCTCTGGGCTTGCTCTGCAAGCTCCTTGGCCTCTACTTTCTCCACAGAGAGAGAGGAACAGCACCTCAAAGCGACCAGGAAACCCGGCCATGGAGCGAGGCTGGGGCTCTGACACCTCAGGGAATCCGGACACGGAGCGGGACTGGGGCTGTCAGCCCTCAGGGAAACTGGCAATGGAGTGGGGCTGGGGCTGTCAGCCCTCAGGGAAACTGGCAATGGAGCGGGACTGGGGCTGTCAGCCCTCAGGGAAACTGGCAATGGAGCGGGGCTGGGGCTGTGACACCTCAGGGAAAGCGGCCATGGAGCGGGACTGGGGCTGTGACACCTCAGGAAACCGGCCATGGAGCGGGACTGGGACTGTGACACCTCAGGGAAACTGGCCATGGAGTGGGGCTGGGGCTGTCAGCCCTCAGGGAAACCAGCCATGGAGTGGGACTGGGGCTGTGACACCTCAGGAAACCGGCCATGGAGCGAGACTGGGACTGCCAGCCGTCAGGATACCCGGCCATGGGGCTGGGGCTGCAGCTGTGACACCTCAGGGAAAGCAGCCATGGGTGTGGCTTGGCCTTTGACACCTCAGGGAACTCACCATGGCAGCCACCTCCAGGGGTTTTGAAGTACTTGTTTCTTGGTTTAATGCCCTTCCAAGATCAATTTTCCTGATCCTTATCCATGTTTTGGACAAGTATTGCCTCCTGAACAGGCCACCTCCTGGATGTGCAATGATTCCATCTGATCCAGCTGTGCCTCTTCCTTTCTCAAGGGATGGACAGAGGGGCTCTATTGAAGGTGGCATTTCCTGCAGGAAGGGAGGCGATGCCAGACACAGCCACAGGAGGTAGTTGCTGTGCTTCTGGGCCTGAGCCCTGCTGAGGCTTGAGCTGCCCTCTCTGCTGCTTGGCACTGCGGGCACAGCCCGGATAAGATGGGCACAGCCCAGAGGAATTGTCCCGAGCAGGCTCAGGGCACTCGGGTACTGAGCTGTCCTGCTGGGCTCCCTCCGTGGGAGACATGTCCCGAAACCTGGGAGCGGCTGCACAGGGTGCCCGTGGTGGGGAAAGGGCAGAGGGGGAGAGCAAGGCTCCAGTGTGTCCTGAGAGGGCCTGGCTATGTGCCCATGTGATGTGGGAGCTGTTCCATGGGCAGGTGGGCAAGCAGGAGGGAGGGACGGAGGTTGGGAGTGACAGCTGTGGCACTGCAGATTTCCCCAAGCATTTAGTGAGGGTTTCCTGTGTGGCAGGGAGAGAGCCCCAGGGCCCTGGGCTGCTCCAGCTGCCCCTCCAGGCATGTTGGACAGCACCTGCAAAGAGCGTACAGAGTGACCAGGAGCCACAGGCTCCCACAGCCTTACCCCACCCCCTTGCAGTCCCCAATTCCCCAAGGGAGAAGGGGATCCCAACACACCATGGAAATGGTTCTGTAGCATCTGTGATCCCTCCTCGACTGGGATCATGACTTGGATTACTTGGAAATGCTGGTGAATGGTGCTTTGAAGACCTTGTCAGATGTTGGAGGCATGTTCTGAATGTACCTTTCCTGACAGAATAATCTGTGTCAGTATGCCAAGAGCTTACCATGAGCCAGTTCCCTTAAATTTCACTGAAGGTAGATCAGTTCTGGAAACCTTACCCTGCTCCCTTCTGGAGCCCTGAGGGATCCCACAGGATCACTGTCAGTGGGAGGAAGGGGCATTTAGCTGTCCATCCTCCTCCCGTGTGCAATGGCACTGTGTCCTTCTGTGTGCTCTGTGCAGCCACAGAGAAGAGCAGAGAGGGAAGGGGCTGGGCCCAGGGCTGTGCCCCAGGGCTGAGCCTTTCTCAGCTCCTTTGCAGCCCCCAGGGAGCCCGAGCTGCTTCTGCTGCCACTGCTAAGCCCTGGCCCTGCCTGGGGCTGGGTTTCAAGCTGCTGGCTGCTCCAGGGAGTCCTTTCTGCCCCGACTGCCCCGCAAGGGGCTCCTTCCATCCCAGTGTGGGGCCACTGCAGGCACGAGGTCCCCCTGGCCCTACTCCTGAGTGGAAGGAAGAGCCAAGGGAGTGCCTTGGAGGGCACCAATCACCCAGATGCCCTCACTGCCACTCGGGCCTGAAGGAGAATCTTCAGCAGTGCCATTGGAGCTGTTGTGTCCTGCCTTTCTTTGCAGCTGAGCCTGTTGCTAAAGGTGATCTGGCTTCCCAGCCCACATTCAGGATTGAGCCTCTGGGAGATGGTGAGGGTACGCCAAGGCCTTTCCCCTGTGAGACCTGCCAGCTCAGAGCCCAAAGCTTGGCCAGGGGGGCATCGCTGCAGGTGCCAGGACAGAGCCATGCATGTGTGTGCCCTCACCCTGCACGATCCACTCACAACTTCTGCTCAGCACTGGCAGGTGTTTGAAGGACGGTGGGCCATGGCCCAGCTGAAAAAGCCCAGATGATTTGTTGATTTTATCCGATTTTGCATAAGCATGACGTTCTGAACATGCCATTAAAGAAATGGAGAATTTCTCCATCTTTTAAGGTGTACTTTTTGTTTCTCAAGTGATGGGCCAAAAGTTAGGACAGAAGGAGGTGTTTCCCCAACAAAGCAGAGGCCGATTGGCAGCCCCTGCTGCAGGAAGGAAGTCCGAGCCAAACACAGGCATGGGCACAGGCACAGAAGGTAATTGCTGTGCCAGGCTCAGCAGGGCTCAGCCATTGGCAGAGCTGTGTGGCTGCAGCTCTTCTTCTTCTACCAGGGCCTCCCTTGCACAGCCCGGCAAAGCTGGAGGTGCCTTTGGAGCTCGTTCACAGCCCGGGGAAAGGGGACTCGTGCACCAACGTCCCTCCCGCTGCAGCTGCTCTGGAGCTGGCCATGAGTGCCCAGAGGCCCAAGGCACAGGAGCAGCCCGAGCGGGAGCGCTGCCGCGAGCCCAGGGCCAGAGCCAGCCTTGGCTCCCGACTGGGCAGGGGCTGCACTGGGTCCTGACAGGGCCTGACTCTGTGCCCTGGGGCTGGGGGAGCTGTCACAGGGCAGGGAGGGCCAGGGCTGGCAGGGGCTGCTCAGGGATGGCTGTGGCCCGTGTCCCTCCAAGCAGCGACTGCCCAAAAAGCTGCGCTGCCCCCGGGCTCTCCTCTCGGCCTGCTGGGCTTTGTTGGGTGGCACAGCCTGTGCCACGGGGTGGCAAGGTGCCTGCAGGCCCCAGCTCTGGGGGAAACGGAGAATGTCCTGCCCGCATCCACCGTGCTGCCAGCTCAGCAGTGCAGCACAGCACGGGCTGACGCTCCCCATTGCTCCCACAGGTGCAGCTGGAACCACAGCACATGTTCCTGATTCCCAGAAGGGCCTTGGAAGGGGTTTCTGTCAGGGAACAGGCTTCTGGCTAGGGTTACTGGCAGGCCTGCTTGTCTTGGAGCTGATCTTCATCTTATGCTCTGTCCGAAGTTGGACTTGCTGGAAGAGAAAAGGGTGAGTGTTTAGTTCACCTTTCCCTCAAACAGCTTCTTTTGAAAGTCTACGTCAGACAGAAAACATTCCCAGTGAGGTTGCAGTGTAGGGGTGGCCAGTCCTTGATTGTCCGAAGAACTCTGCTGAGGGTTCTGCTGCTGCCCAGAGCTTTCATTGGCCTCCTAATTGCTGGGCCTTGTCCTGGGGGGGCCCGCTGGGGCTGCAGCCAGTGCTGGCTCCCACTGAGGCTGCCTGGCCAAGAGCAACCCCAGGGGCACAGGGCAGAGGCAAAGCACGGTGGGGAGGAGAAAGAGCAGGGACGAGATTGCCCTTGAAAGGCAGCGGCGCTCTGGGGCCCGCTCCTGGCCAGGGAGCCTGCCCAGAGCCGTGCCCTGTGGGCCGGGGCCTTGAGGGACAGCTGTGCAGCTGGGCCAAGCTGTGCCAGCAGCTCCAGCCGTGCTGGGGAGCCTTGCCAGCTCTGGGCCAGCTGTGCAGGAGGCTCCCTGTGTGCCACTGGCAGCTGGGGCCCCAGCCACCTCTTCTTTCCACAGTTCCACCTCTGGACAGGAGTTTTAAGATGGTGGCTGCATGTCACACCCAAACAGCAGGAGCACCTCCTCCAGCAGTTAGAAGGGCCTGGGCAGCCCTGTCATGAGTCCTGAGAAGAAGACTGCAGAACAGCCATCGACAAGGAAATCTCCTATTCTCCTGGATATCCCACTGCCACCTCCTCTCCCCATGTATATCCCCAAGCTACTTCCATCTCTTTTTTAATCCTCCTCTGTCCTGTCCCGACTTCTTCTATAGACCCCAGGAGCAGCCCAGCACCCTCCTGCCCCTCCTGAGTCCAACATGTCCCTTCCTCTGCCCCTGAGCCCCCTGGGCCTGCCCTCTAAACAACACTGAAGTTATCCCCGCTCTCTGCCAGGCCAGGTGATGGCCCTTTCTTTAGTTGCACTAAAGGGAAGGTGCCGTCACCCCAGTGTTTGGGTGGCAGCAGCAGCAAAGCCCGGCCGGCAGCACCACTGGCTGAGCTCCATGGCCAGGAGCAGCTGTGGATGCCCACGGTGTGGGCAGGCAGGAGCCAGGCAGGGGCTGCTGTGACCAGCGGCGGGGTCCCGAGGGCTGGGGGAGCCCAGTGGGCAGGCAGCAGCATGGGGCTCCCGAGAAAAAGCAACCCCATTTTCTTAATTTTTCACTTTTAGATATTAGAAATTTGTAGAAATATTTCAAAATATTTTTTCTGTAGACAGACACCCCCAAATATTTCTTCCCAATTCCTATAGTACTTAAAGATTTTTTAAAGTAGTTTTAGAATCCAAAAAAATGACCTCATTTTGTCTTCAGTTTTCATTTTTAAAAATATTTAGAAATATCTCTTGTGTAGAGAAATCCTCATATGTTTCATTCCTTTTTCCACAACACATCTGTATTTTTGAAACTGGTTTTAGAGGTCTGGAAAATATTTTCCCCTTATACAATAAAAAATAAAATTGCATTTCAGTGGTAATCTTTATTCTAGGAAGAAGTAAGACCCCTTCAGCCAGCCAGCCTGCTGCAGAGGCTCTTTTCCCACAGGAGCTTTGTACCTAGTCACAACCAACATACATAAAACCTTTTCCCAGTTATTTCCTGGGATTTATGACAAGCTCACGTCCTAATCTTCTCAGACAAATTTTGAGCACAGTGGGAATGTCTTCAAATTACCATCTTTGTTTGCTTCTGGTGGAACTCCCTCCGTTCTAGAGCAGGGCCTTCTCTCAGCTTCCTGCTGCGCCCGGGCTCTCCTCTCGGCCTGCTGGGCTTTGTTGGGTGGCACAGCCTGTGCCACGGGGTGGCAAGGTGCCTGCAGGCCCCAGCTCTGGGGGAAACGGAGAATGTCCTGCCCGCATCCACCGTGCTGCCAGCTCAGCAGTGCAGCACAGCACGGGCTGACGCTCCCCATTGCTCCCACAGGTGCAGCTGGAACCACAGCACATGTTCCTGATTCCCAGAAGGGCCTTGGAAGGGGTTTCTGTCAGGGAACAGGCTTCTGGCTAGGGTTACTGGCAGGCCTGCTTGTCTTGGAGCTGATCTTCATCTTATGCTCTGTCCGAAGTTGGACTTGCTGGAAGAGAAAAGGGTGAGTGTTTAGTTCACCTTTCCCTCAAACAGCTTCTTTTGAAAGTCTACGTCAGACAGAAAACATTCCCAGTGAGGTTGCAGTGTAGGGGTGGCCAGTCCTTGATTGTCCGAAGAACTCTGCTGAGGGTTCTGCTGCTGCCCAGAGCTTTCATTGGCCTCCTAATTGCTGGGCCTTGTCCTGGGGGGGCCCGCTGGGGCTGCAGCCAGTGCTGGCTCCCACTGAGGCTGCCTGGCCAAGAGCAGCCCCAGGGGCACAGGGCAGAGGCAAAGCACGGTGGGGAGGAGAAAGAGCAGGGACGAGATTGCCCTTGAAAGGCAGGGGAAGGGAGAATGTTGCTTATCGGAAGAAGCCCCAAAGAGCGGCTGGAAGGGGTGCTGCCTGATCAAGGACCCCCGAGAAGCGGAGGGAGGGCGTATCGGCTGATGGGGTGTCCCGAGGAGCGGCTGTGGATAGTGGGGGTGTCCCTTAGTGGGGAGGAGCAGCTGGAGCGCTTGCACGGTCCGGTGGTGGGGAGGCCGGCGGGGCAGTCGGAGTAGGCTCAGCCCGGCCGGTGGGCACGGCTCACCCTGCCCGCCCGCAGGACCACGGCGCAGTTCCTGTTGGAGGCGGACCTGCACGGGCTGCTGAAGCTGGACACGCTGATCCCGAACGCACCGCCTGCGCCATGGCAGCGCAAGGCCAAGGAGAGCGGCCCCGGGCCCAGCCCCGTCGGCATGTCCCCCATAAAGCCGGCATGTCGCTCCCACAGCCCCAGCAAGACGCCGTCCAAGACACCCGGTGATCGCCGGCCACCGGCGGCAGAGGTTGAGTGCGGGAGCCTGGCCCAGGCTGCTTGTCCGTAGCCATGGGGCTCTGGGCTCCCTGCCACGCTGCCCTACCGGCTGCTGCTCAGGCAGGAGGAGGTGGACTGTGCTCCTGACAGCCACCCACCTCCTTGCCAGCATGAGGGGCAGAGCTCTGAGCACTGGGGCTGGCGAGCTGCTGTTCGGCCAGCTGAGCCTTGCTGGCACAGCTGTATGCTAGGACGAGTGTGGGCAGGACTGTCAGCTGACAGCTTTACATCCTGTGAGCGTTTTTGTATCTTCCCCTTATCTCTGGACTCTGGAATTGTTGCACTAGACCCAAGGAGTTGCACCACACAGTCCCTAACCAACTTGGTGGCAGGGAGGAAAATATAAGTTAGTTGGGACTGGGTGGCATGAGACCTCAGAGTCCTACTTGTCTGGTGGGTGTGATGTGGAAGAGTGTTGGGTTTGCTCCCGTGAAAGCTCAAATACAGGCTGTTAAATAGCTGTAAGACAATATTTTCATATGTGAATGCAGGTAAATCTGGATCCAAAATTCAAAGCACCCCCACAAAGGCTGGGGGGGATCGCTACATTCCCAAACACAGCACTATGCAGATGGAGATGGCAAATTTCCTCCTAACCAAAGAGAATGACCCTGCTGAGGATTCCCCTACCAAGAAGGTGAGCATGTTGCTAAGTTACAATTACTTAAAAAACCGCTACTCCTTCCTGCCCCTTTACAGAGCAGTGAACAATAGGTTCTATCAAGGGGGCACACGGCACTGACAAGTCCCAGCCATCACTACTTGCAGCTCTGGGCTTCAGGAGCCTAGGATGAGACTGAAGCTGTAGAGACTGCCATGCACTCGAAGCCTATGCTGCTTCTGGTAGCAAAATTTAGCTTTTGACTAACGAGGCTTTAAAATGTAGCAGGCAACAAAAACACAAAGCTGTAAGCCTATGCAAAGTGAAACTGCTGGTGGTAGCTATTCTAGGACAAGGTCTCCACAGGGAACACTTCTGGAATGTTTTACACTGTGTTCTGAAATCTGTTTATGAAGCATTTGGTCGCTTTGTGGCTGTGGCTTTTCCCTCTGGCAATGACACTGAATTTGCCATTGTTTGAAAATGTGAGCAGGACAATGTATGAAAGTCTGAGGAAAACTGCTTTGACCTGCCTCTGTGTGACTGACCCTTGCAGCACAGTCAAACATCTTCAGATTCTAAGAGAAGGGGACTTAGATGTCTGTTTAAATTGTAGTGTGGGAATTGTTTTAAATGCATTGCACTGAGGGTGATTTGTCTCTGTAGGAGCAACAGAAAGCCTGGGCAGTGAATCTGAATGGTTTTGATGTGGAAGAGGCAAAGATCCTCCACCTCAGAGGAAAACCACAGAATGCTCCAGAAGGTATGATACAGGCTCCGTGTGAGCTGAATCAGCAGGAGGGATCAGGTCAGGGGAACAGCAACACAGAGGCTCTGTGTGTGGTCACAGGAGAAATCAACTGGTTTCTGAGAGCTGTACAGGCTGGAGTCTCCTTTCTTAAGGTTCCTGAGGTCGAGGGAGGGCATAACAGTTACAGTGAATTTATTTAGGAGAGTTGCTATGACTGCCAGTTGGTCACCTGTTACAGGGCTTGCAAGGGTCTTCAGGGTGGAGAGAGAGATGAGAATCTTGACCTCATGTTCAGAAGGCTTGATTTAATATTTTATGATATATATTACATTATTACTATACTAAAAGAAATAGAAGGAAAGTTCTCAGAAGCTAGCTAAGCTAAGAATAGGAAAAGAATGAATAAACAAAGGGCTGTTTCTCAGCAGAGGGTGAGACCCAGCTCCGCTGTGAGTGGTCAGTAAATCCAAACATTCACCCAAGACTGATCACGCATCCACCTGTTGCATTCCCCAGCAGCAGATAACCATTGTTTACCTTTTGTTGCTGAGGCCACAGCTTCTCAGAAGGGGGAAAAATCCTAAAGAAAGGATTTTTATGGAAAGATGTCGGTGACAGCTACCGGTACTGCAGGTTCCAAACGTTCATGAAGTCTGTAAGAGCATCAAAGCCTCTGCTGTGCACTTTCTAGCTTAAACTGCAACTAAATATAATGGGATTCAAAAACCCAAGTGTTTGTTAAATTTGTTTCCATGAATGAGGAAATTGTAGCTCACCCCTGCTCAGCAGTTCATTCTGCCAGTGATTTTAGTGCACTGCAGGCTTGTGAGTGTTTCTCTTAGGACTTTATTTTCACTCCAAGGGATTCCTAGTTGGGTGAGCAGCACTCAGCTGGGAGGAAACTAACTCAGGTTAACAAACCTGTTCCCCTGCACACAGACTATCAGAATAACCTGAAAGTGCTCTACAGTCAGAAAATGGCACCTGGATTGAGCAGGAAGAAGAGCAGATATATTCCCTCAAAGCCAGAACGGGTCTTGGATGCACCAGAGATATTCAACGACTACTGTAAGTAGGCTACAGGTGTGGAGAGTATTATTAATAATTGGTTAGCTGAGAAAGGCCACACTGATATAATGCCACTGGTTAAGCTGAAGGAGAAAAGTCAGCAGTCAGCAAGCTGAAAGGAAGAGTCAGCAGCGACCTTGCTGCAACATGAGGATAGGGAGTTGAGATTAGTCCTGAATATATCCTAAGAATATGTAGAAAGTATCAAAAGTAGAACCATAGGAATGTAGAAGTAGGCGTAGGTGCTGATATGTAATCTGACCAATCCTGAGCTCAACTTTTGCAATATGTATGAAGCTCATTATTAACTGTATTTAACCCGCCGTACTGATCAATAAAATTGAGCCTGTGATGATCAAACTGATGTCCTGGTTCCCTTCCGCCGACAAATGGTGGAGAATGCGGGCATAACCGAATCTCTGCCGTTTTTCTCGGATTAAAAGAAAAAGGGATTACGCCACGGTCGAGGAAGTTGGATTTGGGTCCTTGCAGCTGGGACGGTGCTGGAATTTGAAGCACCCTTAAGGTTCACAACTGTGACTTAAGCCAATACGTGTTGCCGGAGCCTGGAGAGCTGCAACAGCGCGCGCTGATTAATAGGTATGGATAGGCAAGCGGCATATGATTTATTTACCGCCTATTTAGAGCGGCGTGGGATAAAAGGGATAGATTTAAAAAAGGAGTTACCAGGGTTATTAGGTTATGGCCATGCTAAGGGTATCTTTTCTAATCCTCATACAGTTCATGAGCTAGCAGAGTGGAAGATGTTTGGGGAAATATTGTGGGATACAATACTAGACGATGATAAGTCAGCAAAGAAATTCAGGAAGTTATGGCGGGTGGTGTATAACACGTTACTTCAGCAGGTCTCTGAGAGAAAGGCAGCAGAAACGGCAACAGAAGCTCATAAGAGGAATATAGGGTATGGTCATGAAGATGATCCCCTGGCACCTTCTGTAACTAAGGTACTTATGCCTAAGAGTCCCCAGCAAAGTGGTGTGGAGGATTTCTCTATAGGCGCAGTGGAACCGTCTGCACCTTTCCTGTCAGAGGGGGAGGGCGAGTCGGATGGTGGGGGTAGGGGCAAGCCAGCTTTGCCTCCGCCACGAGCTTCAGGCGGGTCGGATGGTGGGGGTGGGAGCAAGCCAGCTTCGCCTCCGCCGCCAGCCTTGCCTCCGCTGCTTCCCCCGAGTGAGCCGGCTCCGGTTACAGCTTCGGCGGGGGAAGGGCCCATTCCCCCGCCCGAGCCGGCTCCAGCGGGGGGGCTGATTGCCCCCCGCAGGCCGGCTCCGCTTGAGTCGGCTCCGGTTTCACTGTCAGCTCCAGCGGGGGAGGGGGGGCTCCCGCTTCCCCCGTGCGAGCCAGCCCCTGCTTCAGGGCCCCCCCCCGCGCGAAACCTCGGTGTCTGCACCGAAGCGCCAGCAGCATAGCACCCTTAAAGAGCCAGATCCCATCCCAGGGGCGCACCGTGATCCATGGGGGGAGATGGCTAAACAGAGGAGGGAAGCTTGGGCTGCTTTGGCGAAAGAAGTAATGCAAATGGGGGATGGTGAGGCGGTGGAAATAGCTTCTAGTCTTGCATGTCCAGTCACATACACACCACAGTATGATGCACAGGGAAACCTTACGCATAATATAGCAGAATATACTCCCTTAGATTGGAAGCTGTTAACTCAGCTACGTTCTACGGTTAGTCAGTTTGGAGTAAAAAGTGAACCTTTTAGGCAAATGTTAGATTATCTTTTTAATACTCAGGTTTTATGTCCTAATGATTTAAGAGGAATAGTTCGGTTGATATTCACTCAGCATCAGCAGTTATTGTTTAACGCCCATTGGCAAGCGTTGGTAAATGAATCGGTTGCTGTACAACGAGCCCAGGAAGACCCATTACATGGAGTAACAGTAGAGGAGCTGATGGGCTTAGGGGCATATTTGCGGACAGAGGCACAGATGATATCGGGAGAAGATAAACTTAGAGAGTCTATGTGGTTAGTGCGTGCTGCAATAGATATGGTTAAAGAGCCAGGAGGGTTACCGGCTTATATGGGCATTAAACAAGGTAGAGAAGAATTATTTGGAAATTTTATCGATAGAACAACTTCACAGGCATTTATAGCAGAAGCCTTAAACGAATTAGGATTAGGGTTACAAAAGCAAGCAGAGTCCACTCAAAATCAGGTGTTAGCTGCTCTTGCTTCTCTCCGAAATGGCTCACTGGCATTCACGCAAGGAGGCTCGAGACCATTCATCACACAAGTTGCCGCCGTGACATCGGAGACACCAGCAGCTGCCGTGACATTGCTGCTACCTTCTGTCTGCAACCCGCAACAACCGGGAGCCTCGGCTTGGACTTACCAGCAGCAGTAGACGTCGCACTAAGGACGAACCGGCCTGAGAGGATACCCACTGGAGTAAAGGGTCCTCTTATATTAAATGGACGAACATGTGGAGCATTATTGCTGGGACGTTCCTCTATAACTATGTTGGGATTATTTGTTTTGCCTGGTGTTATCGATGCGGACTTTACAGGGGAAATACAAATTATGGCTTACACCCTTTATCCTCCGATTAAAATTACAAAAGGACAACGCATTGCTCAATTGGTACCACTGTCACAAATGACATCAGGAATGCAATCATTTACTGGGCAAGCACGGGATGAAAAATGTTTTGGCTCTACTGGTGTTACACTTTTAACTGTGGATTTACAAAATAGACCAAAGCAAAAGGTTGAAATTACCTAAGGGCATCAAAGCATAACCCTTTATGGATTATTGGATACAGGAGCAGATACTAGCATCATTTCTCCAGAAGCATGGCCACAACATTGGCCTCTATTTCCTTCATCAAACATGCTCACAGGAGTGGGAGGATTTACACTGGCAAGCAGGTCGCCATCTTTGTCTGTGTGCATTGAGAATCAACAAATATCTGCTGTGTTTTCAATTGTTCAACTGCCTCCTACAGTTTCCTGCTTAATTGGAAGGGACATTTTAACACAATTGGGAGTGGTGTTAACTAATCAGCACCCTTTGGGGTAATTGCCATTGCTTGGACTTTCCCCATTCCACTCACCTGGAAAACGGATACACCGGTGATGGTTAAGCAATGGCCATTAAAAGGGGAGAGTCTTATGCATGCCCATGAATTGGTACAGGAACAATATACAAAGGGACACCTACGACTGTCCACAAGCCCTTGGAATACACCTATTTTTGTAATCAAAAAGAAATCAGGGAAATATCGTTTGATACATGATTTGAGGGCTGTAAATGACCAAATGGAACCAATGGGGGCCTTACAGCCTGGTCTTCCAAATCCAGCTATGATTCCAGAACACTGGCCACTTTTAATTATTGACCTAAAGGATTGTTTTTTCACTATTGGCCTGCATCCTGATGACATGAAGAGATTTGCTTTTACTTTACCAGCAATAAATCGTGGGGAACCAGATAAAAGATTTGAATGGACATCTCTTCCGCAGGGCATGCGCAACTCTCCCACTTTATGTCAGCTTTATGTTGATGCAGCATTACAGCCACTACGTCGTAAATGGCCAGCAACTATAATATATCATTGCATGGACGATATTTTGTTTGCACAGCAACAGCCATTCTCCTCTTTACAGATTAATACCATTAAAAATACTCTTGCTGCATATTCACTTGTTATTGCTGCAGAGAAAATTCAGACTACAAAGCCCTGGAAATATTTGGGATGGACTTTGATGGATCAAATAGTGATACCACAAAAATTGGAATTACAATTGGACATTAAAACTCTACATGATGCACAGAAGTTGCTGGGAGACTTACAGTGGCTGAAGCCTATTGTGGGAATACCAAATCACTTATTAGAAGCCCTACGGCCTTTGTTAAAAGGTGTGGACCCTACTACTCCTGTACACCTGACAAAGGAGCATCGTCTTGCCTTGCAGCAAATTAGTAACTGTGTACAGCAAGGGTATGTGTCTCGTCGACAACTCGACCACCCCATTGACCTTACTATCTGGAATAGCCCTTGCCACTTGCTTGGTGCTCTCTCTGAGTTGCAAAAGAAAACGGGGGAGATACGGGTGTTGGAATGGTTATCACCACCACTACAGCATAAGAAAACAATATCTTCAAAAATTGAACAATTGGCTGCATTAATCAAAAAGGGGCGTCTCAGAATTCTTGAAGTGGATGGTAGAGGACCTGCTACTATTAGATTACCTATGGAAAAAGAAACCTTGGACTGGTACTTGATTAATTCAAAGAATTTACAAGAAGCATTATTGATGTCACCTGCTAAAGTGGAGACTAGTAAATTAGTGCCTAGAGTTTTGCAATGGATGACAGAATGGAACTGGATCACTCGACCTTTGAGAGAAGAAAACCCCATAGAAGGAGCTATTACAGCTTTTACAGATGCAGGAAAGAAATCAAGGCGTGCTGCTGTTACCTGGCAAGAAAAGGGACAATGGAAGCATCAACTCCTCACAGCAGACCCTGCAGATAGCTTACAAACTTTGGAATTGTTAGCAGTAGTATGGGCGGTGTCCAACTTACAGGAGCCTTTAAATGTGGTCACAGACT
Organism: Melospiza melodia melodia; assembly: GCF_035770615.1. NCBI lineage: Eukaryota > Metazoa > Chordata > Aves > Passeriformes > Passerellidae > Melospiza > Melospiza melodia. The sequence goes on along the minus strand of NC_086200.1, from coordinate 15,268,173 downwards.
TAATGTATGTTGCAGGAGTAGTCAAACGAATAGAGGAAGCAGCAATTAAGGAAGTGAATAATAAACGATTGTATGAGTTACTGATACAGTTAAGGAAGGCTTTACGGGTAAGAGCAAATGGTACCCTTAAGCAGTATATTGACAAACATCAAGATTTGGCAGATCCACAAGCATGTTTGGCTAAGGTTTTGTATGTGATTAATCATTTATGCATTTTTGGGGAAGATGATACCCCCCCTGCAATGAAACATCATCCGAGGTCAGGTCAGGAAAATACTAAGGAAACAGAGGTCTTGGTTAAGTATAAGAACCCGAGTACAGGATTATGGGAAAAACCTGCAAAAGTATTATATTGGGGTCGGGGGTATCTTTGTGTTTCCTCACCTACAGGGCCTTTGTGGGTGCCTGCTAAGTGGACTAAACCTGTTTTTGATGCAGCCTCTGGTGAGTCGCCTTACGGAGGAGGACAGGGAGCCACTGGGGAAGAAACTGCTTCTAGTCCTACAACCACTACTGTTACAATTGAAGGGGTACTCGGAAGCAGTGGACAGAGCACTGACACGTCACTACCGGATGGCCCAGGAGTTGATTGGTTTCATTGACTCAATATCAACTTTTCACTTAACAGATCCAGCGAAACTACATTGCCTTGACTGTCACAATCCACATTGTGCTGCCTGGATAGCTCTACGTTGTGGGGGTTGTAAAAGAACTTTTTGGATAGAACAATCATTATTACGGGATTTGTGGTGTCATACTTGTGAACACGAGCATACGTGGGGAAAAAGCTGGCAAGATGAATTAAGGAGACAAACAGGGCAAAACGCATATATAGCTTTAAATCTTTATGAGTCTCCTGAACAGAAGGTTCTTGCTTATTATCGATGGGAAATACAATGTATTGTGAATAGAATTAAGGTTCAAAGTAAATCACGTATAGTTTCTATAAGGTGTAGGAAATTAGTGCCTTTAACACAGCATTCAGTTGTAGGACCCTTCCAAGGGGATCCTGATAGAGCATTAGATTGCTGCATTGATAAGTTGAAAAAATTAAGTTTGAAAGTGGCAGGACCAGTGAAATTAGGAGCAGCAAGATTGAAGACAGATAAGAAAAAGAAGGCAAAAAAGAGAACGGTCTCATTTGAATAGGGGTATCAGTGATTGCTAATTAATTTTCTATGATTAGAACACTTTTACAGTTTTGGGACCCTCAGGAAGATATAGTTGTTGAGGAGGATAACGAACAAGAACTACGATTACGAAATAAGATACACCTTGTGTAAAAGAAAGACCTTGAGCTGTTAGCCTCATATAGTAAAAAGGCTGAAGAGGCTTTGTGATCACCACCATTGAATTGGTTGCTTTGGGTTGAAGAACCAGAATTTTATACTGGTCCTTACTTACATTCGCTTCCTTGTTATGTTTGCAAAAAGGATAAAGATAAATGCTATGCATGGGTAGCTTTGCATTGTGCAGATTGTAATCAGGTTTATTGGTATTCACAGAAGTCATTGGGATATTTATGGTGTACATCTTGTTTTGGAAAGTGGATTCGAAATCATATCTGGGTTAGAGCTCTTGAACAAAGTACTGGCCTGCCAGGACGGACAGGATTACAGCTCTTTGAGAGTGCAGAACAAGTGGTTATAGCATATCTTAGGTGGAAGTTACAGGAAAACCTTAGAATATTAGAAATTACTAAAGCCTCACGCATCATAGCAGCTCGCTGCAAAGCTGATTTGCCTTCAAACTTACCTCATGCTATACCTGTGAGCAAGGATGCTGATTTAGAATTAGATCAGTATATTCAAGAATTGACTCAGCCTTACAATAGACAATCTAGCAAACCAGGGAAAAGACAGCGAAGAAAGGAAAAACAATGTAAGCAGAAGGAAGAAAAGGAGAAGCAAAGCAAGCAGGAAGAAAAATGAGGTTTGTTTTTGTTATACTGCTCAATGCTGTAGCAAGTGAAGCAGTAGGAGTAACACACTTTAGTCAACCAAGGGAAAATTTATGGGTGACACTTGCTAATCAAACTAACCAATCATCACTTTGTCTTAGCCTTGGAGGAGTCACTAACCCATTTCGAACATGCCTGGTGGGACTTCCGGTGTGGTCTCCTGGAGAATTTTGTAGTTTGATAAACAATCAAACCTTATGTATGTCTAACATGTCAAACATCACATTGCCGGTGCAACAAGGGTATACTGCAGGTCAGAGTGATGGCTATCGTCAATGCTTACTAATCCAATCACTTAACACCTCTTTGCATTCTCCTCCTGAAGAATTGGATCTTTTTGGAAGTACAAATGCCAGCATATCTAACACTACAGCTGGTGGATGGTTTAGCTTCAAACTTTCGGGTGCTCAGAATTTAAACCAACCTAAAGAAACATGGGCCACCCTAGATTCATCCCTGAATGTGAGTGAATTCTCTCCACAGCATTACAGTCAATGTAACGGCACAAATATCACAGCACCAATGAAATTACCCACAGGAATATTTTTGATTTGTGGAGACAGGGCATGGAATGGTATACCAGCTAAACCACAGGGTGGACCCTGTTTTTTGAGAAAATTGTCACTGTTTCATCCTAATGTGTCCTTGCTAATGCAGCTGAGTCAAAATTCAAACAGGAGAAAACGTAGCATACATGACTTAGACTGCAGCAAGATAGGAGATCCACGGTTTTGGGGCACATTCAAACAGGTGGTGGTTTCAACTATCTTACCAGGAGGATCTGCCAATAAAGCCATGAATTTGGCAAAACAATTAGGATGCTGGGCAAGGGATGAGCTGAACAAGACATCACAAATTCTAGACATGTTAACTGCAGATGTGCAAAGTGTTAACCATGCTGTTTTGCAAAATAGAGCTGCTGTAGATTTTTTGCTCTTAGCACAAGGACATGGATGTGAAGAGTTTGAGGGAATGTGTTGCATGAATCTGTCTGATCATTCAGTGTCCATTCACACTAAGATAAAAGAATTACAACAGGGACTTCACAAACTTAAGGAAGAAGACGGTTTAGGAATTGACGAATGGCTTAAAGGCTTGGGACTCGGACCGTGGCTGAGGAACCTTGTGATCTATGCTATAGGACTGCTGGGTGTAATCTTACTGTTTTTGCTTATTTTGCCTTGTATCTTTAACTGTATTCAAAACATGGTCAGTCGTACAATAGCAAAAACATGGCAAACTAATCTCCTTGCACAAGAAGAAAACGGGGGAAATGTGGAGAGCATTATTAATAATTGGTTAGCTGAGAAAGGCCACACTGATATAATGCCACTGGTTAAACTGAAGGAGAAAAGTCAGCAGTCAGCAAGCTGAAAGGAAGAGTCAGCAGCGACCTTGCTGCAACATGAGGATAGGGAGTTGAGATTAGTCCTGAATATATCCTAAGAATATGTAGAAAGTATCAAAAGTAGAACCATAGGAATGTAGAAGTAGGCGTAGGTGCTGATATGTAACTGACCAATCCTGAGCTCAACTTTTGCAATATGTATGAAGCTCATTATGAACTGTATTTAACCCGCCATACTGATCAATAAAATCGAGCCTGTGATGATCAAATTGATGTCCTGGTTCCCTTCCGCCGACAAGCAAGATATTAGGAAGGTTAAAGCTTAAGAATGGAGCTCTGTGTGTTGTGTTTTAAGGCTTACAAGCAGGTATTGTATTCGAAATAAGCAAGCATTGTTTTAAGGAAAGGTACGTGTGCTTATGGTGTGTGAAAAATTGTAAAAGTTTAGTAGTAATAAAATGGTTCTAAAAATAGTAATACAATTAGAGTAATAATAATTTGGACAATTTGAATTAGGACAATACAAGACAACAAATACAAAGAGTTACGGACCTCTGGGTACCTTTTTCTGGGCAGCATGAGCCTGAAAAAGGACCCTCGCTAACAAAGATTAACCCTTAAAAACAATAGCCCATTGCATATTCATGCACTTCATACATGATGCATAAATTCCATTCAAACACAGGATTCTGTCTGGTCAGTGTCAGCTTCTTCCTCTGAATCCTAACAGCACCTTCGAGGCAGGAAGAAGTTTGTTTCTTCTGGTAAGAGAGCAATAAATTATTTTTCTCTGAAAGATTCAGGTGTCCTGTGGCTGCTATCTCGCTGGAAGTCCTTTCTTTAAAAAAGTATCCTAGTGGCATCGTTTCTATTTTAACAATTTTTATAACCTAAAACTATATTTAACATGGTACTTAAGAGAATTAATACAGCATTACTTTCTAACACAACACATATAATATTCATTTAATATTTGCGAAAAGCCAATCATAAAATACAGGCATTTTCACATTTACCATATGTATTTTGGTGTATTGATTAGTAGTGCTGTATTAACAGTTTAATAATAAATGTAGTCTTGTAATTAAAAGGTAACTTTTGTAGTTAAAAGAAGAACTATGTCAGTGAGGTTTTTTTAAAGGAAGGAATGAGACACTCGCATCAGATAGCAGCCACAGGACACCTGAATCTTTCAGAAAAAAGAATTTTTTGCTCTCTTACCAGAAGAAACGAACTTCTTCCCGCCTCAAAGGGGCTGTTAGGATTAGAAGGAAGAAGTTGATGATGGCCAGACAGAATCCTGTGTTTGAATGGAATTTATGCATCATGTATGAGGTGTATGAATATGCAACGGGTTATTGTTTTTAAGGGTTAATCTTTGTTAACCGGTGCCCTTTTTCAGGCTCGTGCTGCCCAGAAAAAGGTACCCGGACATCCATAATTCTTTGTATTTGTTATCTCGTATTGTTCTAATTCAAATTGTCCAAATTATTATTACTCTAATTGTATTACTGTTTTTAGAACCATTTTATTACTATTAAACTTTTAAAATTTTAAAAACAAGTGATTGGCGTTTTTCACAGGAGTTGAGTCCCAAATATATTTTGGTGTCGCTGAGAGAGGTATTTTTAATTTATTTGATGAAGGGGGTACTTTTGGATCTCTCAGGAGTGCAAAGGGGAGCAGGGGAAGCGCTGAGTGCCTAGAGTGGGGGGATGCTGGAGAAAGGGGACCCTGGAACACCTGATGTAAAATTTCAATAGCGAATGTGAATTTTACTTCTATACCTTTTATTTTAAAGCAAGCACGCAGCGCTGGGTGGCTGGGGAGTCACTGCTCCACTCATAGCACACACAGTTCAGTAAATTATATATACTGTTTTTAAGCCTACAAAGCATTTTCCAATATGCTTGGTTAGTCCAAATTAGCAAATATCAATAAGCTGGGAGCAGTAATTTCACAATATTTCTAGGTGGTCATTGATTGCTATCCTTCTTGTGATTGTCTGGAGGGAGGCCTTGCACTGGTGTCTGCTACATGATTTGTCAAGTGCATCAAGCTTTTTATTATACATAAGCTTTTAATTGCTTTGTTACAATATCTCTTAGCTTTACCCCAACTTCCTCTATTTTATTCTAAGCATCAGTCGTCTTGATGCCTCATCTCTTTTGCTCTACTATACTTCTTTGATTTTGATGCTTTATTTGTCTATTTGGTCAGAAAGTTTCAAAACCTTTCTTTGTGTCTTGTTTTGGACACAGCAGATAGAAGCATTTGCTGATTCCATTCCCAATTGGCACGTGTCACAAAAACAATTTCCACAGAATCAGGGGAGGGTGAGCCCTGGGACCCCCAAAACCCCCTCAGCATGCCTGAGCAGGACCCGGGAGAGGGGGAATGCCCAGGACCCACAGGCCCCCCATCAGCTGTGAGAAGAGGGACCCCCATAAGCCCAAAATAAGGACACTGGAAACGGGGCACTCCTGGGAGAGGTTTTTGGAATTCCTGATTTTTGGAGGTATTTCTGGCCACCAGACACTCAGTGACTTCTAGAGATGGACTTGGCCAGTGGGACCTTCAAAGCCAATGTCCTGGCTTAGGGCAATTTTGGGAGGAAAAACTCTAAAGGTGTTTCCTGTAGAAGAGCAAAGTCAAGTGGCCCCTCCTCCAGCTGGTTCTGGAAAAGTATTTTCTTTGTGAGAAGTGGAAAAAACTGTTTATTGAACAGGCAAAGCACTCACCAGCCCCAAAAATGAACAGTATTAAACAATAAAATCTCTTGCTGCTCCAAAAGAGATGACAAACTCACAAAGTCCCTCCGTGAGCTGTAGCATGGCTTGCTCAGTCTCTTATCAGTCTCTTATCAGTCTCTCTGGTGCTGGAAATGCTGTGGCCCAGCCCCGGTGGGGCACAGGTGTGAGCACCTGGTGCTCTTCTGGGTGTTCAATCCAGAGCAGGTTTAGACAGGTCCAAAGAAAAGGATAAACCAAAAACCACAGTCCAGGGAGCTTCTCTTCCTCTGCTAGCTCAAACTGACTAACAGCAAAGGAGGGCTCTGTCCCACTGTCTGTCCATCTGCAGACAAGAGAGGAGCAGGAATGTGGAGGAGTGAGAGAGGTTCTGAAAACAAACTCCGTGCTTCTTCTTCCTCCCTCTCTGCTCTCAGAACCAGTGTTAAAGGTGCAAAGCTTATTTCAGACAAATGGGGATACGAGCATCATAATTTCACCCCTGGGACCCCCAAAAGACCCTCAGCCTGTGTAAGCAGGACCCGGGAGAGGGGGAATGCCCAGGCCCCACAGCCCCCCCAGCAGCTCTGAGAAGAGGGACCCCCATAAGCCCAAAGTGAGGACACTGGAAACAGGGAACTCCTGGGAGAGGTTTTTGGACTCCTTGATTTTTGGAGGTATTTCTGGCCACCAGATGTCCGGTGACTTCTAGAGATGGACTTGGCCAGTGGGACCTCCGAAGGCAATGCACTCACATCTTGTTTTTCCCCCAAATCAGGATTTCCCATTCCCAAACCTCATCTGGATGGAGAAGGCTGTGAGGAAGAGGAAGATGCCCCAGGGCACTGAGGCAGGTGAGAAGGAAGTCAGTGCCCCTTTTCCCCTCTGTCCTGCTCCGTCTCCCAGCCCAGCACGGCCCCAGCTGCAGCACAGCCCCACTGCTGATGCTGTCCAGCCAGGGATGCACTGGGGGGATCTCCTTCCCCTTCCCTGTGGCACGGAGGCAAATCCCAGCCTCTCCTTGTCCTTCCTCCCCCAGGGAAGGAGCTGAGGATGGAGACCAGGGAGGACAAATCCTCACAGCAGAACCTGGTGGAAGAGGCCATTTTGAGCGGCTCCAGGGCACAGGAATCCACTGGGGAGGAAAAGCCCCGGAGATCCCTCAAGAGGAGGGGCTGCAAACCCAGCCCAGGGTGCTCCGAGGAGGAGAGACTCAGCCTGTGCCTGGAAGGCAGCCAGAGATCTGGCCAGAGCGCTGAAGTGGTGGTCCATCAGCAGCTTGATGATGGCAAGAAGCCCCACCAGTGCTTGGAATGTGGGAAGAGTTTCGGCAGGAGCGACCACCTGCTCATCCACCAGAGGACCCACACCGGGGAACGGCCCTATGAGTGTAGGGAATGTGGGAAGAGCTTCAGGATCAGCTCCCACCTGATTGTCCACCAGAGGACCCACACCAATGAACGGCCCCACAAGTGTGGGGAATGTGGGAAGAGCTTCAGGATCAACTCCAACCTGATCGCCCACCAGAGGATCCCCACCAATGAACGGCCCTATAAATGTGGAGAATGTGGGAAGGGCTTCAGGAGGAGCTCCAGCTTGAAACTCCACCAGATGATCCACACTGGGATACGACCCTTTGTGTGTGGGGAGTGTGGGAAGGGCTTCCGTGACAGCTCCCGCCTGATCATCCACCAGACAATGCACACTGGGGAGTGCCCCTGCACGTGCTCAGAGTGTGGGAAGAGCTTCATTGAGAACTCCAGCCTGATTCTGCACCAGAGGATCCACACTGGGGAGAGGCCCTACAAGTGCAGGGAATGTGGGAAAAGCTTTAGGCAGAGCTGCCATCTGAATGCCCACCAGAGGATCCACACTGGGGAGAGGCCCTATAAGTGCAGGGAATGTGGGAAAAGCTTCATCGACCCCTCCGGCCTGAGTGTCCACCAGAGGATCCACACTGGGGAGAGGCCTTACAGGTGTGGGGAATGTGGGAAAAGCTTCAGTCAGAGCACTAGGCTGATTCTGCACCAGACGATCCACACCAGGGAGAGGCCTTACAGGTGTGGGAAATGTGGGAAATGCTTCAGGCAGAACTCTAGGCTGATTGCCCACCAGAGAATCCACACTGGGGAGAGATCCGATGAGTGTTCTGAGTGTGGGGAGAGGTTTCAGAGCCGATACCGTCTCCTCAAGCATCAGCAGATTCACACAGAATAGAGGCCCTTCTGCTGCCCTGACTGCAGGAAGGGCTTTTAGAAAAACTGCACTCTCGTCACCCACCAGTGGATCCACACTGGGGAGAGGCCCTGACAGTGTCCCAAGTGTGGGAAGAACTTCTCCCAGAACTCTGCTGTGACCCAACACCAAGGGAGGCAGCAGTAAGGGATGCCCAACAAGTGCCCTGTGTGCAGGAAGAGTGTTGCCTTGATTTTTAAAGATTTTCTGAGCCTTCTAATGTTTACATTCTTGTAGCAAACTTTCTCAAACACTTTCTGTAAATAACTTCTTGTTTGGCATTCTTTTATAGAAGAAGAAAAATATGATGGACTGTTAGTTTGTCCAGTGTCATTGGAGAGGTGGCACTTTCACCCTCCAATCCACGGTCGCTTTTAGAAAACTGTAAATGTTGGAGTCAGGAAATAAACTTCCCTTTTCTTCCCCTTGAGAGCAGCAGTGTGTGCGCTCGTGTTGTTTTGTGTCCTACAGTGACAGGAAGAGCTTTGAGTGCTGCTTCAACTCCATCCCCCATTGGGGACCCCCACTGGATGGTCCACAGTGACCCTCGCTGGGCGGAGACTTGGTCATCCATGATCCTGGTGATCCATGTTGGGAAGACGCCTGGCTGGTGGTCCCCACATCTTCCTGGCTCTCCTTGGGCACTTGGACACGGCCAGAGAAAAATCCATTGGGATGCAAACAGACATCAGAATTTCATAGTGGACAGCACAGTTTTTTACTTTCGACCCCAAAACAGTCTCACCTTTTGCATCCAGTCATTGCTTCGAGTGGCATCCAGAATTCCAAATGGTGTTGGAGGTCTTTTCCAACCTGAATCATTCCATGATTCTAATTCTCTCTGGCCCACCAGCATCTTCCACAGCCAAATGGTGATTGACTGGGGCAAAACCCAGGATTTTGGAGACAATGGAGTGGAAATCTTTCTAGAAAAGGTCCTTTCTACCCGCCCAGGCACACGGATACTCAGCCAGCATGGACACATAAATGCTTTTATTTTGGCCTTTATTTTCTTTCATTTTTCATTATCCTTCACCCAACATTGGGGTAAATATAAAGACATTCAACTAAGACGTGGATGGTGACATTGTGGGACTTGGGTGGGGACATGGTAGGGATGGGGGCAAGGACGTGGGTGGGGATATGGTGGGGATGGGGACAAGGACCTGGGTGGGGATGTGGTGGGGATGGGGACAAGGACCTGGGTGAGGATGTGGTGGGGATGGGGACAAGGACATGGCTGTGGATGGCGATATTGGGCATGGGGGGTGTCACAGATAGAGATGGTGACATGGGGCTCTATGGCCATGGATGAGGAAATGGGGGACATGGCCGTGGATGGTGACACAAGTGGCCTAGAGACAAGTCCATGGGTTGACATGTCCATGCCATGGGGTGTCCCATGGCCAAGGACAACACATCCCCACCACCACCATGATACTGTCCCTTTCATGCTGCCATTTATTCCCTGCTCCTCCCCATTGTCACCCCACTGTGAACCCAGCCAGGGACAGGGGTGACATTTGGGGACACTCCTGTCCCCACTCCAGCACATACCTGGGGCCAGCAGAGAAGGGGATGAAGGACGACGGGGACCGTTCCTTGCTGTTTTCCAGACTGAACCTCAGAGGACTGAACACCTGGGGTGACACCAACACAGTCACACCGAGGGGACACAGCTGTCACCACCATGGTGACAGGGACACCTCATAGGGTGGCCCTACCTCACGCTTGGGCCAGAGGTCTGGGTTGTGGTGGGTCCCATAGATGCTCATCAGGCAGATGACCCCTGGTGGGATGGGAATGGCCACTTTAGGGACAGCAGATGAGGGTGGGTGGTGACACTGGGGACACCCTGGCCATGCCATACCCTTGGGGATGACACAGCCATCACACAGGGGGATGTCCTCGGTGCAGCGCCAGGACACAGCAGTGACAGGAGGGTGCAGCCGCAGGCTCTCCTTGATGCATATGGTGGTGAAGGGCAGCTGGGACAGGTCGTCCCTGGGGACAAGCGGGGCTGGCATCGTGTCCCCAAGCCACATGACCGGGGTGGCCCTGGGGACATCTCACCATTCAATGTCTGCAGTGTCCCGGCCAGCCAGGAGCTCCTGTACCTGCTGGCGGCATCGCTCCTGGTGCTCAGGATGGCCGGCCAGGTTGTAGAAGAGCCATGCCAGGCCACTGGCCGTGGTGTCATGGCCTGTGGGGACACTGGGTGAGTGAGGGGACACTGGAGTGGCTCCTCCCCAGTGGCACCTGGGAGCTCGTGCTCACCCTCAAACATGAAGGTGTCAGCCTCAGCCGCGATGTCCTCGTCCGACAGGGTGCGGCCATTCTCGTCCTGCAGAGGCAAGATGAGCCACGGGCCACTGGGGCCACCAGTCTGTGGGCCACCTGGGGCCAAATCCCATCCATGGCCACCACCCTATGGCACCACCATCCCACTGGCCACCAGCTCTATGGTCAATGCTGCCCATGGCCACCACTGTTCCCCTGTAGCCACCAGTCTATGTCCAAGCCTCCCATGGCCACCAGCATCCTACTGGCCTCTATGGTCAATCCTTCCATGGCCACCACCACTCTCTTGACCACTTTCATGCCCCATGGCCACCACCCCAGCCCCACCTTGGTGAGCAGCAGGATGTACTCGCTGGGCTGCCTGTACCAGGGACGATGTGGGGACACTGTGGCCACCAGCATGGATGATAGCAGGACCATTGGGGCCACCAGAATGGCCAACAGGGACAGGGATTGGACAGGATGGCCAGTGGGGACCATGGCAGAGCCAGCACAGCCACCAGGATGGCCAGCAGGGACAATGGTAGGGCCACCAGGATGGTGTCATGATCCGCTCGTACAAGCGAGGGTCATGATGGTTTGTTAACTGATCTGAGTGCAAAAGCAACACGGAAGGGGATTTTGGTATTAATCAAAACAAATGCACCTCTTGTTGAGTGCCCACAGCAGATGTGATGGAAGGATTAGAAAGGAGAATAAAGGAGAGAGAGAGAGAGAGAGAGAAAGAGGGGAGGAATAGCTGCCAGTGGAGAGATGAAACCCTCGTGGTCCAGCCAATAGATCCGTCTTGTCACGTCAGGGAGAATCTCAAAGTCTTGGTTCTGTTATAGTCCTCCACCAAGGGGGGGAGCAGGTAAGTCTATTGAAAGCACCGAGAGGGAACAGGTAAGTTTACAGACAGTCCATGTTCTCAGCAGTGAGTGAGACCAATTGTTTTCTTGGTCCAGGGAACACACCTGCAGGCAACACTTGGCAAACATCTGGCTTCAGTTCGGCCAGGCCCCTGTGTTAGAGTTATAGGGGTCTCAGTCTCAGCCCTTGGGAGGGGGCTTCAGTCTCCGTCACAGCGGTCGTGAGGCAGCTGAGGGAAACCTCAGAGTGTCTCTTACAGATGATCAGTGGGGACAGGTGTCAATCACTCCTGGCCGTGGGTCTCATAGCTGAAGATGCACTTCTGGAGCGTGTCCAGGGTGAGGAGGCTCAGGGGCTGCAGCTCCTCCAACTCCACCGGCCCCCACCAGCTGCCACTACTGCTGCCGCCCACTTGGCCTGCGGGCAAGGGCTGGGTTGGGGAGGGAACAGGGAGGGGATCAGGGACATGGGATAAATTTGGGGGTGGGACAGGGGTGGGAGAGGGGGAGGAGTTGAAGAGAAGGTGTGGAACAGGAATGTGGTGATAAATGAGGGGTGGGGTTGGGGTTTGGGGGCAGCTTTGAGTTTGGGGTATGGGACAGTACAGATTTTGGGTACAGGACGGGGCTCGGGGTGCAGGACAGGACTCAGGATGCAGCAGTGGGTGCAGGACAGAATTTTGGGTGCAGGACTGTCCTATGGTGACGTTATGATGCTTGTATCCCCATCCATGTGTTCTGTTTATGCTGGATATTATGTTCTGTGCCTTCAAGACTGGCTCTGAAGAGCGAAGTTTTGTTTTGGTTTTGTTATCAGCCGCTCCCCCACGGCTGGCGGGACACAGAGACAGGGCAGTGCATGGTGCTGCTTTTGCTTTTTGCTTGGCTTTTTGCTTTGCTCTTGCTTTTGTTTCTGCTCATTACTTAGTTTAGCTAAGCACTCCGAATTTTTCCCTGGACTGTTTTTCCTTTCTCTTTTTTGGAACCACTCAAACCTGCTCCGGACTGGGACCTGGGAAACACTGAGAGTTTGCACCTTGTGGCTGCAGCAGCTGCCCCAGCACCGGAGGGACTGATAACAGAGCGACCACTCCCAAGAGAGACTTTCTGAATTTGTCATCTTTTTCAGAGTGGTGAAAGAGTGTTGTCACCTGGTATTGTTCATTTTGTGTGCTGGGGGTGCTTTGCCTGTTAAATAAACAGGTTCTTTCCACTTCTCTCCAGGGAATCCTTCCTGACCCAGTTGTGGGGAGGGGCAATGTGCGTTTGCTTTCTGGAGGAGCCCCTTTGGAGGTTTTCTCCCAAATTTGCCCTAAACCAGGACAAAATTTGGTGCCCAACGTGTGGGGCTTGAGAGAGAGTGGAAAAAACCCTGTTCTGACTGCATTTTGGTTGCCATTACTCTGTGTTGGTATAAAGCAGTTAATGGCCATGTTTTTTGAATTCATAATGTCTCTTGGGGTGGAGGCTTGCATGCATTTCTGGTCCCTAGGTGCAGAGGATCATTAATGGGACATCACACCATGATTAATATGATAAGGGAAACCAATTTATTACAAAAAGCAAGCCATATTTATACTGTTCTCTATTGTTCACCCCTCAAGCTGATACATGATTGGTTAAATCCTTTTTACGCACGCATTTTGATATTTCAGTTAATTTTAGTTAGTCTTTCTTCTTCATGCATCTCGCTGTGGTTTTCTTGTCTGCCTTTGCATCCTGAACCGTCTGCTGCTGAGCGTGTTCTCCTTCTTTTGTGTCCTTCAAGGGCATGGTGACCTCACTCAGGTTCTATGAAGGCTGGATTGTGAACATGTTGCATATGTCCATTGTCCTCCAAAAAATCCTCAGCAATCCTCCCGGTGCTTTCTGGTCATTCAAGTGCCCTTCAGCTGACTGGTTTCATGCTTTGAGCTTCAGGGAATTGCCCAATCTTTCTGAAGCTGAAATAAATATCATATTAGTCAACATCTTAATTGTGTTTATATCTCACAGAATTGCCTTTTCTTTTGCCTTTGTCTAAAACTGTTCCTGTGCGGAAATCTCTGGGGGATGGTGGACATGTCAGATGCTGCTGGGACATCCCAGAGCACTTGGACCTTGGCTCTGCACAGGAGAGCTCTTCATCCCCTTTCTCTCTTTTCCTCCCTCTGGGCATGGAGGGAGCTCCTGACTTCAGTGTGTGACTCGTGTGTGCAAAGAGCAAATCTGGGCAGAATTGGGGCAGGGAGGGTTTGGGGGGACCTTGGGATCTGTGCTGGGCACAGAAGGTGCTTTCCATTTCTCTGAGGCTGTCTGCTGTGGAAAGTGGATTTAATATCCAGCAGAGGAATGACTTTTGCATTTGATGGAACTGTGCCTTCCCTTGGCTTTGTTGGCTGAAAAGATACAGAGGAGCACACACAGAGTTACCAACTCCTGGATTCCAGCAGTGTTCAGATAGAAATTACAACAGGAGGCAGGGTCAAGATGTGTGCTTGCCTTGTGGTCAGTCTTCAATACCCCTTGGTCTCTCTGGGCCCTTCCCCCAGGTGGGGCTTGGGCTCATTTGGTCCCTCAGGAGCTGGGCTGGGGGCTGCAGAGGTGGCTGTGGAGCATTGCCTGTGCTGTGCCAGGGACTGGCAGCCACTGCTGGGCTGGGATAGAGGCTCTGGGGGGATTGGGGCTCCAGGGCAGGGCAAGGCTGGACCTGCCCCTTCCTCCCTCCCACACAAAATGTTTAGAGCCAACAATCTCCTCCAGTCTGTCACAACAGGGAATGCTGGAAGTGAAATCCCAGTTGTGGCCATGGGCACCTGGCTGAGAAGGACAGTTTTGTTCCATAGGAAGGAAAGCACAGAGCCTCAGTGTTTGGAAGGCAGGTGAGAGTCTCACTAGGCCAAGGCCAGCCAGACTTGTCAGGAATGGCAGATTTTTTTTGGGAGCAGTCTTTGGATTTAGGGAATTCTGGAGGTGGAAGACCAATCTCAGCCATGCATGCCTGGAGAAGTAGGACAGTTCTTTCTCATAGGGAGGAAAGCACGGAGCCTTCCCCAGTGTTTTGGGGACAGATGGGAGGTGACTCTCCTGAAAACATTGCCTGCCACACTTGTCCTGGCAATATTCCTATGGGAAAAATTTGGAGTTGAAATCCCAGTTCTGGCCATGAGTAATTAGAAGAGATTGACAGTTCCTTTCCTAGCAAGGAAAGCACAGAGCCGCAGTGCTCCAGGAGCTGATGAAAGGCAGCCTTTGACATTCCAACATCAGCCAGAGCTGTCCAGTGGCCCCTGGGAGGCCAAGCCAGCCAGGCCTGTTCCATGTTCCCTCAGTTCCATGAGACCCAATGGTCCCTTGCTTCCATGTGTCCCTGAGGTGCCATAATGCCCCCTTGGTGACACGAGGCCCTGAAGCGTCCCAATGGTCTCCATGGTTCCATCAGGCCCCACAGAACCATAATGGTCTCTGAGTCCATGAAGCCCCGCTGTGTCACCAAGGCCCCTTGGTTCCATGGGCTCCAGGGGTGCCACAATGATCCCCTTGGTTCCATGAGGTTCCATAGTGCCACCACGGTGTCCTTGGACCTGCTGGGACTCTCAGTGTGTTCCCAGACACCCCCAGCATGGTTACAGACACTCCCAGTATATCCCAGTTGCCTTCAGCATACTCACAGTCATTCCCAGTCACATCCACTTGGCCCAGTAAGATTCCACTTTCCACCAGTATGATCCCAGTCACTCCCAGTGAAGGGAACGGACCGGGATGGACTGGGACAGGCTGGGATGGACTGGGACACCGGGATACACCAGGCAGGATACACTGGGACACACTGGGATACACTGGGACACACTGGGATATACTGGGATACACCGGGACATACCAAGACACACCAGGATACTCCAGGATACACCAGGACACCCTGGGATTCACCGTGCCCAGCACTGGGACCCACTGGGAGGAGGATCAGAGCACACTGGGACTCAGCAGGGCCAGAACTGGGGCAAAAGGGATCACAGTGGGACCCACTGGGATATACTGGGAGTGACTGCAACCATACTGGGGATGACTGGGAACACACTGAGAGTGACTGGAGTCACTGAGTCTACATTGGGGGCAACTGGGAAGACTGGGATCACAGTGGATTCCTACCGGGGTCATACTGGGAGTGACTGGGTCTGTGCTAGGGTGTCGTGGTTTTGGTTTGCTAATATAAGATCTCTTTAATTTTGAGATTTTTTTTGGCTAATGCACTAAAGAATGTGGTGGGTTTGGTGTTGGTTAATTACTAATACACTTATTTTTGGTTGTGAGATAGGATTAGGAGAAAGGTAAAGCAGGCTCAAAACTTTAAAAGGGTAGAAAGAAAAATTTTAATAATAGTAAGTAAAAAGAAAAAAAAGGTAGTAAGAATCAAAGCAAACTTTTTAGAATACTTCTCCCCACAACTTTTTCTTTCTCACTGACAATGTAAAGAAACTAAACTTAAGATTTCTAGTCAGTTTACTACCTCTCAAAGAGTCTTTTTTTAATTCACTTAGGGAGAGAAGTCCCTCTTGATAAAGTTATGGAGACTTTTCTACAAAAGGAAAAAAACAGTTTTCTCGTGGTTCTCAATTTTGTCATGAATAACAACTGCCAGGGGAACCTTGCTATCGTAAAATCTTTCTTATTTCTACAAACCTTCCCACAGCTTGGAGACGGGCTATGTTGATTGATGGGGTATTGTTTTAAAGATGAACTGTTCAAAGGCAAAAGTTCTCATTATCTATCTCTAAAATCATCTTCATCTCTGGGAGCACAGATCTTCATTTTTAGAAGCACAAGACTGTGCTCTTTCTTTGTGCAAACTTCTCAT
The DNA here is from genome assembly GCF_035770615.1 of Melospiza melodia melodia. NCBI lineage: Eukaryota > Metazoa > Chordata > Aves > Passeriformes > Passerellidae > Melospiza > Melospiza melodia. Next base: position 15,251,915 of record NC_086200.1, on the reverse strand, counting down.
GAGATTACAGCTATTTCAACATCTGCTTACTTTAACATAGAAGCCTTTACCTAATATCAATTCAAACACTTTCATTTCCTTATAGTTTTATGTGTTATAAGGGAAAAGAGTCTTTTCTTTATAGCTTACAAGAGGATTTCAGCTCTAAAAACAAAGCATCTTCTCCCCCTCCCATCTGGGCCTTACTTACCTTCTTCTTTATTACCTTTAATATCTTCATCTTGTTTTTAATATACGTGCATGTTGTTCTTTTCTCTAACTCAGAAGAAGACTGAAGCACTGAAAAAGTTAACATCACGCCTGAAGCCTACCTAACCCACCAATAACTACTAACAGAAAGCTGTGGCTCAGTTGTGTTCAGATCAGCTTTGTAGTTAGTGTTTAGTTTTCTACACCAGCCACAGAAGTCTCTGGTCTCAGCCACGCTAAGAAGAAGAAGAAGCAGCCTGACAGCGAGATCTTCGCAGCCACAGCCAGCCCTGCTCTGGCTAAAGCTCCGCAGCCTCCCCTGTCTCCTTGCCCGGCAGCTGCTGAAGCCCAGCCCGGCCAAACCAGAGCCCATGGAGAGAGAAGCCAGCAAGCAGCCCAGGAAATAGAGAAGAAGCCCAGCCTGCAGCAAGACGGCCCAGCCCAGCCCAGACACAGAGCTGAAGCCCAAACCGAAACCCAGCACCTCCCTGCCGACCAACAAAGAAAAGAAAAGTTTCTGAATTTTTTGGTCTTTACCATGTGTGTTTCACAAAAGCGTGTCTAGCTTTTCAGCAGCTCAACAGACTGTCAGATACACAAAAAACTTTGCATCACTTCCCTGCATTTCCTCCCATTCCCAAACGTAACACAGGGGCCACTGGGAACAACTGGGATCAGACTGGGAGCAACTGGGAGCAGCTAGGACCAAGCTGGGAGCAACTGGGATCATCATGGCATCAGAGTAGGATCATACTGGGAGGGACTGGGTCTGTGCTAGAGGCAACTGGGATCACACTGGGAGGAAATGGGGACATGCTGGGGACCAATGGGATCATACTGGGAGCAACTGGCACCACACTGAGGGTGACTGGGATCCTTCTGGAATCATACTGGAAGTGACTAGGGGCAGGCTGAGGGCAATTGGGACCATGTTGGGGCAACTGGGATATACAGGAAATGACAGGAATCATGCTGGAGGTGACTGGGAGTGGCTGTGAGCAAATGGAATCATACCGGAAGCTACTGGGAGCAACTGGGAGTGAGTGGAAACACATTAGGGACAACTGGGATGTACTGGGAGAGACCAGGAGTGACTGGAATCACAAAAGAACCATAAAGGAAGTCACTGGAATAATACTGGGAGTATCTGGGCGTGACTGGAATCCTACTGGGTGACTTGGAGTGACTGGGACCATACTGGGGGCAAATGGCACTGTACTGAGAGTGACTGGGTTCATCCTGGAATCATACTGGGAAGGACTGGAACCATACTGGGAGTGTCTGGAACTGTAGTAGGGCTGAATGGGAACACCTGGGATCATACTGGGAGTGACTGGGATGATACTGGGATCACACTGAGTGTAACTGGAAGTGACTGGGACCATCCTGGGGGTGACTGGGAGCCACAGGGCCCATGCTGGGAGTGACCTGGGGGGAACTGGGGGAACTGGCCCGGCTGGGGCTCAGGGTTGTTCTCCCCCAGGGCTGCCCTGGCTCCTGCTGCCACCCTGGGCCCCACAGAGCCGAGGGACAGGGGACAGCTGAGGGACAGGAGACAGGGGCAGGGACGTGGAGAGGTAGAAGGGAGTTCCAGGGGGTCCTTGAGCCCAGGAAAGGGGAGTCCAGGGTTTCCCAAAAAGGGGGGACAAGAGTGGGGACAGCAGGGATGTTCGAGAACGAGGAGTTCAGGGGGTCTCTGGTTTTGCACACAGCTGGGGCTGGGGACTGGGAAAGGCAGGAATGGGGGACCAAGGCATTCCAGGGCATCCCAGGGTCAAGCCAATGGCCAGTCTGGAGGCTGGGAGCCATGGAATGGCCGGGAAAAGGGGAGCAGAGAGCCCTGATGTCCAGGAATGGGGTGTGAAAAATGCATGTATTTTATGATTGGCTTTTCACAAATATTAAAATGAATATTATATGTGTTGTATTAGAAAGCAATGCTGTATTAATTTTCTTAAGTACTGTGTTAAATATAGTTTTAGGTTATAAAAATTGTTAAAATAGAACTATGCTATGTAAGATGCTTTGTTTAAAAGAAAGGACTTGCAGCGAGATAACTTGCAGCCACAGGACACCTAGATCTTTCAGAGAAAAAGAATTTATGGCCTTCTTATCGGAAGAAACAAACTTCTTCCCACCTTGGAGGTGCTATTAGGATTAGAGGGAAGAAGTTGACACTGGTCAGACAGAATCCTGTGTTTGAATGGAATTTATGCATCATGTATGAAGTGTATGAATATGCAACGGGCTGTTGTTTTTAAGGGTTAATCCTTTGTTACCAGGGGTCCTTTTTTGGGCCGTGATGCCCAGAAAAAGGTACCTGGACGTCCATAACTCTTTGTTTTTATTGTCTCATATTGTCTTAATTCAATTTGTCCAAATTGTTATTACTCTAATTGTGTTACTATATAACCATCTTATTACTATTAAACTTTAAAAATTTTAAAAACAAGTGATTGGCGTTTTTCACAATTTGGTAGCAGAGGATGGTTACTAACTCCTCGCTGCCGGTGCTTTGGGAGAGTCAGAGTGGGGAAGGCGCGCCCTGCCCTCTTTGGCAGCCTGGCTCTGCTTCCCCTGAAGTGACCGACAGACGCAGGTTACGATCTGTGGACAAAAGGAGACAATAAAACAAAGAGAACGGGAAAAGGGTCCCTACAACTGCTGTAATTTGCCCCCTAAGAGTAGTAGTGCGCACGAAGAACCCGGGAAGGAAAAAGGATTGGTAAGTATTTCTCGGGGGGCAGGTACGGGGGGATGAATGTGTGTGAATGAGAGGCGGGCTGGTTGTCCCAGACCTGCCAAGTGAGTGCGGAGTCTCCCACGCTGCGTTTCCGACTTTTCGCTGGAAAAGCGGCCAGTAAAGAGACAAAGCGACTCATAAGAGAGTGAAAGAATCCCCGGGGGTGACTGGGACTGGGTCTCAGGGAGGGATTGGACCCCTCGGTGGTGGGGAGCAAGGTTTCCTAGCCCAATCCACTAGGAAACAGGACAGGAGGGGCTCCTAAAACCTGCTGGGTTGAGGGATTTATATTCCAAGAGCATCCAAGAGCAGGGTTGAGCAGAATTCTGTCCGAGTGAGGATATGCCCGAGAACACTCAGGGTGGGACAACACAGCTAGATTGGGGGATAAAAAAATGCCCAAGAACATCCAGGGTTGGACAACACAGCAGAACAAATGAAATGACAAAGAGCATCTGTAGTTGTACCACACCGCTGGGTTGAGGGACAGAAAATGCCCAAGAGCATCTGAGGTTGAACAACACAGCTGGATTGAAGGAAAATTACCCGAGAGCATCTGGGGTTGGACAACACGACAGGATTGAGGGAAAAATTGCCCAAGAGCATTTGGGGTTGGATAACACAGCTGGGTTGAGGGATATCCAATAGCACCGGGACTGGCCAGTAACACCTAAACTTGTAATAGGCGATGTGAAAGTAAAAGGTACCTTATTGTTGTTTTGTGGTGTGTGAGAGTGACACACACATACAGAGCCAGCCTCAACTTCCTGGGCAGGTGGGAAGGGGGAGGTGTGGAAAGAGCGAGTGACCTGCACACCAGGCTGCAGCTCCCGGCTGGGTGGGGGCTTCTGGGCCCAAGAGGAGCGAGTGACCTGCGAACCAAGCTAGCGTTCCCTGGGCGTGTGAGGGGCCGTAGCTGAAGAGTGTGAAAGACACGCAGACAGCCTCACAGGGGAACGGGCACCAGAGGCAGCCAGAGTCAGGGCCCTTCTAGGGGGCCTGGTGACACTGAGACCTGGAGGTAAACCCCAAAGCGAAAGAGGGGGCCACAAGGACCTGTGATTTCCTAGCAATAAGGATCCACTCTGTGTCTTGAGAGTGTGAAGGAATGTGTGAAAGTGAATGAGAAATAAAAGTGAGTGAATGTAGACGAATGAAAGTATAGGTAATGTCGATTGTGCATTTTAAGCCTTACCGTATCTCCTTGGAGGGAGTTGGATTGTATTGAAAAGCAGTGTGAGAAAAAGGGGTTTTTTTGGGTGTAAGTAGTTGAAAGAAAAGTGGTATTTAAGTTGTTAGTAAAAAGTGAAAAACAGAAGCAGGGGACGAATAGATAGAAAACTGAAAAATGAGACAGAAATTCAGTAAGGTGGATACAGGAAAAGAAAAGCAGAAAAAAAATACCAACAGAAATACCCCAAGACAGCACTTTGGGAGTTATGTTAACAAACAGAAATACAACTCATTGCAAAATACAGGGTATGCAGAAGTTGATGAGAAAAAACATGCAAACTTGTGAATTATATACTTAAAAACAGCATTAGAAAATTTAACACAAAAGAGTTATATATTGATTCAAGGTATGCCTTTAGAGTAGCACATACCTTAAGAAAAATTTTAAAAGGGAGATTGCTTAATTAAAGAAGAAAAAGATTAGTACATGAGAAACTTATTTTCGAGGTTTTAGAGGCATTACAATTACCTAAGAGAGATAGCAATAGTACATATTAAAGGACACCAAAAGGTAAAGACCTAGAAATAAGAAGAAATAAAATAAATAATTGGCAGATCAAGAAGCTAAAGATGCAGCAGAAAAAAAAGCTGAAAGAGTTAATATTAACTCCAAATGAAGAAAAAAAAAGGGGGGGGGAATTAAAACAAGATTGTGGCGAACAAGATAAATCGGGGAAATAGAAACATCTTGATATGGAAGACAATTAGATAATAAAACGCTTACGAGGGAATAGCAGAGGACGTGTATCAAAAAGCCCGGTGGGATACACAGGCTAGGTGTGATCATTTTTTTAAAAGAACTATGGGTGCATTGAGACTTTTAGAGTAAAAAAACAAGTACCTGAAACATGTATAATTTGCCAAAAGATAAATAAAAGGGTGAGGAGAAAAACAATATGAGAATGTCGTCAGTTAGCTCGTCGACCATTTCAAAGCATCCAAAAAGCAAAACGGGGAAAGTACAGAGCTGAGAACAAATTACCTCATCCATTCCCGTTCGTTCCCCCACTCGTTCGCACCAGCCCTCCCAGCCCCTGTGCCGGCTCCGGCACAGTCCGTCTGTCCCGGTCCGTCTGTCCCGGTCCGTCTGTCCCGGTCCGGCCGCCTGGCCCGCGTTCTTGCCGGGGGTGGCGGTCTGTCCTGCCGTGTGCACCGTGGTTACCGCGCTGATCGCACCGAGGGGGGTCCCGTCTGTCCCATCCCCGGCTGCCCTGACTCTGTCGGCTCCCGCCGCTGCAGCCGGGGTCAGTCCCGGCTTTGTCTCTGCCGGATCAGCCACCGTGAGCCGAGTGAGGGCGATCCCCGCTCCAGCTCGGTCTGCACAGGAACAGCCCCTCGGGCGATCCCAGCCACAGACCCCGCCTTTGGAGCCCCCAGACCCTGAGCTGTGCCGATCCCCTCGGGCGATCCCAACCACAGACCCCGCCTCTGGAGCCCCCAGACCCTGAGCTGTGCCGATCCCCTCGGGCCATCCCAGCCACAGACCCCGCCTTTGGAGCCCCCAGACCCTGAGCTGTGCCGATCCCCTCGGGCGATCCCAGCCACAGACCCCGCCTCTGGAGCCCCCAGACCCTGAGCTGTGCCGATCCCCTCGGGCCATCCCAGCCACAGACCACGCCTTTGGAGCCCCCAGACCCTGAGCTGTGCCGAGCCCCTCGGGCCATCCCAAACACAGACCCCGCCTTTGGAGCCCCCAGACCCTGAGCTGTGACGATCCCCTCGGGCCATCCCAGCCACAGACCCCGCCTCTGGAGCCCCCAGACCCTGAGCTGTGCCGATCCCCTCGGGCCATCCCAGTCACAGACCCCGCCTCTGGAGCCCCCAGACCCTGAGCTGTGCCGATCCCCTCGGGCCATCCCAGCCACAGACCCCGCCTCTGGAGCCCCCAGACCCTGAGTTGTGCCGATCCCCTCGGGCCATCCCGGCTGCAGACCCCGCCTTTGGAGCCCCCAGACCCTGAGCTGTGCCGATCCCCTCGGGCCATCCCGGCTGCAGACCCCGCCTTTGGAGCCCCCAGACCCTGAGCTGTGCCGAGCCTCCCCGTCCTGCCCTGAGCTCCATTCCCTTGGTAACCACAGCTCCGGCTGCTTAAGGAAACTCTCTAAAGGAATCACTTTATTGAAACACTAAAAAATCAGTTAGAAGAAAGCCCTCTCCTGATTCTTCCTAAAAATACGTGAGAAAGGCTGTAGAAGATAAAAATCCAAAAAGAATGGGATAAAGAGATTGGTCTATTTCCATTAAGAGAGGTTCTCAAAGGGGGGTGATGGATCAGAGTTTGTAAATGCTTCTTTGACTTTGTCTGAGGTCTGAAATTTTAAAAAATAAATAAAAGAGATATTTGGAGAATCCCATAGGCATAGCTGAACAATTAGACCAACTTTTAGGTCCAAACATGTATACTTGAGAACAGATGTGGTTGGTAATGAAAATAATATTTTTCTCAGGAAGAAAAGCAATTAATCAGAGCAACTGAAATAAAAGCTTAAGAAAAAGATAATCTGCAGGGACCCCCAGAGAAGACAAAATGCCAACTGTACCTCCTGAATGGGGTTAAAATAATGAGGAGGGGAGTAAACACATGAACAGTTATTGTAATTACATAACCAAGAGAATAAATGAGACAGCATATCAAAGGCGAAATGTGAAAACAAAAGATTTTTGAGAGACAGCTTTTAGAGGGGAAAGAAAAAACTCCAACTAAATAGATAAACAAACTTTAGAGAAAAAGGAAAATGGTCCTAAGTAAGCAGAAGATCTGAAAATCTTTAAAGAAATGGGCCCATTAAAAAAAAAAAAAAAAAAAGCCATAGGCTTTAATTTTTTTGGGGGGGAACAAATACCATCAGGAGCCTGTGATAACTTTAAAAGTGGGTCCCCAAGAAGAAGAATTGGAATTTGTTATAGACACAGGGGCAGAGAAAACCTGCCTGTTAAACGTTCCAAAAGGTTATAGTGTGAGCAAACATATAGTGAAAGTAACAGGGGCAAAAAGAGGAAGTTTTACATTTCTGGTCATTAAAGATGTGGTAATTGAGGGAAGAAACTAAAATTTAGGTGGGAGATGTGTTATTGGTCCCAGGGGCAGGTAGCAATTTATTGGGAAGAGTCTTACAAGTGCAATTAAGAGTAAGAGTTATATCAGAAAATAAGAAAATGACAGCTAGAGTTTTGAAATTAAGCCAAGAGGATGAAGAAAAAAAAATCAACAAAGAAGTTTGGGCTGGAGAAAGAAATAGGGGAAGAATAAATATCGACCCCATAAGGGTTACAACTGAGAGAGGGGAAGGAGAGAAGTTGAAGTAGAGAAGTAGTTAGGAAACTCTGAGATGTTAGAATGTGAAGTGATGACATCTTGGTGCTAGAAGAGAGCAGAAGTGTGAATGCAAGTTTTTTGCATGAAAGGCAGAGAAGTATCTTAACACATGGTTGTTAAGAGGTTATTCAATGCCACACTGGGGTCCAGAAAAGCCTTAGCAGAACGGGCCCTCCGTGAAGAGAAAAGAGGATAAGTTGACGAGAGAAAGAGAAAGAATGTCAGGAGCACCTGGGCACGCCAGGTTTGGGGTTGTCAAGGCTGGGAGGTGTCTGAGCGCTCCCTGCGATCGGCGGGGTCTCGGGGGCTGCGGCACGGACCGATCCATGGAGGTGCCCCGGGCGGGGCTGGCAGCAGAGGACACAGGTTTGCGGCCAGGAGCGGGCTGGCTCCGGGGCAGAGCTGCCGGGGGGCTCCCAGACTGTCGGGGTGCCGAGCCCAGGACGGCAGCGTCAGCCTGGAAGTAGGCCGAGAGAGAGAAGGGGAGAGAGAGAGAGAGAGAGAGAGGGAGAGGGCAAAAGAGACCCAGGGCAGCCCCCAGGGTCCCCATGCCCGGGGCTGCTCTCCCCTGCCCCGGCCCTGCAGCCAAGGGGCCGCACCGGGGGAAGGGCCAAGAACAGCACTGACAGCAGGGCTGTGAAAAGAGGGGCAGGGGGGACTAGCACTAAAAGATAAAATCAAAGCAGAGATTGCTGACTCTCCAAACCTCACAAAGCGGTTTGTTTTTCTTAAGTAAGAGGTTTTTTGTTTTTTTTTCTTTTGTGTGTTTTGTTTGCCGTTAACGAGAAGGCTTTTTTCCTGAAGAAGAGGCTGCTGTAGAGAAAGCTTTTAGCTAAACCCAGAAAGTTTAGAAGGAAAGCGAATCATAAAAGTTAATGCAGTATTATCTTTCTTTTATTATCTATGCTATTAAGAAGTCCTTTCCAGGTACTACTGAAGCAACAATCAAAATCACGGAAAGAGAGTGAATTCATGCCAGCAGAATCAAAGGACTTGTGAAGAAACTTGAGGAACGGACTATCATATTTAAACCGGGTGATACTGAACTGACTTTCCAATGGGGACTGAGTGGTAATGGTTTGAGAAAACCCAAATGATCCAAGAAATGTACAAAGAATAACACTGAATTAAGAAATAAGATAATGCTTATATCACTGGATTTGAGCACTGCCTGAATAAAACATCTCCTTGGGGGAGGAATACCTCAGATAGAAAGATCAAGAACGTTTTTGTATTCTGACCTTAGCCCTAGAATTGTACAAGGGAGAAGGGGAATTACTATTTCCATTAGTAAACTTTACTTGATTCATTCCAATACTGGACATGCTAGGTGGGTTATAAGTAAATGCTTAAATTGTAAGAGTAATTAGTGTTGTGATTCGCAAAATTTATGTTCTTATTGCAAAAAGTGTTAAAGTACTGACTTGGTTTTGTGGATGGGAATTATTAGTGCCTGTTAAATGAGAGCTACCTGAGGAACAGTCAGAGACCACAGTTAAAGAGTGTCAAAAACAATTTGCCTAGCAATTAGTTAAGAGAAAGTGACAAGAAAATAGAGGGCAAGACCAGATTGGCCTCTGTATTTCACCACCAAGAAGATCAAATAAACCTGCTGTGGGTTGCAACCTCACAGGCATGGGAGGTGGCAGTATAAGCCATACTGGACCTCTGTTATTCCTGTTTCTGGCACTCACTTGTTGTCTTTTCCCTTTCGGGATACCAGCAGGATTGTGTCACAAATGCTACAGAAAGCATCACATAGAAAGAAACCAAAGTTCCTCCTTTATTACACACACCTATGTCAACAGCCACTGTTATAACCCATCCAAATTAAGAACTTGTAGGCAAAACAGAGTAAATTATTAGATTACAAGAAACTTAAGAAAAAGTGGCAATAGATTTAGAACTGAATGTCCAAAAGGAGAGAGATGGATTTGTTTTAAATTTAATCTTGAAGATGCGGTTCAAGATTTGGAAAAAAAACCCCAAATAATAAAGGAAAAGGTAAAACCAGCACAGCAATCTAACTCTGTATGGACTCCAAATTATCTGTTGAATTGTATTACAAGACTCCAAGCAGTTATAGAAATGATAGCAAATAAGGCTGCCCAGGCATTAGAGTTAACATTAAGTCAGCTAAGCCAAACAAAAACTGTAGGGTATCAGAAAGGTTCGCTTTAGACTATTTATTGGCCAAAGAAGGGGGTGTTTGTGGAAAGTTCAATATATCAGATCGTTGAAAATTGATGACCACAGAAAAGTCATTCTAGCAAAAGCAAAAGAAATCAAAAAGAAAAATATATACGCATATAACAACCCAGGTACCAGTCCAAAAATTAGAAAACAATGTTAAAATCTAGCTGGTGGGGTAATGTATTAGAAGAAATTAAGATCTTTCATTTGTGTTACAACTGTTTTTATATTTCTTTCTTGTGTAATCCCGTGTTTTATTTTACCAGCATAGTCCAGAAGATATAAGTAGAAAAAAAATATTGCTCAAGCCAAATGATTTACAAAGAATAAGAGTGGGGATTGTGAAAAATGCATGTATTTTATGATTGGCTTTTCGCAAATATTAAAATGAATATTATATGTGTTGTGTGAGAAAGCAATGCAGTATTAATTTTCTTAAGCACTGTGTTAAATATAGTTTTAGGTTATAAAAATAGAAACTATGCTATGTAAGATGCTTTGTTTAACAGAAAGGGCTTGCAGCGAGATAGCAGCCACAGGACATCTAAATCTTTCAGAGAAAGGGAATTTATTGCCTTCTTATCAGAAAAAATGAACTTCTTCTCACCTTGGAGGCACTGTTAGGATTAGAAGGAAAGAAGTTGACAATGACCAGACAGAATCCTGTATTTGAATGGAATTTATGCATCATGTATGAAGTATATGAATATGCAACAGGCTATTGTTCTTAAGGGTTAATCCTTTGTTAATGGGTGTCCTTTTTCAGGCTCCTGATGCCCAGAAAAAGGTACCCGGACATCCGTAACTCTTTGTTTTTATTGTCTCATATTGTCTTAATTCAATTTATCCAAATTGTTATTACTCTAATTGTGTTACTATTTTTATAACTATTTTATTACTATGAAACTTTTTAAAATTTTAAAAACAAGTGATTGGCGTTTTTCACACTGACTGTTCACCGCTGCCAATGCTCACAGTATTCTCCTAACACACTTGAGCTTCCTGTCTTTCAGTGAGAGAAAGATTCAGCTAAAGTCAAGGAAAGAGGGCAGGGGAGATGGAAACCTTCCCTTGGGATGCTTTTAGGAAGGCCTGAAGGGACCCTGCCTTTCCTTGGAACAGAGGTGGTCACCATGCATGGTGTTGCCTGACCTGCCCTAGGTGCTCCTCTATTCCAGAAGGACTTTTGCCCACTTCATCACTTGTCTGTCCCTCCAATTCCAGGGCCTCAAACCTGCTCTGTGAGATACTAAACCTGTAAGTCAGCTGTAAGTTTTCAGAATATGGCACTGACCATGGCTCTAAGTAAGTTTTTTTAATCAGGCTTGCAATATATTTTGAGAAGAAGAAGGAACAGAAGGGGTAGATACCACACAAGAATCCAGCAGAGTCTTCCCAGCTTTTTTGTCTGGGTTCTATGAAGCACAATGCCCAGTGCTTGCATTATGCTGTCTTTTCATGTGTTCTGGTGACCAGAACCATCCCATGGCCAGGCCCAGGATAATTTGGGTGCCAAAGTCCCATTGCCTGCAAACATCACACTCTTTTTTACCCAGCTGGTGCTCAGCTCAGCATATTTGCTGAGACAACTTTAGGACTGTTTTCCTTAACTTGGCAGTTCTAGCAGATGTCCTTATGGCCCCTAAATTCTGCATCCTTTGTGTCCACTATCAATGGGCATCCTTCTTCCCAAGCTTTGTCAACCTCCCTCTGGGTCTGAGATCAGTGAAACGGGCCCAGCCCTGAGTCTTAAAGACAATTCTAGCAACAACTACTTTGCTTTTCTAATACCTGGCCATCACTTCGAGCTTGTAGGCTGCTATGTGTGTCACAGGTTAAATGTCTCTTCCTGTTGATCAGGCTTGGAAGCGTGGACAGCCCAGGCATGACAGGATATGTTTTCTTCAGGAAATGGGACGTAGGGCCCAGCTTGCACCAGGTCCAGGCCCGCGCCTTCCAGAGCGCCAGAAGGTTCGCGGCGCCATTGCAGGGCTCAGGGCGCCTCCTTGTGGGCAAGAGTCGCCTCGACAGCGCGGGCGCCGCGCGGCGGGGCCAGAGGGCGGGAAAGGGCGGGCGGGTGTGAGGGGCGGGGCGGTTCGTGCCTAGAGCCGAGCCCGCGCTGTACCTCGGCGCCTTCCCGGCTCGGTGTTGGGAGCGAGCCGCCGCTGCTCGGGCTCTGGGAGAAGCGTGCGGCCGCTGCGGAGTCCCAGCCCGCAGATCTGGCTGCTGGCCGAGGCTGCAGTGCAGAGCTGCCATGCCAGAGCTGCCGTGCGCCGTGGCACTGCCAGAGCCCCTGGCAGAGCCGGGCTGGAAGTGCCGACAGCTGAGGGAAGCCCTGCCATGGCAGCGCCCCAAGCTCTTGTTTATCCCACAGAAAGAGAGGATCAGCACCTGGAGGTGACTGCGTCATTCCTGGAAAGGGACTATCTGCTTACAGTTGCGATGTCTGGCAGCAAGCAGGACGGCGCTGGTGCCAGGGAGCCAAGTGAGGGCAAAGCAGCCCTGTGACAGCCTGGCCCAGGGGCTCTTGTGGCAGCAGGCAGCGTGGGGATCAGAACAGAGGCAGGGGGAGGCAGGAGCTGCTCGGCCATGCCAGGGCTGGGAGCCTCCTTCCTGCCCAAGTGGGGCCCAGCTGGGCCAGGGGGCAGCTCCTGGGACAGCCGTGCCCGCAATGGCCCCTGCTCTGCAAGGCCTCCAGCGCTGCCCATCAGCCAGGCAGGGACAGAGCAGCCTTGGGGCCGATGCTGCTGCAGGCTCAGAGCCCCGCACAGCTGCTCATGCCCGGTGCCATTGGCTCTGTCCCCTGCAGCCTGCATGCTGTGTCACCGTGCAGAGGCTGAGCCCTGTGCCTCCCCTGGCCCTGGCAACTGTTCCTGTGCTGCTCCTGCACTGCCCAGGGCACCCACGGGCCCTGCTTGGGCCGCACGCAGACCAGAACCAGCTGGGGCTGTGACAGCTCTGCTGCTCTGGGCCCAGCCCTTGGGCAAAGCACCCGCCTGTCCCTGGGCTGGGGGCAGTGCCCAGGCTGGGCTTGGCAGAGCCCGTCCGCTCCTGGAGGGCTGGGGGCACTGCTCTGGCCTGGCCTGGCCCGGCCCTGGGGTCCCTTGGCATTCCTGCTTGCCCTTGCATCCACCAGGGATGGGCTGCAGCTCAATGGCCCCGGCCTGGCCGCACACTCAGGCCTGGAGCCTTCCCATGGCTCCCCAGGGCACGAGAGCCTCAGCCCCAGCTCCCAAACACGACCTAACAGGGTTTGCTGATATTGATCCCTGTTAGACCTTTGAAAGCATGTTGAAAGTAACCTTGTTTGGCAACTCCTTCAAGGAACAAACGTGATTCGCTTCTAATCAGTAAAAACTTTATTGGTTTGCTTGCACTTCCTATAGGGTATCCTAATGCTTCCTTTGGCGTTCCAGAAAATAATGAAAATCTAACAAATTCTAAAGAGAAGTTCTTGAATCCACTATGAGGAGAAGTCTCTACATTCACTATCCTTACATACACTTAAGTAGCTGCTCCTGTAACACACAAAGATGTAGTGGTTTACCTGACTGGACCACACAACAGGATGTTATACACACCGCTACACTAAAAAACTTCTCTTCCCTGTTCATCACAAATTTAAAGCTCTTCTCGAGGTCCTGGCTTAATTTTACATGCACATTCATACCTGCAATCCCTCCCCATGCTCAGTTTTCACCTAGACTTACCAGGGAACAGATGTTCCATACTCACCTCAAGCAATAATCTACGTCTGTCTTCCTAACCCTCTTTTTCTTCACTGACTTCTACTAATCTACAAAATAACTTGGACCCTCTGCACAAAAGAAACATCCAATTAATAGCCTTAAACACTTGTGATTGTGCTGCTACTTCTAACAATCTTGACCACCACAGCACTAAAATCAGAAATCAATTCTTCACATCCTTCCTGTTCTCCTGCCCCCACCACGCCTTGGCTCCAGCAGAAATGTTCCCTACTGCAGCCTGGTGTGCTAAGAACAATCAAAGGCAGCAGCACTTTTCCTCAACATGCTGCAATCTGAATTGCAGTGAAATTGCAGCTGTTGCATTAGAAGCTCAGCACCAGCACCCCACATCTTCCCCCAGAACTGAGGCCTGCTGAGGCCTGAGCTCTCCATTTCAACACACCCTGTAAATCAGGCTGCCTGGAAGATTGCAGGCTGGTAACTGTGTGAACACAGCAGTGCATTTCAGCAGAGTTATGGAATCAGTCTCATGGAAGGCACATCCTTTAAGCTTAAGACTCTATTCTACAAAATCTAGCCAGCAATTGTTTTGGTGGCCTGTGCAGGTTTTGGGGACTGTGCATGTTTCCTTTGGATGTTGTTTTCTTTGTTTCTAAATACAAAATTCACTGGATTCAGAAGCGAAACCCCAGATTCATTAGAACAAAGAACCACAGGGACATATGTGGCTGACAAGAACACTCCTCATTTCTAATGGTAACACCAGAAAGAGAGGAAAAAGATAAAGATGATTTAAATACCCGAAAGGATCCGAAATGTCTACATAAGCTGTCAAGTGACTAAGTTTTTGGTAAACTCTAAAAGTCCAGATTCCTATTCGGTAATTGTCTGAAAGAAAAGAAAGCCAGAAAATCTGGTTGACCTTTATTTTGCCAGGACTTTCTCAAGGGATTCTACCACAACTTGGATCACAAGTGAGGGTGGCAAATTTTGACTAGAAAACTTTGATAACTAGGCAGCATTTTTTCCTCCTCACTGAATTACAGGAAGGGTTTAAAAGGAAAAAAAAATATAAAAGAGCGTAAAGAAATTCTATCATACCTCTTAGGCGTTCATCATCTTTGGAGAACAAAAAAAAAAAACTCTAGCACTTCCTGTGCATGGTAAAGAAAGAAACCTAGAAAAGGACAAAGGGATTTGAGCATCCTAAATTGTACTATCAAATTTCATGAACACAAGTTAATCCTGTAGTGCTTCAGAGAAATGCCATACATTGAAAAGCTTTATTCCCTAGAAACCAAATAAATCTTTTTATTTTCCAAATCCTCTTTTAAAGAGAAAACTGACTGTGTCTTTGGCTTTTGGCCAAACTCAGTTTGGAGTTGGTCAAACCAAAATGACCCAGTTAATTTCCTGTGCTCTGCTCTTTCTTTCCATATTCACATTCACATCCAATGGGTTGCTGGGAGTTTTGACTCTGTGCAGCACAAACGGTTTTCTAAGATGACTTTCATTGCTCAGAGGTGTGCAATGTCAGTTTCCCATTCCCTGAGTGCTGCTATTAATATTCCCACAGCATCCAACTACTACAGCCAAGTAGACAACAAAGAGAAATGGAACTTGCATTTCTTGGTCCTGTTCAATTTCTGACATCTCAGGCTCATCGTCACCCTCAGAACTGCTGTCCTGGAAACGTGGATCCTCTTGCCATGTGGCTTTTACTGGCTTTATTGTCCCAAGCGCGTGAGGCTCTGCAATGACAGCACCAATAGAGAAAAAAAGCCAAAACCAGATTATTCCTCTAATCATCAGGAAGAATTCCTCCTTTCACGTGAAATACTTACAGTGGAGAAGAGAGATTTAGGAAGGACAGAATCTGACCCTGCCAGATTTTCTAAGCTACATTTCTGCTCCACTTTGTATTTTCCACTTTGTTCCAGGGAGCCCTTATGTATTCTTAAACATTTCTCATTGCATTCAGAAGACACTGAATACCTTTTCAGTTCAGCGCAAGTCTGGGGGGCTCATTGCTTTGTGCTGTTGCGTTGGGTTTTTTAATATTTTGGGTAACTTCACGGGGTTTCTTTTCTCTCCTACATGACTGGGACTTGAGTTAATGTTGTTTCATCTTCATTTCAGACGGCCTCATTTTATCTAAGGTTAGGACACCCCAATGATCATGTGTCATTCCATTTCCTTTTTCTAAAGGTCCAAGAGTAGAATTCAGTAACAAACAGAATGTTCATGGATCTTGGGGCCAGCTCTCGGACTTTGCTCCTCCCTCTACATTAACGCACATTTCCTTAAAAGCCTTGTGAGTTCCTATGAAACTTGATATGACTGGTGTGTCACCTTTTTCCCTGTTTGAGGAATTCAGGGCATGAGAACAAGCTTTTTCACCACTCAGCAAAAACCCCCAATGCCTTCTCAAAGCATGCCTTTCAGAATTCCTGAGATGCAAGCATGAGGCACCTCTCAATAATCACAACCCTAGCAAGCAGAAATGAAGATCAAAATGCTTCTGCCTAATTACTGACTTCTGTTGCTGAAAATCCCCTGCATCCTGACCTTTATTACACCATATTGCCCTACAGTGCCTGCCAGAAGCTCTTCCTTAGCAATGGCACTGTTAGAAGGGTTCTGCTGTTACCTTCTTTGATGCCCAACTCCTCTGTGCCTCCAAAGAAAGAAAACTTGAAGTAACTCGTCTCCTGAGCTGCATCATCCTCAGGCAAAGGTCCCAAATGGTCATCTGGGGCAGAGTCCTGTGCATCCTCTTTGTCCCAGGGTATTTCCTCAGTCTGGTTTGCTCTTTGAAGGTCTTTCAAAGAATAAACCAGAATAGACGGAGGAAATACCGTCTATTCTGGTTTGTTCTTTGAAAGGCCTCTTTCAAATCCGCAGCAATGGTGTAGGAGTTGTCTTCAGACAGTGAGGCAGTGTCTCATCTCTTTCTTCTTTTTTTGGCTTTACTGAAATGAGATTTTTCAAGGATAGCAACACAGCACACGTCCTTTTCGGACACAGCTTCCCTAAGAGCCACCTTGCTCTGAATGTCTCCCTAAGCATATCCAAGCCCATTAAGGAGTGGTTCATTATCAAGGGTAAGCAGTGGGGAAACATCTGAGGTTGAAGTCTAAAGGCCGGAACAAGAGTCCTTTTTAATTAGCCACATCCTTAAGTGACTTTTCACTGAATACACAGTTACACAGAAATCAAGGTATTTAGCCCAGACTTCTTCCTGCCAGTAGAAACATCAAGAGCTAATAGGGTTTGCCCACAGAGCTGCACATCTCAGGGTCCCTGCACTGACCGTTCTCACCTTCACTTCTGGCAAGGAACACACGGCCTAGAAAGAAAAGATGACGGCACTACGTGCTGCTGTTGGAGGTCCCAGTTGAGGTCCGACGTCGCTGGTGGGAGCGGCTGCTCCTGCGGGATGTCCCCGACCATGTCCCCCTACGCCTGGGCCTCTCAGCACTCGCTGCTGTCCTCCGGCTCCTGTCCTGGCGACTCCTGGACCGCACAGTTTGAGTCGAGGCCCGGCGCTGCTGGCGGGAGCGGCTGCGTCTGGGGAATGGCCCTGACCATGTCTCCCTTCGCCTGGGCCTCTCAGCCCTTGTCCCTGTGCCACTGCTGCTGCCGCGGCGACTCCTGGAGCGGACAGGTGGACTCTGGGCCCAGCCTTGCTGGCGGGAGCGGCTGCGTCTGGGGGATGGCCCGGACCATGTCTCCCTTCGCCTGGGCCTCTCAGCCCTTGTCCCTGTCCCACTGCTCCTGTCACAGCAGCTCCTGGAGCGGACAGGTGGACTCCGGGCCCAGCCTTGCTGGCTTGAGCGCCTGCGTCTGGGGGATGGCCCTGACCATGTCTCCCTTCGCCTGGGCCTCTCAGCCCTTGTCCCTGTCCCACTGCTCCTGTCACAGCAGCTCCTGGAGCGGACAGGTGGACTCCGGGCCCAGCCTTGCTGGCGGGAGCGCCTGCGTCTGGGGGATGGCCCTGACCATGTCTCCCTTCGCCTGGGCCTCTCAGTCCTTGGCCCTGTCCCTCTGTTCCTGTCATGGCAACTCCTGGAGCGGACAGGTGGACTCTGGGCACGACCTTGCTGGCGGGAGCACCTGCGTCTGGGGGATGTCCGTGATGGTGTCTCCCTTTGCTTGGGCCTCTCAGCCCTTGGCCCTGTCCTACTGTTCCTGTCACGGTGACTCCTGGACCGGACAGGTGGACTCTGGGCGCGACTTTGCCGGCGAGAGGAGCTTCGCCTGCGGCTGGGCCCAGCATGTCTGGAATGGACCCTGTCCTCAGGGTCAGGGGACGTGCTGCGTGTTGCCCTTGATCTGCTGATGCTGCTGGTGTCCAGTGAGGAAGATGGCAGCGCCTGCTGCCATGCTCCGTGTTGGGGCCTGCTGTGGCTGCCCATCTCTGGAGATGGAGGTGGGGAAACCAGCACCAATGGCACAGGGCTGTGGGAGCTGGGGCTGATGGCCTCAGATTCTGACCAGCCACGAGCAGATTGTAGTCCTGACTGTCTGGCCGGCCTGGGGCCATTGAGCTCTGTCTCATCCCTGGAGGCTGTAAGGGCAAGCAGGAATGTCAAAGATCACCCAGGCCCCGGCCAAGCCAGGCCAGAGCAGTGCCCCCAGCCCTCCAGCAGTGGATGCTGCGCTCTGCCAAGCCCGGCCTGGGCACTCCCCTAGCCCAGGGACACCGGGGACTTTGACTCATACATGTTCCGAGCCCAGCACAGCTGTCACACTCCCATCTCTGTGTGCTGTTCCTCAGGCCAGAGCAGCGCCTGTGGGTGCCCTCAGCAGCACAGGAGGAGCACAGGAGCAATTGCCAGGGCCTGGGGAGGCAAACAAGCTCATAGCACTGAGAACAAAAAGTGTACCAGCACGTGGTTGTCTAGCCAAGCGCTTCTGCTTCTTCCTGCTTTGAGCCCTTGTCGAGACACAGGTTCCCTGCAGAGCCCCAGGTGCAGCTTCCCAACTTACCCCTGTTCCTCTGCCTCCTCCCTGCCCCCAGGGTAAAGGCAATCCCTGGCATTGCATTGGCCGTGCCTCACTCCTAGATCTGCGAAGGCATCGTTGTCCTCCCACGTTGGCTGTCTGATGGAGAAAGGAAGAGATGATGAATTTCTGCTGCTCTCCCTCACGGAGGTCCAGGGTGTCCCAGCTCTTTCTCCAGCACTTTTCCAAGTTGGGGGTGAAGCTGAAGCCCAGACTCACAGGACAGGGCAGGGCCAGGGCTCCTGGGGCAGGGCCTGGCACAGCACAGCACTTGCACCCTCCTGGCTGGTGGGCCAGGCAGAAGGACACCAACCTGAAGGGGACTCGGATCCCCAAGATGAACATTTCAACAGGGAATTCCCCACTGTCTCTGCACAGGGGGCACTGGAAATAGAAAGCACCAGCGCGCAAGGCCTGTCCCTGCAGGGCAAACACAGGCAGGGTGAGCGAGGCCCTGCTGCTGCTGCTGCTGCTGCTGCTGAGCACCTGCTGTGCCCCAGGGCTCAGGGGAGGGCTCCTACCTGGATGCAGTCCCTGTGGAACCAGGCCTTTTTGCACGCTGGGCACACCAATGTTGTGAAGGTCTTTCTGTCCTCCACAGGTTCCATGCAGATGAGGCAAACGGTGTCCGGCTCAGGAGTCACATCCACCTCCTGCTCTGGACGGTGCTCAGGGCAGAAAGAGCTGGGGGCAAAGGGATGGGGAAAGTGAGAAATGCTGGATCATTCCCCAGGGGTGGCCATAAAGAGAGATGAGGTACCTGAACGGAGTAACGTATAGATTGACACAGCCGCCCTCCTTGGTACAGGGCAAGTGGAACCATCTGTCACAGTTCTCCCTGCAGCACATGATGGTTGCCCCGCTCTGGCCGCAGACGCAGCAGCGCTGGAAAGAGCCAAGCAGCTGCATCAGCAGCAGCAGCAGCAGCAGCAGCCTCGAGGCCTCCCCAGGCAGCCCCAGGGCTAAGGGCAGGGCGCAGGACGTGGCCGCTGCCGGCTCCCAGCCCACAGAGCCGCCAGCTGGAGGAGGGAGGCTGCTGTGCCAGGGCCTCTGTGCCAGAGCTGCTGGGAGCCAGACTTTGTCCCGACTGTTGGGCCGGCCTTTCTTTCCTGCAGTCTGGGCTAAGCTCTGGCAAACCTCGCCAGGCACAAATCTCCCTGCTCTTGTCAGGCTCTCACCTTCTGTGCCGCCCGCCGCACTGCAATTAGGAGATCTCGAGGGAGAAAGTTCATGAGTCCCCCGCGGTCCGTCTCTTGCTGAAATAGTAGAGTGGCGAAGAACTGCAGCCAAGGGGAGAAGCTGATGAGGAGGGGGCGGGAGGAGCGGCCCATTGCAAAGGTGGAGGGAGCGCCCGGAGCCACTCACCATGCAGAACACGTGGGCACAGAGCCCACCCTTCTGCAGTTTGTCACCGCACATGTCCGGGTCAGCCTCGGCACGGCGACACAGCATGCAGGCTGCAGGGGACAGAGCCAATGGCACCGGGCATGAGCAGCTGTGCGGGGCTCTGAGCCTGCAGCAGCATCGGCCCCAAGGCTGCTCTGTCCCTGCCTGGCTGATGGGCAGCGCTGGAGGCCTTGCAGAGCAGGGGCCATTGCGGGCACGGCTGTCCCAGGAGCTGCCCCCTGGCCCAGCTAGGCCCCACTTGGGCAGGAAGGAGGCTCCCAGCCCTGGCATGGCCGAGCAGCTCCTGCCTCCCGCTGCCTCTGTTCTGATCCCCACGCTGCCTGCTACCACAAGAGCCCCTGGGCCAAGCTATCAGAGAGCTGCTTTGCCTTCACCTGGCTCCCTGGCACCAGGACCCTCCTGCTTTCTGTCAGACATGGCGGCTGTCTACGCTGAGTCTATCTCCTCGAAGGACGTGGTCACTTCGAGGTGCCGTTCCTCTCTGTCTATGGGAGAAAGAAGGGGGTGGGGGGAGTTTGCAGAACAGGCCCAGAACCACGAGGCTCTACTCCCTGCTCAGCCCTGCGTGAGCCCTGCTCCTGTCTGTTTCTCCTCCCGTCGTCGCCTTGAGTAACACTGCAGTGTCCTCTGGCTGTTCCTCTGCTGATTCTGTGATTTTGGGAAGGGAGAGGCAGGTGAGCCTGCAGCACAGGCCCAGAGCCCCGAGGTGTGGGGCCCCTCTGGTCCCTGGGCAGCCACATCCCCGCCCTACCTTCTCCTCCCGTTGTCAGGTCGCACTGACACTCGGCTTGAGCCCCGCGTTCCCTTTTGTGGCCTTGGTGGCACAGGTCACAATGGCCACTCTGACATCAGCACCGTGTACCCAAAATCGGGGCAGCCATGGCCCCAGGTCCCTGGCAACCACTTGTGGCGGCCCCCTTGGGCACCGAGCTTCTAAAATGGTCCGAGCGTTTGCTCAGGGTGGAAGCACGGCCGGGAATCCGGCAGCAAGTGCAGAGTCAAATGCCAGGCCCTGGGGCAGCCATCCAGGGTGGCACTGTAGGCAGGGAGGTGCTGTTCAGGCACTGCCACACTAGGGCTCCGGCCCCGGCCAAGGGAAATTTCTGCTCCTGCCCCTGGCAGGCGGTGGCCCAGAGAGCCCGTGCGGAGTCAGCTGCACTACAGGGATTCCATCCCTGCTCTAGGTGAACTGATGTTTTCATCAAGACCTGTCTGCAGAAAACTAAGATGAACCTGATTTGATGCTGCTGCTGATCACCATTGGGTACAGGAGATAAACCTGGACACCACCACAGCTGCCTCCGTTATCCTGCCATCATATGAACTAACAACTTTGACTTTCCATATAAATGGAAAAATTAGTATTAAGCTTCTGAGAAGCGTCATCTTTTATACTGACTCAGCAGAAAGACAGAAAATTCACTGAGAATTTTCTGTGTACATTTGACAGGAGAGCTTGCAACTGTCCTCAACTCAAGTCAAATACAGGAGGATGCTTTTCCTACATTATAGGAACTTTGCCAGTTTGGTCCATGCTTTCCTACTAGAAAATACATTGGAAAAAATTAGGAAGAGAAGCACAAACAATTCTTGTCAATTTTTCTCTTTCGTGTCTTTGCAAACATGCTCCTGGAAATGCAGATCCATGACTTGTGGAACAATCAGTGGCATCTCTGGGAAGCAGGGCAGGGACTGACAGGCAAGGACACACTGCACCTGCCTGATGCTGGGGCAGCAGGAGTTTGCCCATTTTCCTGTCTCCATGGGAGAGCCACCTTGGCTGGGAAACGATCCCTTCACTGGTCTAGGAGGGAGGCACAGCCAGTGCAATGCCAGGGAGCGCCTTTACCCTGGAGGCAGGGAGGAGGCAGAGGAAGAGGGGGGAAGTTAGGAAGCTGCACCCGGGGCTCTGCAGGGCTCCCGGCTAGGTCTCGAAGCACAAGGAGCCAGAAGAGCTTGGCCGGACAATCCCGAGCTCTGGACACCTTGTCCTCAGCACCGGGAACCCGTTTGCTTCTCCAGGCCCTGGGCACTGCTCCCGTGCTGCTCATGCAATTACACACAGACACAGAGCTACCTGCTCTGTCTCAACCCTCTTCAGCACTGAACAGCACAACACAGTAACATGTTCTCTTCAGTACATGGTCTAATTATTAATAGTCCTGCAAAGACTCACATTCAAAGCACACACAAAAACCCCAAACCCTGGTACAAACCTTGCATCAACACAAAATGCATGTTGCTGTTCAGAAACACAGGGCAGCACTTTTGGCCAATGCTTTTTCCTATAAGATCTTTCAAAGGATTGCAAAAGTGACATTGTTTGGCAACTTCTTCAAGGAACAGACAGGAGAGGCTTCTGAGTTTTTAAAGATTTATTGGTTTGCTTTCGCTTTCCTTTTGGCATCCTTACACTTCACCCAGCATTCCAGAAAATCGTGAAAATCCAAAATAATATCAGGGGAAGTTTCTGAATTCATTCATGTTTCTCCCAAAGACTTTCTTGACATACATACAAGTGACTGGTCCTATGACATACAGAGACGCAGTGGTTTCCCTGACTGGACATTACAAGACAACGTTATAGACTCCACTATACTAAAACACTTCTGTTGCCTGGTAATTACAAAGCCTGAAGCTCTTCTAGAGGCTTTTCCCAGTGCAACTTCATTAGGTTCCTCTCTGCCCAACTCTCGAGCCTCTCCAGGTCTCACTGAAGGGCAGCAGAGCCTTGTGGTGCCTCAGGCCCTGCTCCCAATTCTGTCCCATCAGCAAACACTGAGGGAACACTCTGTCCCTTCTGCCAGGTCACTGGGGAATAAGGCAAACAAGGCTGGGCCCAGCACGGCGCCCTGAGCTCACAGCTACCTGAGTTTGGAGCTCCCCTGTCCACTTCTCTGCCCCACTGTCCCTGAGCTGCCTCAGGGGCCTGTTATGGGAGGCAGGGACAAAGCCTTGCTGAAGTCCCAGCTGGCAACAACCACTGCTCTCCCCTCACAAGCCCAGCCAGTCACTGCAGCACAGGTGGCTATGGGATTGGTCAAGCATGGTTTCCATTCCTGTTATTCCACAGGCTTAGAGATGGCATCCAAGAGGAGCTGTTCTGTCACCTTTCTGGGGATGGAGCTGAGGCTGATGGCCCTGCAGTTTCCTGGCTCTTTCTTGGTGCCCTTTTGCAAGACTGCAGTGATGTTGGCTTTCCTCCACTGCTCATGCCTCTCTCCAGGGCTGTCTCCTTCCCTGACCTGCTGGCAGAGCACCCTGTGCCAGAGGCAGGAGCAGAGATTTCCCTTGGCCCCAAAAGGGAACACTGGGCTCAGGCCGAGTGTCAGTGTGACCTGACAACGGGAGGAGAAGGCATGAAGGAGCAGAGCTCACTCAGGGCTGAGCAGGCAGTAGAGCCCTCGTGGCTCTGGGCTTGCTCTGCAAGCTCCTTGGCCTCTACTTTCTCCACAGAGAGAGAGGAACAGCACCTCAAAGCGACCAGGAAACCCGGCCATGGAGCGAGGCTGGGGCTCTGACACCTCAGGGAAACCGGACACGGAGCGGGACTGGGGCTGTCAGCCCTCAGGGAAACTGGCCATGGAGTGGGGCTGGGGCTGTCAGCCCTCAGGGAAACTGGCAATGGAGCGGGGCTGGGGCTGAGACACCTCAGGGAAACTGGCCATGGAGTGGGGCTGGGGCTGTGACACCTCAGGGAAAGCGGCCATTGAGTGGGGCTGGGGCTGTGACACCACAGGGAAAGCGGCCATGGAGCGGGGCTGGGGCTGTGACACCTCAGGAAACCGGCCATGGAGCGGGACTGGGACTGTGACACCTCAGGGAAACTGGCCATGGAGTGGGGCTGGGGCTGTCAGCCCTCAGGGAAACCAGCCATGGAGTGGGACTGGGGCTGTGACACCTCAGGAAACCGGCCATGGAGCGAGACTGGGACTGCCAGCCCTCAGGAAACCCGGCCATGGGGCTGGGGCTGCAGCTGTGACACCTCAGGGAAAGCAGCCATGGGTGTGGCTTGGCCTTTGACACCTCAGGGAACTCACCATGGCAGCCACCTCCAGGGGTTTTGAAGTACTTGTTTCTTGGTTTAATGCCCTTCCAAGATCAATTTTCCTGATCCTTATCCATGTTTTGGACAAGTATTGCCTCCTGAACAGGCCACCTCCTGGATGTGCAATGATTCCATCTGATCCAGCTGTGCCTCTTCCTTTCTCAAGGGATGGACAGAGGGGCTCTATTGAAGGTGGCATTTCCTGCAGGAAGGGAGGCGATGCCAGACACAGCCACAGGAGGTAGTTGCTCTGCTTCTGGGCCTGAGCCCTGCTGAGGCTTGAGCTGCCCTCTCTGCTGCTTGGCACTGCGGGCACAGCCCGGATAAGATGGGCACAGCCCAGAGGAATTGTCCCGAGCAGGCTCAGGGCACTCGGGTACTGAGCTGTCCTGCTGGGCTCCCTCCGTGGGAGACATGTCCCGAAACCTGGGAGCAGCTGCACAGGGTGCCCGTGGTGGGGAAAGGGCAGAGGGGGAGAGCAAGGCTCCAGTGTGTCCTGAGAGGGCCTGGCTATGTGCCCGTGGGCTGTGGGAGCTGTTCCATGGGCAGGTGGGCAAGCAGGAGGGAGGGACGGAGGTTGGGAGCAACAGCTGTGGCACTGCAGATTTCCCCAAGCATTTAGTGAGGGTTTCCTGTGTGGCAGGGAGAGAGCCCCAGGGCCCTGGGCTGCTCCAGCTGCCCCTCCAGGCATGTTGGACAGCACCTGCAAAGAGCGTACAGAGTGACCAGGAGCCACAGGCTTCCACAGCCTTACCCCACCCCCTTGCAGTCCCCAATTCCCCAAGGGAGAAGGAGATCCCAACACACCATGGAAATGGTTCTGTAGCATCTGTGATCCCTCCTCGACTGGGATCATGACTTGGATTACTTGGAAATGCTGGTGAATGGTGCTTTGAAGACCTTGTCAGATGTTGGAGGCATGTTCTGAATGTACCTTTCCTGACAGAATAATCTGTGTCAGTATGCCAAGAGCTTACCATGAGCCAGTTCCCTTAAATTTCACTGAAGGTAGATCAGTTCTGGAAACCTTACCCTGCTCCCTTCTGGAGCCCTGAGGGATCCCACAGGATCACTGTCAGTGGGAGGAAGGGGCATTTAGCTGTCCATCCTCCTCCTGTGTGCAATGCCACTGTGTCCTTCTGTGTGCTCTGTGCAGCCACAGAGAAGAGCAGAGAGGGAAGGCGCTGGGCCCAGGGCTGTGCCTGGGGGCTGAGCCTTTCTCATCTCCTTTGCAGCCCCCAGGGAGCCCGAGCTGCTTCTGCTGCCACTGCTAAGCCCTGGCCCTGCCTGGGGCTGGGTTTCAAGCTGCTGGCTGCTCCAGGGAGTCCTTTCTGCCCCGACTGCCCCACAAGGGGCTCCTTCCATCCCAGTGTGGGGCCACTGCAGGCACGAGGTCCCCCTGGCCCTGCTCCTGAGTGGAAGGCAGAGCCAAGGGAGTGCCTTGGAGGGCACCAATCACCCAGATGCCCTCACTGCCACTCGGGCCTGAAGGAGAATCTTCAGCAGTGCCATTGGAGCTGTTGTGTCCTGCCTTTCTTTGCAGCTGAGCCTGTTGCTAAAGGTGATCTGGCTTCCCAGCCCATGTTCAGGATTGAGCCTCTGGGAGAGGGTGAGGGTACGCCAAGGCCTTTCCCCTGTGAGACCTGCCAGCTCAGAGCCCAAAGCTCGGCCAGGGGGGCATCGCTGCAGGTGCCAGGACAGAGCCATGCATGTGTGTGCCCTCACCCTGCACGATCCACTCACAACTTCTGCTCAGCACTGGCAGGTGTTTGAAGGACGGTGGGCCATGGCCCAGCTGAAAAAGCCCAGATGATTTGTTGATTTTATCCGATTTTGCATAAGCATGACGTTCTGAACATGCCATTAAAGAAATGGAGAATTTCTCCATCTTTTAAGGTGTACTTTTTGTTTCTCAAGTGATGGGCCAAAAGTTAGGACAGAAGGAGGTGTTTCCCCAACAAAGCAGAGGCCGATTGGCAGCCTCTGCTGCAGGAAGGAAGTCCGAGCCAAACACAGGCATGGGCACAGGCACAGAAGGTAATTACTGTGCCAGGCTCAGCAGGGCTCAGCCATTGGCAGAGCTGTGTGGCTGCAGCTCTTTTTCTTCTACCAGGGTCTCCCTTGCACAGCCCGGCAAAGCTGGAGGTGCCTTTGGAGCTCGTTCACAGCCCTGGGGAAAGGGGACTCCTGCACCAACGTCCCTCCCACTGCAGCTGCTCTGGAGCTGGCCCTGAGTGCCCAGAGGCCCAAGGCACAGGAGCAGCCCCGAGCGGGAGCCCTGCCGTGAGCCGAGGGCCAGAGCCAGCCTTGGCTCCTGACTGGACAGGGGCTGCACTGGGTCCTGACAGGGCCTGACTCTGTGCCCTGGGGCGGGGGGAGCTGTCACAGGGCAGGGAGGGCCAGGGCTGGCAGGGGCTGCTCAGGGATGGCTGTGGCCCGTGTCCCTCCAAGCAGCGACTGCCCAAAAAGCTGCGCTGCCCCCGGGCTCTCCTCCCGGCCTGCTGGGCTTTGTTGGGTGGCACAGCCTGTGCCACGGGGTGGCAAGGTCCCTGCAGGCCCCAGCTCTGGGGGAAATGGAGAATGTCCTGCCCGCATCCACCGTGCTGCCAGCTCAGCAGTGCAGCACAGCAGGGGCTGACGATCCCCATTGCTCCCACAGGTGCAGCTGGAACCACAGCACATGTTCCTGATTCCCAGAAGGGCCTTGGAAGGGGTTTCTGTCAGGGAACAGGCTTCTGGCTAGGGTTACTGGCAGGCCTGCTTGTCTTGGAGCTGATCTTCATCTTATGCTCTGTCCGAAGTTGGACTTGCTGGAAGAGAAAAGAGTGAGTGTTTAGTTCACCTTTCCCTCAAACAGCTTCTTTTGAAAGTCTACGTCAGACAGAAAACATTCCCAGTGAGGTTGCAGTGTAGGGGTGGCCGGTCCTTGATTGTCCAAAGAACTCTGCTGAGGGTTCTGCTGCTGCCCAGAGCTTTCATTGGCCTCCTAATTGCTGGGCCCTGTCCTGGGGGGGCCCGCTGGGGCTGCAGCCAGTGCTGGCTCCCACTGAGGCTGCCTGGCCAAGAGCAGCCCCAGGGGCACTGGGCAGAGGCAAAGCACGGTGGGGAGGAGAAAGAGCAGGGACGAGATTGCCCTTGAAAGGCAGAGGCGCTCTGGGGCCCGCTCCTGGCCAGGGAGCCTGCCCAGAGCCGTGCCCTGCGGGCCGGGGCCTTGAGGGACAGCTGTGCAGCTGGGCCAAGCTGTGCCAGCAGCTCCAGCCGTGCTGGGGAGCCTTGCCAGCTCTGGGCCAGCTGTGCAGGAGGCTCCCTGTGTGCCACTGGCAGCTGGGGCCCCAGCCACCTCTTCTTTCCACAGTTCCACCTCTGGACAGGAGTTTTAAGATGGTGGCTGCATGTCACACCCAAACAGCAGGAGCACCTCCTCCAGCAGTTAGAAGGGCCTGGGCAGCCCTGTCATGAGTTCTGAGAAGAAGACTGCAGAACAGCCATCGACAAGGAAATCTCCTATTCTCCTGGATATCCCACTGCCACCTCCTCTCCCCATGTATATCCCCAAGCTACTTCCATCTCTTTTTTAATCCTCCTCTGTCCTGTCCCGACTTCTTCTATAGACCCCAGGAGCAGCCCAGCACCCTCCTGCCCCTCCTGAGTCCAACATGTCCCTTCCTCTGCCCCTGAGACCCCTGGGCCTGCCCTCTTAACAACACTGAAGTTATCCCCGCTCTCTGCCAGGCTAGGTGATGGCCCTTTCTTTAGTTGCACTAAAGGGAAGGTGCCGTCACCCCAGTGTTTGGGTGGCAGCAGCAGCAAAGCCCGGCTGGCAGCACCACTGGCTGAGCTCCATGGCCAGGAGCAGCCGTGGATGCCCACGGTGTGGGCAGGCAGGAGCCAGGCAGGGGCTGCTGTGACCAGCGGCGGGGTCCCGAGGGCTGGGGGAGCCCAGTGGGCAGGCAGCAGCATGGGGCTCCCGAGAAAAAGCAACCCCATTTTCTTAATTTTTCACTTTTAGATATTAGAAATTTGTAGAAATATTTCAAAATATTTTTTCTGTAGACAGACACCCCCAAATATTTCTTCCCAATTCCTATAGTACTTAAAGATTTTTTAAAGTAGTTTTAGAATCCAAAAAAATGACCTCATTTTGTCTTCAGTTTTCATTTTTAAAAATATTTAGAAATATCTCTTGTGTAGAGAAATCCTCATATGTTTCATTCCTTTTTCCACAACACATCTGTATTTTTGAAACTGGTTTTAGAGGTCTGGAAAATATTTTCCCCTTATACAATAAAAAATAAAATTGCATTTCACTGGTAATCTTTATTCTAGGAAGAAGTAAGACCCCTTCAGCCAGCCAGCCTGCTGCAGAGGCTCTTTTCCCACAGGAGCTTTGTACCTAGTCACAACCAACATACATAAAACCTTTTCCCAGATATTTCCTGGGATTTATGACAAGCTCATGTCTTAATTTTCTCAGACAAATTTTGAGCACAGTGGGAATGTCTTCAAATTACCATCTTTGTTTGCTTCTGGTGGAACTCCCTCCGTTCTAGAGCAGGGCCTTCTCTTAGCTTCCTGCTGCGCCCGGGCTCTCCTCCCGGCCTGCTGGGCTTTGTTGGGTGGCACAGCCTGTGCCAAGGGGCAGCAAGGTGCCTGCAGGCCCCAGCTCTGGGGAAATGGAGAACGTCCTGCCCGCATCCACCGTGCTGCCAGCTCAGCAGTGCAGCACAGCACGGGCTGACGCTCCCCATTGCTCCCACAGGTGCAGCTGGAACCACAGCACATGTTCCTGATTCCCAGAAGGGCCTTGGAAGGGGTTTCTGTCAGGGAACAGGCTTCTGGCTAGGGTTACTGGCAGGCCTGCTTGTCTTGGAGCTGATCTTCATCTTATGCTGTGTCCGAATATGGACTTGCTGGAAGAGAAAAGGGTGAGTGTTTAGTTCACCTTTCCCTCAAACAGCTTCTTTTGAAAGTCTACGTCAGACAGAAAACATTCCCAGTGAGGTTGCAGTGTAGGGGTGGCCAGTCCTTGATTGTCCAAAGAACTCTGCTGAGGGTTCTGCTGCTGCCCAGAGCTTTCATTGGCCTCCTAAATGCTGGGCCCTGTCCTGGGGGGGCCCGCTGGGGCTGCAGCCAGTGCTGGCTCCCACTGAGGCTGCCTGGCCAAGAGCAGCCCCAGGGGCACAGGGCAGAGGCAAAGCACGGTGGGGAGGAGAAAGAGCAGGGACGAGATTGCCCTTGAAAGGCAGGGGAAGGGAGAATGTTGCTTATCGGAAGAAGCCCCAAAGAGCGGCTGGAAGGGGTGCTGCCTGATCAAGGACCCCCGAGAAGCGGAGGGAGGGCGTATCGGCTGATGGGGTGTCTTGAGGAGCGGCTGGGGAGAGTGGGGGTGTCCCTTAGTGGGGAGGAGCAGCCGGAGCGCTTGCACGGTCCGGTGGTGGGGAGGCCGGCGGGGCTGTCGGAGTAGGCTCAGCCTGGCCGGTGGGCACGGCTAACCCCGCCCGCCCGCAGGACCACGGCGCAGTTCCTGTTGGAGGTGGACCTGCACGGGCTGCTGAAGCTGGACACGCTGATCCCGAACGCGCCGCCTGCGCCATGGCAGCGCAAGGCCAAGGAGAGCGGCCCGGGGCCCAGCCCTGTCGGCGTGTCCCCCATAAAGCCGGCATGTCGCTCCCACAGCCCCAGCAAGACGCCATCCAAGACACCCGGTGAGCGCCGGCCACCGGCGGCAGAGGTTGAGTGCGGGACCTCGCCCAGGCTGCTTGTCCGTAGCCACGGGGCTCTGGGCTCCCTGCCACGCTGCCCTACCGGCTGCTGCTCAGGCAGGAGGAGGTGGGCTGTGCTCCTGACAGCCACCCACCTCCTTGCCAGCATGAGGGGCAGAGCTCTGAGCACTGGGGCTGGCCAGCTGCTGTTCGGCCAGCTGAGCCTTGCTGGCACAGCTGGATGCTAGGACAAGTGTGGGCAGGACTGTCAGCTGACAGCTTTACATTCTGTGAGCGTTTTTGTATCTTCCCCTTATCTCTGGACTCTGGAATTGTTGCACTAGACCCAAGGAGTTGCACCACACAGTCCCTAACCAACTTGGTGGCAGGGAGGAAAATATAAGTTAGTTGGGACTGGGTGGCATGAGACCTCAGAGTCCTACTTGTCTGGTGGGTGTGATGTGGAAAAGTGTTGGGTTTGCTCCCGTGAAAGCTCTAATACAGGCTGTTAAATAGCTGTAAGACAATATTTTCATATGTGAATGCAGGTAAATCTGGATCCAAAATTCAAAGCACCCCCACAAAGGCTGGGGGGGATCGCTACATTCCCAAACGCAGCACTATGCAGATGGAGATGGCAAATTTCCTCCTAACCAAAGAGAATGACCCTGCTGAGGATTCCCCTACCAAGAAGGTGAGCATGTTGCTAAGTTACAATTACTTCAATAACTGCTACGCCTTCCTGCCCCTTTACAGAGCAGTGAACAATAGGTTCTATCAAGGGGGCACACGGCACTGACAAGTCCCAGCCATCACTACTTGCAGCTCTGGGCTTCAGGAGTCTAGGATGAGACTGAAGCTGTAGAGACTGCCATGCACTCGAAGCCTATGCTGCTTCTGGTAGCAAAATTTAGCTTTTGACTAACGAGGCTTTAAAATGTAGCAGGCAACAAAAACACAAAGCTGTAAGCCTATGCAAAGTGAAACTGCTGGTGGTAGCTATTCTAGGACAAGGTCTCCACAGGGAACACTTCTGGAATGTTTTACACTGTGTTCTGAAATCTGTTTGTGAAGCATTTGGTCGCTTTGTGGCTGTGGCTTTTCCCTCTGGCAATGACACTGAATTTGCCATTGTTTGAAAATGTGAGCAGGACAATGTATGAAAGTCTGAGGAAAACTGCTTTGACCTGCCTCTGTGTGACTGACCCTTGCAGCACAGTCAAACATCTTCAGATTCTAAGAGAAGGGGATTTAGGTGTCTGTTTAAATTGTAGTGTGGGAATTGTTTTAAATGCATTGCACTGAGGGTGATTTGTCTCTGTAGGAGCAACAGAAAGCCTGGGCAGTGAATCTGAATGGTTTTGATGTGGAAGAGGCAAAGATCCTCCACCTCAGAGGAAAACCACAGAATGCTCCAGAAGGTATGATACAGGCTCCGTGTGAGCTGAATCAGCAGGAGGGATCAGGTCAGGGGAACAGCAACACAGAGGCTCTGTGTGTGGTCACAGGAGAAATCAACTGGTTTCTGAGAGCTGTACAGGCTGGAGTCTCCTTTCTTAAGGTTCCTGAGGTCGAGGGAGGGCATAACAGTTAAAGTGAATTTATTTAGGAGAGTTGCTATGACTGCCAGTTGGTCACCTGTTACAGGGCTTGCAAGGGTCTTCAGGGTGGAGAGAGAGATGAGAATCTTGACCTCATGTTCAGAAGGCTTGATTTAATATTTTATGATATATATTACATTATTACTATACTAAAAGAAATAGAAGGAAAGTTCTCAGAAGCTAGCTAAGCTAAGAATAGGAAAAGAATGAATAAACAAAGGGCTGTTTCTCAGCAGAGGGTGAGACCCAGCTCCGCTGTGAGTGGTCAGTAAATCCAAACATTCACCCAAGACTGATCACGCATCCACCTGTTGCATTCCCCAGCAGCAGATAACCATTGTTTACCTTTTGTTGCTGAGGCCACAGCTTCTCAGAAGGGGGAAAAATCCTAAAGAAAGGACTTTTATGGAAAGATGTCGGTGACAGTTACCGGTACTGCAGGTTCCAAACGTTCATGAAGTCTGTAAGAGCATCAAAGCCTCTGCTGTGCACTTTCTAGCTTAAACTGCAACTAAATATAATGGGATTCAAAAACCCAAGTGTTTGTTAAATTTGTTTCCATGAATGAGGAAATTGTAGCTCACCCCTGCTCAGCAGTTCATTCTGCCAGTGATTTTAGTGCACTGCAGGCTTGTGAGTGTTTCTCTTAGGACTTTATTTTCACTCCAAGGGATTCCTAGTTGGGTGAGCAGCACTCAGCTGGGAGGAAACTAACTCAGGTTAACAAACCTGTTCCCCTGCACACAGACTATCAGAATAACCTGAAAGTGCTCTACAGTCAGAAAATGGCACCTGGATTGAGCAGGAAGAAGAGCAGATATATTCCCTCAAAGCCAGAACGGGTCTTGGATGCACCAGAGATATTCAACGACTACTGTAAGTAGGCTACAGGTGTGGAGAGTATTATTAATAATTGGTTAGCTGAGAAAGGCCACACTGATATAATGCCACTGGTTAAGCTGAAGGAGAAAAGTCAGCAGTCAGCAAGCTGAAAGGAAGAGTCAGCAGCGACCTTGCTGCAACATGAGGATAGGGAGTAGAGATTAGTCCTGAATATATCCTAAGAATATGTAGAAAGTATCAAAAGTAGAACCATAGGAATGTAGAAGTAGGCATGGGTGCTGATATGTAAGCTGACCAATCCTGAGCTCAACTTTTGCAATATGTATGAAGCTCATTATGAACTGTATTTAACCCGCCGTACTGATCAATAAAATCGAGCCTGTGATGATCAAATTGATGTCCTGGTTCCCTTCCGCCGACAAGCAAGATATTAGGAAGGTTAAAGCTTAAGAATGGAGCTCTGTGTGTTGTGTTTTAAGGCTTACAAGCAGGTATTGTATTCGAAATAAGCAAGCATTGTTTTAAGGAAAGGTACGTGTGCTTATGGTGTGTGAAAAATTGTAAAACTTTAGTAGTAATAAAATGGTTCTAAAAATAGTAATACAATTAGAGTAATAATAATTTGGACAATTTGAATTAGGACAATACGAGACAACAAATACAAAGAGTTACGGACCTTTGGGTACCTTTTTCTGGGCAGCATGAGCCCGAAAAAGGACCCCCGCTAACAAAGATTAACCCTTAAAAACAATAGCCCATTGCATATTCATGCACTTCATACATGATGCATAAATTCCATTCAAACACAGGATTCTGTCTGGTCAGTGTCAGCTTCTTCCTCTGAATCCTAACAGCACCTTCGAGGCAGGAAGAAGTTTGTTTCTTCTGGTAAGAGAGCAATAAATTATTTTTCTCTGAAAGATTCAGGTGTCCTGTGGCTGCTATCTCGCTGGAAGTCCTTTCTTTAAAAAAGTATCCTACGTGGCATCGTTTCTATTTTAACAATTTTTATAACCTAAAACTATATTTAACATGGTACTTAAGAGAATTAATACAGCATTACTTTCTAACACAACACATATAATATTCATTTAATATTTGCGAAAAGCCAATCATAAAATACAGGCATTTTCACATTTACCATATGTATTTTGGTGTATTGATTAGTAGTGCTGTATTAACAGTTTAATAATAAATGTAGTCTTGTAATTAAAAGGTAACTTTTGTAGTTAAAAGAAGAACTATGTCAGTGAGGTTTTTTTAAAGAAAGGAATGAGGCACTCGCATCAGATAGCAGCCACAGGACACCTGAATCTTTCAGAAAAAAGAATTTTTTGCTCTCTTACCAGAAGAAACGAACTTCTTCCCGCCTCAAAGGGGCTGTTAGGATTAGAAGGAAGAAGTTGATGATGGCCAGACAGAATCCTGTGTTTGAATGGAATTTATGCATCATGTATGAGGTGTATGAATATGCAACGGGTTATTGTTTTTAAGGGTTAATCTTTGTTAACCGGTGCCCTTTTTCCGGCTCGTGCTGCCCAGAAAAAGGTACCCGGACATCCATAATTCTTTGTATTTGTTGTCTCGTATTGTCCTAATTCAAATTGTCCAAATTATTATTACTCTAATTGTATTACTGTTTTTAGAACCATTTTATTACTATTAAACTTTTAAAATTTTAAAAACAAGTGATTGGCGTTTTTCACAGGAGTTGAGTCCCAAATATATTTTGGTGTCGCTGAGAGAGGTATTTTTAATTTATTTGATGAAGGGGGTACTTTTGGATCTCTCAGGAGTGCAAAGGGGAGCAGGGGAAGCGCTGAGTGCCTAGAGTGGGGGGATGCTGGAGAAAGGGGACCCTGGAACACCTGATGTAAAATTTCAATAGCGAATGTGAATTTTACTTCTATACCTTTTATTTTAAAGCAAGCACGCAGCGCTGGGTGGCTGGGGAGTCACTGCTCCACTCATAGCACACACAGTTCAGTAAATTATATATACTGTTTTTAAGCCTACAAAGCATTTTCCAATATGCTTGGTTAGTCCAAATTAGCAAATATCAATAAGCTGGGAGCAGTAATTTCACAATATTTCTAGGTGGTCATTGATTGCTATCCTTCTTGTGATTGTCTGGAGGGAGGCCTTGCACTGGTGTCTGCTACATGATTTGTCAAGTGCATCAAGCTTTTTATTATACATAAGCTTTTAATTGCTTTGTTACAATATCTCTTAGCTTTACCCCAACTTCCTCTATTTTATTCTAAGCATCAGTCGTCTTGCTGCCTCATCTCTTTTGCTCTACTATACTTCTTTGATTTTGATGCTTTATTTGTCTATTTGGTCAGAAAGTTTCAAAACCTTTCTTTGTGTCTTGTTTTGGACACAGCAGATAGAAGCATTTGCTGATTCCATTCCCAATTGGCACGTGTCACAAAAACAATTTCCACAGAATCAGGGGAGGGTGAGCCCTGGGACCCCCAAAACCCCCTCAGCATGCCTGAGCAGGACCTGGGAGAGGGGGAATGCCCAGGACCCACAGGCCCTCCATCAGCTGTGAGAAGAGGGACCCCCATAAGCCCAAAATAAGGACACTGGAAACCAGGCACTCCTGGGAGAGGTTTTTGGAATTCCTGATTTTTGGAGGTATTTCTGGCCACCAGACACTCAGTGACTTCTAGAGATGGACTTGGCCAGTGGGACCTTCAAAGCCAATGTCCTGGCTTAGGGCAATTTTGGGAGGAAAAACTCTAAAGGTGTTTCCTGTAGAAGAGCAAAGTCAAGTGGCCCCTCCTCCAGCTGGTTCTGGAAAAGTATTTTCTTTGAGAGAAGTGGAAAAAACTGTTTATTGAACAGGCAAAGCACTCACCAGCCCCAAAAATGAACAGTATTAAACAATAAAATCTCTTGCTGCTCCAAAAGAGATGACAAACTCACAAAGTCCCTCCGTGAGCTGTAGCATGGCTTGCTCAGTCTCTTATCAGTCTCTTATCAGTCTCTCTGGTGCTGGAAATGCCGTGGCCCAGCCCCGGTGGGGCACAGGTGTGAGCACCTGGTGCTCTTCTGGGTGTTCAATCCAGAGCAGGTTTAGACAGGTCCAAAGAAAAGGATAAACCAAAAACCACAGTCCAGGGAGCTTCTCTTCCTCTGCTAGCTCAAACTGACTAACAGCAAAGGAGGGCTCTGTCCCGCTGTCTGTCCATCTGCAGACAAGAGAGGAGCAGGAATGTGGAGGAGTGAGAGAGGTTCTGAAAACAAACTCCGTGCTTCTTCTTCCTCCCTCTCTGCTCTCAGAACCAGTGTTAAAGGTGCAAAGCTTATTTCAGACAAATGGGGATACGAGCATCATAATTTCACCCCTGGGACCCCCAAAAGACCCTCAGCCTGTGTAAGCAGGACCCGGGAGAGGGGGAATGCCCAGGCCCCACAGCCCCCCCAGCAGCTCTGAGAAGAGGGACCCCCATAAGCCCAAAGTGAGGACACTGGAAACAGGGAACTCCTGGGAGAGGTTTTTGGACTCCTTGATTTTTGGAGGTATTTCTGGCCACCAGACGTCCGGTGACTTCTAGAGATGGACTTGGCCAGTGGGACCTCCGAAGGCAATGCACTCACATCTTGTTTTTCCCCCAAATCAGGATTTCCCACTCCCAAACCTCATCTGGATGGAGAAGGCTGTGAGGAAGAGGAAGATGCCCCAGGGCACTGAGGCAGGTGAGAAGGAAGTCAGTGCCCCTTTTCCCCTCTGTCCTGCTCCGTCTCCCAGCCCAGCACGGCCCCAGCTGCAGCACAGCCCCACTGCTGATGCTGTCCAGCCAGGGATGCACTGGGGGGATCTCCTTCCCCTTCCCTGTGGCACGGAGGCAAATCCCAGCCTCTCCTTGTCCTTCCTCCCCCAGGGAAGGAGCTGAGGATGGAGACCAGGGAGGACAAATCCTCACAGCAGAACCTGGTGGAAGAGGCCATTTTGAGCGGCTCCAGGGCACAGGAATCCACTGGGGAGGAAAAGCCCCGGAGATCCCTCAAGAGGAGGGGCTGCAAACCCAGCCCAGGGTGCTCCGAGCAGGAGAGACTCAGCCTGTGCCTGGAAGGCAGCCAGAGATCTGGCCAGAGCGCTGAAGTGGTGGTCCATCAGCAGCTTGATGATGGCAAGAAGCCCCACCAGTGCTTGGAATGTGGGAAGAGTTTCGGCAGGAGCGACCACCTGCTCATCCATCAGAGGACCCACACCGGGGAACGGCCCTATGAGTGTAGGGAATGTGGGAAGAGCTTCAGGATCAGCTCCCACCTGATTGTCCACCAGAGGATCCACACCAATGAACGGCCCCACAAGTGTGGGGAATGTGGGAAGAGCTTCAGGATCAACTCCAACCTGATCGCCCACCAGAGGATCCACACCAATGAACGGCCCTATAAATGTGGAGAATGTGGGAAGGGCTTCAGGAGGAGCTCCAGCTTGAAACTCCACCAGATGATCCACACTGGGATACGACCCTTTGTGTGTGGGGAGTGTGGGAAGGGCTTCCGTGACAGCTGCCGCCTGATCATCCACCAGACAATGCACACTGGGGAGTGCCCCTACACGTGCTCAGAGTGTGGGAAGAGCTTCATTGAGAACTCCAGCCTGATTCTGCACCAGAGGATCCACACTGGGGAGAGGCCCTACAAGTGCAGGGAATGTGGGAAAAGCTTTAGGCAGAGCTGCCATCTGAATGCCCACCAGAGGATCCACACTGGGGAGAGGCCCTATAAGTGCAGGGAATGTGGGAAAAGCTTCATCGACCCCTCCGGCCTGAGTGTCCACCAGAGGATCCACACTGGGGAGAGGCCTTACAGGTGTGGGGAATGTGGGAAAAGCTTCAGTCAGAGCACTAGGCTGATTCTGCACCAGACGATCCACACCAGGGAGAGGCCTTACAGGTGTGGGGAATGTGGGAAATGCTTCAGGCAGAACTCTAGGCTGATTGCCCACCAGAGAATCCACACTGGGGAGAGATCCGATGAGTGTTCTGAGTGTGGGGAGAGGTTTCAGAGCCGATACCGTCTCCTCAAGCATCAGCAGATTCACACAGAATAGAGGCCCTTATGCTGCCCTGACTGCAGGAAGGCCTTTTAGAAAAACTCCACTCTCATCACCCACCAGTGGATCCACACTGGGGAGAGGCCCTGACAGTGTCCCAAGTGTGGGAAGAACTTCTCCCAGAACTCTGCCATGACCCAACACCAAGGGAGGCAGCAGTAAGGGATGCCCAACAAGTGCCCTGTGTGCAGGAAGAGTGTTGCCTTGATTTTTAAAGATTTTCTGAGCCTTCTAATGTTTACATTCTTGTAGCAAACTTTCTCAAACACTTTCTGTAAATAACTTCTTGTTTGGCATTCTTTTATAGAAGAAGAAAAATATGATGGACTGTTAGTTTGTCCAGTGTCATTGGAGAGGTGGCACTTTCACCCTCCAATCCACGGTCGCTTTTAGAAAACTGTAAATGTTGGAGTCAGGAAATAAACTTCCCTTTTCTTCCCCTTGAGAGCAGCAGTGTGTGCGCTCGTGTTGTTTTGTGTCCTACAGTGACAGGAAGAGCTTTGAGTGCTGCTTCAACTCCATCCCCCATTGGGGACCCCCACTGGATGGTCCACAGTGACCCTCGCTGGGCGGAGACTTGGTCATCCATGATCCTGGTGATCCATGTTGGGAAGACGCCTGGCTGGTGGTCCCCACATCTTCCTGGCTCTCCTTGGGCACTTGGACACGGCCAGAGAAAAATCCATTGGGATGCAAACAGACATCAGAATTTCATAGTGGACAGCACAGTTTTTTACTTTCGACCCCAAAACAGTCTCACCTTTTGTATCCAGTCATTGCTTCGAGTGGCATCCAGAATTCCAAATGGTGTTGGAGGTCTTTTCCAACCTGAATCATTCCATGATTCTAATTCTCTCTGGCCCACCAGCATCTTCCACAGCCAAATGGTGATTGACTGGGGCAAAACCCAGGATTTTGGAGACAATGGAGTGGAAATCTTTCTAGAAAAGGTCCTTTCTACCCGCCTAGGCACACGGATACTCAGCCAGCATGGACACATAAATGCTTTTATTTTGGCCTTTATTTTCTTTCCTTTTCCATTATCCTTCACCCAACATTGGGGTAAATATAAAGACATTCAACTAAGACATGGATGGTGACATTGTGGGACTTGGGTGGGAACATGGTAGGGATGGGGACAAGGACGTGGGTGGGGATATGGTGGGGATGGGGACAAGGACCTGGGTGGGGATGTGGTGGGGATGTGGACAAGGACCTGGGTGGGGATGTGGTGGGGATGGGGACAAGGACATGGCTGTGGATGGCGATATTGGGCATGGGGGGTGTCACAGATAGAGATGGTGACATGGGGCTCTATGGCCATGGATGAGGAAATGGGGGACATGGCCATGGATGGTGACACAAGTGGCCTAGAGACAAGTCCATGGGTTGACATGTCCATGCCATGGGGTGTCCCATGGCCAAGGACAACACATCCCCACCACCACCATGATACTGTCCCTTTCATGCTGCCATTTATTCCCTGCTCCTCCCCATTGTCACCCCACTGTGAACCCAGCCAGGGACAGGGGTGACATTTGGGGACACTGCTGTCCCCACTCCAGCACATACCTGGGGCCAGCAGAGAAGGGGATGAAGGACGACGGGGACCGTTCCTTGCTGTTTTCCAGACTGAACCTCAGAGGACTGAACACCTGGGGTGACACCAACACAGTCGCACCGAGGGGACACAGCTGTCACCACCATGGTGACAGGGACACCTCATAGGGTGGCCCTACCTCACGCTTGGGCCAGAGGTCTGGGTTGTGGTGGGTCCCATAGATGCTCATCAGGCAGATGACCCCTGGTGGGATGGGAATGGCCACTTTAGGGACAGCAGATGAGGATGGGTGGTGACACTGGGGACACCTTGGCCATGCCATACCCTTGGGGATGACACGGCCATCGCGCAGGGGGATGTCCTCGGTGCAGCGCCAGGACACAGCAGTGACAGGAGGGTGCAGCTGCAGGCTCTCCTTGATGCACGTGGTGGTGAAGGGCAGCTGGGACAGGTCGTCCCTGGAGACAAGCGGGGGTGGCATCGTGTCCCCAAGCCACATGACCGGGGTGGCCCTGGGGACATCTCACCATTCAATGTCTGCAGTGTCCCGGCCAGCCAGGAGCTCCTGTACCTGCTGGCGGCATCGCTCCTGGTGCTCAGGATGGCCGGCCAGGTTGTAGAAGAGCCATGACTGGCCACTGGCCGTGGTGTCATGGCCTGTGGGGACACTGGGTGAGTGAGGGGACACTGGAGTGGCTCCTCCCCAGTGGCACCTGGGAGCTCGTGCTCACCCTCAAACATGAAGGTGTCAGCCTCAGCCGCGATGTCCTCGTCCGACGGGGTGCGGCCATTCTCGTCCTGCAGAGGCAAGATGAGCCACGGGCCACTGGGGCCACCAGTCTGTGGGCCACCTGGGGCCAAATCCCATCCATGGCCACCACCCTATGGCACCACCATCCCACTGGCCACCAGCTCTATGGTCAATGCTGCCCATGGCCACCACTGTTCCCCTGTAGCCACCAGTCTATGTCCAAGCCTCCCATGGCCACCAGCATCCTACTGGCCTCTATGGTCAATCCTTCCATGGCCACCACCACTCTCTTGACCACTTTCATGCCCCATGGCCACCACCCCAGCCCC
Organism: Melospiza melodia melodia; assembly: GCF_035770615.1. Classification (NCBI taxonomy): domain Eukaryota; kingdom Metazoa; phylum Chordata; class Aves; order Passeriformes; family Passerellidae; genus Melospiza; species Melospiza melodia. Next base: position 15,212,208 of record NC_086200.1, on the reverse strand, counting down.
ACCTTGGTGAGCAGCAGGATGTACTCGCTGGGCTGCCTGTACCAGGGACCATGTGGGGACACTGTGGCCACCAGCATGGATGATAGCAGGACCATTGGGGCCACCAGAATGGCCAACAGGGACAGTGATTGGACAGGATGGCCAGTGGGGACCATGGCAGAGCCAGCACAGCCACCAGGATGGCCAGCAGGGACAATGGTAGGGCCACCAGGATGGTGTCATGATCCGCTCGTACAAGCGAGGGTCATGATGGTTTGTTAACTGATCTGAGTGCAAAAGCAACACGGAAGGGGATTTTGGTATTAATCAAAACAAATGCACCTCTTGTTGAGTGCCCACAGCAGATGTGATGGAAGGATTAGAAAGGAGAATAAAGGAGAGAGAGAGAGAGAGAGAGAAAGAGGGGAGGAATAGCTGCCAGTGGAGAGATGAAACCCTTGTGGTCCAGCCAATAGATCCGTCTTGTCACGTCAGGGAGAATCTCAAAGTCTTGGTTCTGTTATAGTCCTCCACCAAGGGGGGGAGCAGGTAAGACTATTGAAAGCACCGAGAGGGAACAGGTGAGTTTACAGACAGTCCATGTTCTCAGCAGTGAGTGAGACCAATTGTTTTCTTGGTCCAGGGAACACACCTGCAGGCAACACTTGGCAAACATCTGGCTTCAGTTCGGCCAGCCCCCTGTGTTAGAGTTATAGGGGTCTCAGTCTCAGCCCTTGGGAGGGGGCTTCAGTCTCCGTCACAGCGGTCGTGAGGCAGCTGAGGGAAACCTCAGAGTGTCTCTTACAGATGATCAGTGGGGACAGGTGTCAATCACTCCTGGCCGTGGGTCTCATAGCTGAAGATGCACTTCTGGAGCGTGTCCAGGGTGAGGAGGCTCAGGGGCTGCAGCACCTCCAACTCCACCGGCCCCCACCAGCTGCCACTGCTGCTGCCGCCCACTTGGCCTGCAGGGAAGGGCTGGGTTGGGGAGGGAACAGGGAGGGGATCAGGGACATGGGATAAATTTGGGGGTGGGACAGGGGTGGGAGAGGGGGAGGAGTTGAAGAGAAGGTGTGGAACAGGAATGTGGTGATAAATGAGGGGTGGGGTTGGGGTTTGGGGGCAGCTTTGAGTTTGGGGTATGGGACAGTACAGAATTTGGGTACAGGATGGGGCTCGGGGTGCAGGACAGGACTCAGGATGCAGCAGTGGGTGCAGGACAGAATTTTGGGTGCAGGACTGTCCTATGGTGACGTTATGATGCCTGTATCCCCATCCATGTGTTCTGTTTATGCTGGATATTATGTTCTGTGCCTTCAAGACTGGCTCTGAAGAGCGAAGTTTTGTTTTGGTTTTGTTATCAGCCGCTCCCCCACGGCTGGCGGGACACAGAGACAGGGCAGTACATGGTGCTGCTTTTGCTTTTTGCTTGGCTTTTTGCTTTGCTCTTGCTTTTGTTTCTGCTCATTACTTAGTTTAGCTAAGCACTCCGAATTTTTCCCTGGACTGTTTTTCCTTTCTCTTTTTTGGAACCACTCAAACCTGCTCCGGACTGGGACCTGGGAAACACTGAGAGTTTGCACCTTGTGGCTGCAGCAGCTGCCCCAGCACCAGAGGGACTGATAACAGAGCGACCACTCCCAAGAGAGACTTTCTGAATTTGTCATCTTTTTCAGAGTGGTGAAAGAGTGTTGTCACCTGGTATTGTTCATTTTGTGTGCTGGGGGTGCTTTGCCTGTTAAATAAACAGGTTCTTTCCACTTCTCTCCAGGGAATCCTTCCTGACCCAGTTGTGGGGAGGGGCAATGTGCGTTTGCTTTCTGGAGGAGCCCCTTTGGAGGTTTTCTCCCAAATTTGCCCTAAACCAGGACAAAATTTGGTGCCCAACGTGTGGGGCTTGAGAGAGAGTGGAAAAAACCCTGTTCTGACTGCATTTTGGTTGCCATTACTCTGTGTTGGTATAAAGCAGTTAATGGCCATGTTTTTTGAATTCATAATGTCTCTTGGGGTGGAGGCTTGCATGCATTTCTGGTCCCTAGGTGCAGAGGATCATTAATGGGACATCACACCATGATTAATATGATAAGGGAAACCAATTTATTACAAAAAGCAAGCCATATTTATATTGTTCTCTATTGTTCACCCCTCAAGCTGATACATGATTGGTTAAATCCTTTTTACGCACGCATTTTGATATTTCAGTTAATTTTAGTTAGTCTTTCTTCTTCATGCATCTCGCTGTGGTTTTCTTGTCTGCCTTTGCATCCTGAACCGTCTGCTGCTGAGCGTGTTCTCCTTCTTTTGTGTCCTTCAAGGGCATGGTGACCTCACTCAGGTTCTATGAAGGCTGGATTGTGAACATGTTGCATATGTCCATTGTCCTCCAAAAAATCCTCAGCAATCCTCCCGGTGCTTTCTGGTCATTCAAGTGCCCTTCAGCTGACTGGTTTCATGCTTTGAGCTTCAGGGAATTGCCCAATCTTTCTGAAGCTGAAATAAATATCATATTAGTCAACATCTTAATTGTGTTTATATCTCACAGAATTGCCTTTTCTTTTGCCTTTGTCTAAAACTGTTCCTGTGCGGAAATCTCTGGGGGATGGTGGACATGTCAGATGCTGCTGGGACATCCCAGAGCACTTGGACCTTGGCTCTGCACAGGAGAGCTCTTCATCCCCTTTCTCTCTTTTCCTCCCTCTGGGCATGGAGGGAGCTCCTGACTTCAGTGTGTGACTCGTGTGTGCAAAGAGCAAATCTGGGCAGAATTGGGGCAGGGAGGGTTTGGGAGGACCTTGGGATCTGTGCTGGGCACAGAAGGTGCTTTCCATTTCTCTGAGGCTGTCTGCTGTGGAAAGTGGATTTAATATCCAGCAGAGGAATGACTTTTGCATTTGATGGAACTGTGTCTTCCCTTGGCTTTGTTGGCTGAAAAGATACAGAGGAGCACACACAGAGTTACCAACTGCTGGATTCCAGCAGTGTTCAGATAGAAATTACAAAAGGAGGCAGGGTCAAGATGTGTGCTTGCCGTGTGGTCAGTCTTCAATACCCCTTGGTCTCTCTGGGCCCTTCCCCCAGGTGGGGCTTGGGCTCATTTGGTCCCTCAGGAGCTGGGCTGGGGGCTGCAGAGGTGGCTGTGGAGCATTGTCTGTGCTGTGCCAGGGACTGGCAGCCACTGCTGGGCTGGGATAGAGGCTCTGGGGGGATTGGGGCTCCAGGGCAGGGCAAGGCTGGACCTGCCCCTTCCTCCCCCCCACACAAAATGTTTAGAGCCAACAATCTCCTCCAGTCTGTCACAACAGGGAATGCTGGAAGTGAAATCCCAGTTGTGGCCATGGGCACCTGGCTGAGAAGGACAGTTTTGTTCCATAGGAAGGAAAGCACAGACCCTCAGTGTTTGGAAGGCAGGTGAGAGTCTCACTAGGCCAAGGCCAGCCAGACTTGTCAGGAATGGCAGATTTTTTTTGGGAGCAGTCTTTGGATTTAGGGAATTCTGGAGGTGGAAGACCAATCTCAGCCATGCATGCCTGGAGAAGTAGGACAGTTCTTTCTCATAGGGAGGAAAGCACGGAGCCTTCCCCAGTGTTTTGGGGACAGATGGGAGGTGACTCTCCTGAAAACATTGCCTGCCACACTTGTCCTGGCAATATTCCTATGGGAAAAATTTGGAGTTGAAATCCCAGTTCTGGCCATGAGTAATTAGAAGAGATTGACAGTTCCTTTCCTAGCAAGGAAAGCACAGAGCCGCAGTGCTCCAGGAGCTGATGAAAGGCAGCCTTTGACATTCCAACATCAGCCAGAGCTGTCCGGTGGCCCCTGGGAGGCCAAGCCAGCCAGGCCTGTTCCATGTTCCCTCAGTTCCATGAGACCCAATGGTCCCTTGCTTCCATGTGTCCCTGAGGTGCCATAATGCCCCCTTGGTGACACGAGGCCCTGAAGGGTCCCAATGGTCTCCATGGTTCCATCAGGCCCCACAGAACCATAATGGTCTCTGAGTCCATGAAGCCCCGCTGTGTCACCAAGGCCCCTTGGTTCCATGGGCTCCAGGGGTGCCACAATGATCCCCTTGGTTCCATGAGGTTCCATAGTGCCACCACGGTGTCCTTGGACCTGCTGGGACTCTCGGTGTGTTCCCAGACACCCCCAGCATGGTTACAGACGCTCCCAGTATATCCCAGTTGCCTTCAGCACACTCACAGTCATTCCCAGTCACATCCACTTGGCCCAGTAAGATTCCACTTTCCACCAGTATGATCCCAGTCACTCCCAGTGAAGGGAACGGACCGGGATGGACTGGGACAGGCTGGGATGGACTGGGACACCGGGATACACCAGGCAGGATACACTGGGACACACTGGGATACACTGGGACACACTGGGATATACTGGGATACACCGGGACATACCAAGACACACCAGGATACTCCAGGATACACCAGGACACCCTGGGATTCACCGTGCCCAGCACTGGGACCCACTGGGAGGAGGATCAGAGCACACTGGGACTCAGCAGGGCCAGAACTGGGGCAAAAGGGATCACAGTGGGACCCACTGGGATATACTGGGAGTGACTGCAACCATACTGGGGATGACTGGGAACACACTGAGAGTGACTGGAGTCACTGAGTCTACATTGGGGGCAACTGGGAAGACTGGGATCACAGTGGATTCCTACCGGGGTCATACTGGGAGTGACTGGGTCTGTGCTAGGGTGTCGTGGTTTTGGTTTGCTAATATAAGATCTCTTTAATTTTGAGATTTTTTTTGGCTAATGCACTAAAGAATGTGGTGGGTTTGGTGTTGGTTAATTACTAATACACTTATTTTTGGTTGTGAGATAGGATTAGGAGAAAGGTAAAGCAGGCTCAAAACTTTAAAAGGGTAGAAAGAAAAATTTTAATAATAGTAAGTAAAAAGAAAAAAAAGGTAGTAAGAATCAAAGCAAACTTTTTAGAATACTTCTCCCCACAACTTTTTCTTTCTCACTGACAATGTAAAGAAACTAAACTTAAGATTTCTAGTCAGTTTACTACCTCTCAAAGAGTCTTTTTTTAATTCACTTAGGGAGAGAAGTCCCTCTTGATAAAGTTATGGAGACTTTTCTACAAAAGGAAAAAAACAGTTTTCTCGTGGTTCTCAATTTTGTCATGAATAACAACTGCCAGGGGAACCTTGCTATCGTAAAATCTTTCTTATTTCTACAAACCTTCCCACAGCTTGGAGACGGGCTATGTTGATTGATGGGGTATTGTTTTAAAGATGAACTGTTCAAAGGCAAAAGTTCTCATTATCTATCTCTAAAATCATCTTCATCTCTGGGAGCACAGATCTTCATTTTTAGAAGCACAAGACTGTGCTCTTTCTTTGTGCAAACTTCTCATGAGATTACAGCTATTTCAACATCTGCTTACTTTAACATAGAAGCCTTTACCTAATATCAATTCAAACACTTTCATTTCCTTATAGTTTTATGTGTTATAAGGGAAAAGAGTCTTTTCTTTATAGCTTACAAGAGGATTTCAGCTCTAAAAACAAAGCATCTTCTCCCCCTCCCATCTGGGCCTTACTTACCTTCTTCTTTATTACCTTTAATATCTTCATCTTGTTTTTAATATACGTGCATGTTGTTCTTTTCTCTCACTCAGAAGAAGACTGAAGCACTGAAAAAGTTAACATCACGCCTGAAGCCTACCTAACCCACCAATAACTACTAACAGAAAGCTGTGGCTCAGTTGTGTTCAGATCAGCTTTGTAGTTAGTGTTTAGTTTTCTACACCAGCCACAGAAGTCTCTGGTCTCAGCCAGGCTAAGAAGAAGAAGAAGCAGCAGCCTGACAGCGAGATCTTCGCAGCCACAGCCAGCCCTGCTCTGGCTAAAGCTCCGCAGCCTCCCCTGTCTCCTTGCCCGGCAGCTGCTGAAGCCCAGCCCGGCCAAACCAGAGCCCATGGAGAGAGAAGCCAGCAAGCAGCCCAGGAAATAGAGAAGAAGCCCAGCCTGCAGCAAGACGGCCCAGCCCAGCCCAGACACAGAGCTGAAGCCCAAACCGAAACCCAGCACCTCCCTGCCGACCAACAAAGAAAAGAAAAGTTTCTGAATTTTTTGGTCTTTACCATGTGTGTTTCACAAAAGCGTGTCTAGCTTTTCAGCAGCTCAACAGACTGTCAGATACACAAAAAACTTTGCATCACTTCCCTACATTTCCTCCCATTCCCAAACGTAACACAGGGGCCACTGGGAACAACTGGGATCAGACTGGGAGCAACTGGGAGCAGCTAGGACCAAGCTGGGAGCAACTGGGATCATCATGGCATCAGAGTAGGATCATACTGGGAGGGACTGGGTCTGTGCTAGAGGCAACTGGGATCACACTGGGAGGAAATGGGGACATGCTGGGGACCAATGGGATCATACTGGGAGCAACTGGCACCACACTGAGGGTGACTGGGATCCTTCTGGAATCATACTGGAAGTGACTAGGGGCAGGCTGAGGGCAATTGGGACCATGTTGGGGCAACTGGGATATACAGGAAATGACAGGAATCATGCTGGAGGTGACTGGGAGTGGCTGTGAGCAAATGGAATCATACCGGAAGCTACTGGGAGCAACTGGGAGTGAGTGGAAACACATTAGGGACAACTGGGATGTACTGGGAGAGACCAGGAGTGACTGGAATCACAAAAGAACCATAAAGGAAGTCACTGGAATAATACTGGGAGTATCTGGGATTGACTGGAATCCTACTGGGCGTGACTGGAATCCTACTGGGTGACTTGGAGTGACTGGGACCATACTTGGCGCAAATGGCACTGTACTGAGAGTGACTGGGTTCATCCTGGAATCATACTGGGAAGGACTGGAACCATACTGGGAGTGTCTGGAACTATAGTAGGGCTGAATGGGAACACCTGGGATCATACTGGGAGTGACTGGGATGATACTGGGATCACACTGAGTGTAACTGGAAGTGACTGGGACCATCCTGGGGGTGACTGGGAGCCACAGGGCCCATGCTGGGAGTGACCTGGGGGGAACTGGGGGAACTGGCCCGGCTGGGGCTCAGGGTTGTTCTCCCCCAGGGCTGCCCTGGCTCCTGCTGCCACCCTGGGCCCCACAGAGCCGAGGGACAGGGGACAGCTGAGGGACAGGAGACAGGGGCAGGGACGTGGAGAGGTAGAAGGGAGTTCCAGGGGGTCCTTGAGCCCAGGAAAGGGGAGTCCAGGGTTTCCCAAAAAGGGGGGACAAGAGTGGGGACAGCAGGGATGTTCGAGAACGAGGAGTTCAGGGGGTCTCTGGTTTTGCACACAGCTGGGGCTGGGGACTGGGAAAGGCAGGAATGGGGGACCAAGGCATTCCAGGGCATCCCAGGGTTAAGCCAATGGCCAGTCTGGAGGCTGGGAGCCATGGGATGGCCGGGAAAAGGGGAGCAGAGAGCCCTGATGTCCAGGAATGGGGTGTGAAAAATGCATGTATTTTATGATTGGCTTTTCACAAATATTAAAATGAATATTATATGTGTTGTATTAGAAAGCAATGCTGTATTAATTTTCTTAAGTACTGTGTTAAATATAGTTTTAGGTTATAAAAATTGTTAAAATAGAACTATGCTATGTAAGATGCTTTGTTTAAAAGAAAGGACTTGCAGCGAGATAACTTGCAGCCACAGGACACCTAGATCTTTCAGAGAAAAAGAATTTATGGCCTTCTTATCAGAAGAAACAAACTTCTTCCCACCTTGGAGGTGCTATTAGGATTAGAGGGAAGAAGTTGACACTGGTCAGACAGAATCCTGTGTTTGAATGGAATTTATGCATCATGTATGAAGTGTATGAATATGCAACGGGCTGTTGTTTTTAAGGGTTAATCCTTTGTTACCAGGGGTGCTTTTTTGGGCCCGTGATGCCCAGAAAAAGGTACCTGGACGTCCATAACTCTTTGTTTTTATTGTCTCATATTGTCTTAATTCAATTTGTCCAAATTGTTATTACTCTAATTGTGTTACTATATAACCATCTTATTACTATTAAACTGTAAAAATTTTAAAAACAAGTGATTGGCGTTTTTCACAATTTGGTAGCAGAGGATGGTTACTAACTCCTCGCTGCCGGTGCTTTGGGAGAGTCAGAGTGGGGAAGGCGCGCCCTGCCCTCTTTGGCAGCCTCGCTCTGCTTCCCCTGAAGTGACCGACAGACGCAGGTTACGATCTGTGGACAAAAGGAGACAATAAAACAAAGAGAACGGGAAAAGGGTCCCTACAACTGCTGTAATTTGCCCCCTAAGAGTAGTAGTGCGCACGAAGAACCCGGGAAGGAAAAAGGATTGGTAAGTATTTCTCGGGGGGCAGGTACGGGGGGATGAATGTGTGTGAATGAGAGGCGGGCTGGTTGTCCCAGACCTGCCAAGTGAGTGCGGAGTCTCCCACGCTGCGTTTCCGACTTTGCGCTGGAAAAGCGGCCAGTAAAGAGACAAAGCGACTCATAAGAGAGTGAAAGAATCCCCGGGGGTGACTGGGACTGGGTCTCAGGGAGGGGTTGGACCCCTCGGTGGTGGGGAGCAAGGTTTCCTAGCCCAATCCACTAGGAAACAGGACAGGAGGGGCTCCTAAAACCTGCTGGGTTGAGGGATTTATATTCCAAGAGCATCCAAGAGCAGGGTTGAGCAGAATTCTGTCCGAGTGAGGATATGCCCGAGAACACTCAGGGTGGGACAACACAGCTAGATTGGGGGATAAAAAAATGCCCAAGAACATCCAGGGTTGGACAACACAGCAGAACAAATGAAATGCCAAAGAGCATCTGTAGTTGTACCACACCGCTGGGTTGAGGGACAGAAAATGCCCAAGAGCATCTGAGGTTGAACAACACAGCTGGATTGAAGGAAAATTACCCGAGAGCATCTGGGGTTGGACAACACGACAGGATTGAGGGAAAAATTGCCCAAGAGCATTTGGGGTTGGATAACACAGCTGGGTTGAGGGATATCCAATGGCACCGGGACTGGCCAGTAACACCTAAACTTGTAATAGGCGATGTGAAAGTAAAAGGTACCTTATTGTTGTTTTGCGGTGTGTGAGAGTGACACACACACAGAGCCAGCCTCAGCTTCCTGGGCAGGTGGGAAGGGGGAGGTGTGGAAAGAGCGAGTGACCTGCACACCAGGCTGCAGCTCCCGGCTGGGTGGGGGCTTCTGGGCCCAAGAGGAGCGAGTGACCTGCGAACCAAGCTAGCGTTCCCTGGGCGTGTGAGGGGCCGTAGCTGAAGAGTGTGAAAGACACGCAGACAGCCTCACAGGGGAACGGGCACCAGAGGCAGCCAGAATCAGGGCCCTTCTAGGGGGCCTGGTGACACTGAGACCTGGAGGTAAACCCCAAAGCGAAAGAAGGGGCCACAAGGACCTGTGATTTTCTAGCAATAAGGATCCACTCTGTGTCTTGAGAGTGTGAAGGAATGTGTGAAAGTGAATGAGAAATAAAAGTGAGTGAATGTAGACGAATGAAAGTATAGGTAATGTCGAGTGTGCATTTTAAGCCTTACCGTATCTCCTTGGAGGGAGTTGGATTGTATTGAAAAGCAGTGTGAGAAAAAGGGGTTTTTTTGGGTGTAAGTAGTTGAAAGAAAAGTGGTATTTAAGTTGTTAGTAAAAAGTGAAAAACAGAAGCAGGGGACGAATAGATAGAAAACTGAAAAATGAGACAGAAATTCAGTAAGGTGGATACAGGAAAAGAAAAGCAGAAAAAAAATACCAACAGAAATACCCCAAGACAGCACTTTGGGAGTTATGTTAACAAACAGAAATACAACTCATTGCAAAATACAGGGTATGCAGAAGTTGATGAGAAAAAACATGCAAACTTGTGAATTATATACTTAAAAACAGCATTAGAAAATTTAACACAAAAGAGTTATATATTCATTCAAGGTATGCCTTTAGAGTAGCACATACCTTAAGAAAAATTTTAAAAGGGAGATTGCTTAATTAAAGAAGAAAAATATTAGTACATGAGAAACTTATTTTCGAGGTTTTAGAGGCATTACAATTACCTAAGAGAGATAGCAATAGTACATATTAAAGGACACCAAAAGGTAAAGACCTAGAAATAAGAAGAAATAAAATAAATAACTGGCAGATCAAGAAGCTAAAGATGCAGCAGAAAATAGAGCTGAAAGAGTTAATATTAACTCCAAATGAAGAAAAAAAAAAGGGGGGGGGAATTAAAACAAGATTGTGGCGAACAAGATAAATCAGGGAAATAGAAACATCTTGATATGGAAGACAATTAGATAATAAAACGCTTACGAGGGAATAGCAGAGGACGTGTATCAAAAAGCCCGGTGGGATACACAGGCTAGGTGTGATCATTTTTTTAAAAGAACTATGGGTGCATTGAGACCTTTAGAGTAAAAAAACAAGTACCTGAAACATGTATAATTTGCCAAAAGATAAATAAAAGGGTGATGAGAAAAACAATATGAGAAGGTCGTCAGTTAGCTCGTCGACCATTTCAAAGCATCCAAAAAGCAAAACGGGGAAAGTACAGAGCTGAGAACAAATTACCTCATCCATTCCCGTTCGTTCCCCGACTCGTTCGCACCAGCCCTCCCAGCCCCTGTGCCGGCTCGGGCACAGTCCGTCTGTCCCGGTCCGTCTGTCCCGGTCCGTCTGTCCCGGTCCGGCCGCCTGGCCCGCGTTCTTGCCGGGGGTGGCGGTCTGTCCTGCCGTGTGCACCGTGGTTACCGCGCTGATCGCACCGAGGGGGTCCCGTCTGTCCCATCCCCGGCTGCCCTGACTCTGTCGGCTCCCGCCGCTGCAGCCGGGGTCAGTCCCGGCTTTGTCTCTGCCGGATCAGCCCCCGTGAGCCGAGTGAGGGCGATCCCCGCTCCAGCTCGGTCTGCACAGGAACAGCCCCTCGGGCGATCCCAGCCACAGACCCCGCCTCTGGAGCCCCCAGACCCTGAGCTGGGCCGATCCCCTCGGGCGATCCCGGCTGCAGACCCCGCCTCTGGAGCCCCCAGACCCTGAGCTGTGCCGATCCCCTCGGGCAATCCCAGCCACAGACCCCGCCTCTGGAGCCCCCAGACCCTGAGCTGTGCCGAATGCCTCGGGCGATCCTAGCCACAGACCCCGCCTCTGGAGCCCCCAGACCCTGAGCTGTGCCGAGCCCCTCGGGCGATCCCGGCTGCAGACCCCGCCTTTGGAGCCCCCAGACCCTGAGCTGTGCCGAGCCCCTCGGGCCATCCCAGCCACAGACCCCGCCTCTGGAGCCCCCAGACCCTGAGCTGTGCCGATCCCCTCGGGCAATCCCAGCCACAGACCCCGCCTCTGGAGCCCCCAGACCCTGAGCTGTGCCGATCCCCTCGGGCGATCCCAGCCACAGACCCCGCCTTTGGAGCCCCCAGACCCTGAGCTGGGCCGATCCCCTCGGGCCATCCCGGCTGCAGACCCCGCCTCTGGAGCCCCCAGACCCTGAGCTGTGCCGATCCCCTCGGGCCATCCCGGCTGCAGACCCCGCCTCTGGAGCCCCCAGACCCTGAGCTGTGCCGAGCCTCCCCGTCCTGCCCTGAGCTCCATTCCCTTGGTAACCACAGCTCCGGCTGCTTAAGGAAACTCTCTAAAGGAATCACTTTATTGAAACACTAAAAAATCAGTTAGAACAAAGCCCTCTCCTGATTCTTCCTAAAAATACGTGAGAAAGGCTGTAGAAGATAAAAATCCAAAAAGAATGGGATAAAGAGATTGGTCTATTTCCATTAAGAGAGGTTCTCAAAGGGGGGTGATGGATCAGAGTTTGTAAATGCTTCTTTGACTTTGTCTGAGGTCTGAAATTTTAAAAAATAAATAAAAGAGATATTTGGAGAATCCCATAGGCATAGCTGAACAATTAGACCAACTTTTAGGTCCAAACATGTATACTTGAGAACAGATGTGGTTGGTAATGAAAATAATATTTTTCTCAGGAAGAAAAGCAATTAATCAGAGCAACTGAAATAAAAGCTTAAGAAAAAGATAATCTGCAGGGACCCCCAGAGAAGACAAAATGCCAACTGTACCTCCTGAATGGGGTTAAAATAATGAGGAGGGGAGTAAACACATGAACAGTTATTGTAATTATATAACCAAGAGAATAAATGAGACAGCATATCAAAGGCGAAATGTGAAAACAAAAGATTTTTGAGAGACAGCTTTTAGAGGGGAAAGAAAAAACTCCAACTAAATAGATAAACAAACTTTAGAGAAAAAGGAAAATGGTCCTAAGTAAGCAGAAGATCTGAAAATCTTTAAAGAAATGGGCCCATAAAAAAAAAAAAAAAAAGTCATAGGCTTTAATTTTTTTGGGGGGGAACAAACACCATCAGGAGCCTGTGATAACTTTAAAAGTGGGTCCCCAAGAAGAAGAATTGGAATTTGTTACAGACACAGGGGCAGAGAAAACCTGCCTGTTAAACGTTCCAAAAGGTTATAGTGTGAGCAAACATATAGTGAAAGTAACAGGGGCAAAAAGAGGAAGTTTTACATTTCTGGTCATTAAAGATGTGGTAATTGAGGGAAGAAACTAAAATTTAGATGGGAGATGTGTTATTGGTCCCAGGGGCAGGTAGCAATTTATTGGGAAGAGTCTTACAAGTGCAATTAAGAGTAAGAGTTATATCAGAAAATAAGAAAATGACAGCTAGAGTTTTGAAATTAAGCCAAGAGGATGAAGAAAAAAAAATCAACAAAGAAGTTTGGGCTGGAGAAAGAAATAGGGGAAGAATAAATATCGACCCCATAAGGGTTACAACTGAGAGAGGGGAAGGAGAGAAGTTGAAGTAGAGAAGTAGTTAGGAAACTCTGAGATGTTAGAATGTGAAGTGATGACATCTTGGTGCTAGAAGAGAGCAGAAGTGTGAATGCAAGTTTTTTGCATGAAAGGCAGAGAAGTATCTTAACACATGGTTGTTAAGAGGTTATTCAATGCCACACTGGGGTCCGGAAAAGCTTAGCAGAACGGGCCCTCCTTGAAGAGAAAAGAGGATAAGTTGACGAGAGAAAGAGAAAGAATGTCAGGAGCACCTGGGCACGCCAGGTTTGGGGTTGTCAAGGCTGGGAGGTGTCTGAGCGCTCCCTGCGATCGGCGGGGTCTCGGGGGCTGCGGCACGGACCGATCCATGGAGGTGCCCCGGGCGGGGCTGGCAGCAGAGGACACAGGTTTGCGGCCAGGAGCGGGCTGGCTCCGGGGCAGAGCTGCCGGGGGGCTCCCAGACTGTCGGGGTGCCGAGCCCAGGATGGCAGCGTCGGCCTGGAAGTAGGCCGAGAGAGAGAAGGGGAGAGAGAGAGAGAGAGAGAGAGAGAGGGAGAGGGCAAAAGAGACCCAGGGCAGCCCCCAGGGTCCCCATCCCCGTGCTGCTCTCCCCTGCCCCGGCCCTGCAGCCAAGGGGCCGCACCGGGGGAAGGGCCAAGAACAGCACTGACAGCAGGGCTGTGAAAAGAGGGGCAGGGGGGACTAGCACTAAAAGATAAAATCAAAGCAGAGATTGCTGACTCTCCAAACCTCACAAAGCGGTTTGTTTTTCTTAAGTAAGAAGTTTTTTGGTTTTTTTTTCTTTTGTGTGTTTTGTTTGCCGTTAACGAGAAGGCTTTTTTCCTGAAGAAGAGGCTGCTGTAGAGAAAGCTTTTAGCTAAACCCAGAAAGTTTAGAAGGAAAGCGAATCGTAAAAGTTAATGCAGTATTATCTTTCTTTTATTATCTATGCTATTAAGAAGTCCTTTCCAGGTACTACTGAAGCAACAATCAAAATCACGGAAAGAGAGTGAATTCATGCCAGCAGAATCAAAGGACTTGTGAAGAAACTTGAGGAACGGACTATCATATTTAAACCGGGTGATACTGAACTGACTTTCCAATGGGGACTGAGTGGTAATGGTTTGAGAAAACCCAAATGATCCAAGAAATGTACAAAGAATAACACTGAATTAAGAAATAAGATAATGCTTATATCACTGGATTTGAGCACTGCCTGAATAAAATATCTCCTTGGGGGAGGAATACCTCAGATAGAAAGATCAAGAACGTTTTTGTATTCTGACCTTAGCCCTAGAATTGTACAAGGGAGAAGGGGAATTACTATTTCCATTAGTAAACTTTACTTGATTCATTCCAATACTGGACATGCTAGGTGGGTTATAAGTAAATGCTTAAATTGTAAGAGTAATTAGTGTTGTGATTCGCAAAATTTATGTTCTTATTGTAAAAAGTGTTAAAGTACTGACTTGGTTTTGTGGATGGGAATTATTAGTGCCTGTTAAATGAGAGCTACCTGAGGAACAGTCAGAGACCACAGTTAAAGAGTGTCAAAAACAATTTGCCTAGCAATTAGTTAAGAGAAAGTGACAAAAAAATAGAGGGCAAGACCAGATTGGCCTCTGTATTTCACCACCAAGAAGATCAAATAAACCTGCTGTGGGTTGCAACCTCACAGGCATGGGAGGTGGGAGTATAAGCCATACTGGACCTCTGTTATTCCTGTTTCTGGCACTCACTTGTTGTCTTTTCCCTTTCGGGATACCAGCAGGATTGTGTCACAAATGCTACAGAAAGCATCACATAGAAAGAAACCAAAGTTCCTCCTTTATTACACACACCTATGTCAACAGCCACTGTTATAACCCAGCCAAATTAAGAACTTGTAGGCAAAACAGAGTAAATTATTAGATTACAAGAAACTTAAGAAAAAGTGGCAATAGATTTAGAACTGAATGTCCAAAAGGAGAGAGAGGGATTTGTTTTAAATTTAATCTTGAAGATGCGGTTCAAGATTTGGAAAAAAAACCCCAAATAATAAAGGAAAAGGTAAAACCAGCACAGCAATCTAACTCTGTATTGACTCCAAATTATCTGTTGAATTGTATTACAAGACTCCAAGCAGTTATAGAAATGATAGCAAATAAGGCTGCCCAGGCATTAGAGTTAACATTAAGTCAGCTAAGCCAAACAAAAACTGTAGGGTATCAGAAAGGTTCGCTTTAGACTATTTATTGGCCAAAGAAGGGGGTGTTTGTGGAAAGTTCAATATATCAGATCGTTGAAAATTGATGACCACAGAAAAGTCATTCTAGCAAAAGCAAAAGAAATCAAAAAGAAAAATATATACGCATATAACAACCCAGGTACCAGTCCAAAAATTAGAAAACAATGTTAAAATCTAGCTGGTGGGGTAATGTATTAGAAGAAATTAAGATCTTTCATTTGTGTTACAACTGTTTTTATATTTCTTTCTTGTGTAATCCCGTGTTTTATTTTACCAGCATAGTCCAGAAGATATAAGTAGAAAAAAAATATTGCTCAAGCCAAATGATTTACAAAGAATAAGAGTGGGGATTGTGAAAAATGCATGTATTTTATGATTGGCTTTTCGCAAATATTAAAATGAATATTATATGTGTTGTGTGAGAAAGCAATGCAGTATTAATTTTCTTAAGCACTGTGTTAAATATAGTTTTAGGTTATAAAAATAGAAACTATGCTATGTAAGATGCTTTGTTTAACAGAAAGGGCTTGCAGCGAGATAGCAGCCACAGGACATCTAAATCTTTCAGAGAAAGGGAATTTCTTGCCTTCTTATCAGAAAAAATGAACTTCTTCTCACCTTGGAGGCACTGTTAGGATTAGAAGGAAAGAAGTTGACAATGACCAGACAGAATCCTGTATTTGAATGGAATTTATGCATCATGTATGAAGTATATGAATATGCAACAGGCTATTGTTCTTAAGGGTTAATCCTTTGTTAATGGGTGTCCTTTTTCAGGCTCCTGATGCCCAGAAAAAGGTACCCGGACATCCGTAACTCTTTGTTTTTATTGTCTCATATTGTCTTAATTCAATTTATCCAAATTGTTATTACTCTAATTGTGTTACTATTTTTATAACTATTTTATTACTATGAAACTTTTTAAAATTTTAAAAACAAGTGATTGGCGTTTTTCACACTGACTGTTCACCGCTGCCAATGCTCACAGTATTCTCCTAACACACTTGAGCTTCCTGTCTTTCAGTGAGAGAAAGATTCAGCTAAAGTCAAGGAAAGAGGGCAGGGGAGATGGAAACCTTCCCTTGAGATGCTTTTAGGAAGGCCTGAAGGGACCCTGCCTTTCCTTGGAACAGAGGTGGTCACCATGCATGGTGTTGCCTGACCTGCCCTAGGTGCTCCTCTATTCCAGAAGGACTTTTGCCCACTTCATCACTTGTCTGTCCCTCCAATTCCAGGGCCTCAAACCTGCTCTGTGAGATACTAAACCTGTAAGTCAGCTGTAAGTTTTCAGAATATGGCACTGACCATGGCTCTAAGTAAGTTTTTTTAATCAGGCTTGCAATATATTTTGAGAAGAAGAAGGAACAGAAGGGGTAGATACCACACAAGAATCCAGCAGAGTCTTCCCAGCTTTTTTGTCTGGGTTCTATGAAGCACAATGCCCAGTGCTTGCATTATGCTGTCTTTTCATGTGTTCTGGTGACCAGAACCATCCCATGGCCAGGCCCAGGATAATTTGGGTGCCAAAGTCCCATTGCCTGCAAACATCACACTCTTTTTTACCCAGCTGGTGCTCAGCTCAGCATATTTGCTGAGACAACTTTAGGACTGTTTTCCTTAACTTGGCAGTTCTAGCAGATGTCCTTATGGCCCCTAAATTCTGCATCCTTTGTGTCCACTATCAATGGGCATCCTTCTTCCCAAGCTTTGTCAACCTCCCTCTGGGTCTGAGATCAGTGAAACGGGCCCAGCCCTGAGTCTTAAAGACAATTCTAGCAACAACTACTTTGCTTTTCTAATACCTGGCCATCACTTCGAGCTTGTAGGCTGCTATGTGTGTCACAGGTTAAATGTCTCTTCCTGTTGATCAGGCTTGGAAGCGTGGACAGCCCAGGCATGACAGGATATGTTTTCTTCAGGAAATGGGACGTAGGGCCCAGCTTGCACCAGGTCCAGGCCCGCGCCTTCCAGAGCGCCAGAAGGTTCGCGGCGCCATTGCAGGGCTCAGGGCGCCTCCTTGTGGGCAAGAGTCGCCTCGACAGCGCGGGCGCCGCGCGGCGGGGCCAGAGGCCGGGAAAGGGCGGGCGGGTGTGAGGGGCGGGGCGGTTCGTGCCTAGAGCCGAGCCCGCGCTGTACCTCGGCGCCTTCCCGGCTCGGTGTTGGGAGCGAGCCGCCGCTGCTCGGGCTCTGGGAGAAGCGTGCGGCCGCTGCGGAGTCCCAGCCCGCAGATCTGGCTGCTGGCCGAGGCTGAAGTGCAGAGCTGCCATGCCAGAGCTGCCGTGCGCCGTGGCACTGCCAGAGCCCCTGGCAGAGCCGGGCTGGAAGTGCCGACAGCTGAGGGAAGCCCTGCCATGGCAGCGCCCCAAGCTCTTGTTTATCCCACAGAAAGAGAGGATCAGCACCTGGAGGTGACTGCGTCATTCCTGGAAAGGGACTATCTGCTTACAGTTGCGATGTCTGGCAGCAAGCAGGACGGCGCTGGTGCCAGGGAGCCAAGTGAGGGCAAAGCAGCCCTGTGACAGCCTGGCCCAGGGGCTCTTGTGGCAGCAGGCAGCGTGGGGATCAGAACAGAGGCAGGGGGAGGCAGGAGCTGCTCGGCCATGCCAGGGCTGGGAGCCTCCTTCCTGCCCAAGTGGGGCCCAGCTGGGCCAGGGGGCAGCTCCTGGGACAGCCGTGCCCGCAATGGCCCCTGCTCTGCAAGGCCTCCAGCGCTGCCCATCAGCCAGGCAGGGACAGAGCAGCCTTGGGGCCGATGCTGCTGCAGGCTCAGAGCCCCGCACAGCTGCTCATGCCCGGTGCCATTGGCTCTGTCCCCTGCAGCCTGCATGCTGTGTCACCGTGCAGAGGCTGAGCCCTGTGCCTCCCCTGGCCCTGGCAACTGTTCCTGTGCTGCTCCTGCACTGCCCAGGGCACCCACGGGCCCTGCTTGGGCCGCACGCAGACCAGAACCAGCTGGGGCTGTGACAGCTCTGCTGCTCTGGGCCCAGCCCTTGGGCAAAGCACCCGCCTGTCCCTGGGCTGGGGGCAGTGCCCAGGCTGGGCTTGGCAGAGCCCGTCCGCTCCTGGAGGGCTGGGGGCACTGCTCTGGCCTGGCCTGGCCCGGCCCTGGGGTCCCTTGGCATTCCTGCTTGCCCTTGCATCCACCAGGGATGGGCTGCAGCTCAATGGCCCCGGCCTGGCCGCACACTCAGGCCTGGAGCCTTCCCATGGCTCCCCAGGGCACGAGAGCCTCAGCCCCAGCTCCCAAACACGACCTAACAGGGTTTGCTGATATTGATCCCTGTTAGACCTTTGAAAGCATGTTGAAAGTAACCTTGTTTGGCAACTCCTTCAAGGAACAAACGTGATTCGCTTCTAATCAGTAAAAACTTTATTGGTTTGCTTGCACTTCCTATAGGGTATCCTAATGCTTCCTTTGGCGTTCCAGAAAATAATGAAAATCTAACAAATTCTAAAGAGAAGTTCTTGAATCCACTATGAGGAGAAGTCTCTACATTCACTATCCTTACATACACTTAAGTAGCTGCTCCTGTAACACACAAAGATGTAGTGGTTTACCTGACTGGACCACACAACAGGATGTTATACACACCGCTACACTAAAAAACTTCTCTTCCCTGTTCATCACAAATTTAAAGCTCTTCTCGAGGTCCTGGCTTAATTTTACATGCACATTCATACCTGCAATCCCTCCCCATGCTCAGTTTTCACCTAGACTTACCAGGGAACAGATGTTCCATACTCACCTCAAGCAATAATCTACGTCTGTCTTCCTAACCCTCTTTTTCTTCACTGACTTCTACTAATCTACAAAATAACTTGGACCCTCTGCACAAAAGAAACATCCAATTAATAGCCTTAAACACTTGTGATTGTGCTGCTACTTCTAACAATCTTGACCACCACAGCACTAAAATCAGAAATCAATTCTTCACATCCTTCCTGTTCTCCTGCCCCCACCACGCCTTGGCTCCAGCAGAAATGTTCCCTACTGCAGCCTGGTGTGCTAAGAACAATCAAAGGCAGCAGCACTTTTCCTCAACATGCTGCAATCTGAATTGCAGTGAAATTGCAGCTGTTGCATTAGAAGCTCAGCACCAGCACCCCACATCTTCCCCCAGAACTGAGGCCTGCTGAGGCCTGAGCTCTCCATTTCAACACACCCTGTAAATCAGGCTGCCTGGAAGATTGCAGGCTGGTAACTGTGTGAACACAGCAGTGCATTTCAGCAGAGTTATGGAATCAGTCTCATGGAAGGCACATCCTTTAAGCTTAAGACTCTATTCTACAAAATCTAGCCAGCAATTGTTTTGGTGGCCTGTGCAGGTTTTGGGGACTGTGCATGTTTCCTTTGGATGTTGTTTTCTTTGTTTCTAAATACAAAATTCACTGGATTCAGAAGCGAAACCCCAGATTCATTAGAACAAAGAACCACAGGGACATATGTGGCTGACAAGAACACTCCTCATTTCTAATGGTAACACCAGAAAGAGAGGAAAAAGATAAAGATGATTTAAATACCCGAAAGGATCCGAAATGTCTACATAAGCTGTCAAGTGACTAAGTTTTTGGTAAACTCTAAAAGTCCAGATTCCTATTCGGTAATTGTCTGAAAGAAAAGAAAGCCAGAAAATCTGGTTGACCTTTATTTTGCCAGGACTTTCTCAAGGGATTCTACCACAACTTGGATCACAAGTGAGGGTGGCAAATTTTGACTAGAAAACTTTGATAACTAGGCAGCATTTTTTCCTCCTCACTGAATTACAGGAAGGGTTTAAAAGGAAAAAAAAATATAAAAGAGCGTAAAGAAATTCTATCATACCTCTTAGGCGTTCATCATCTTTGGAGAACAAAAAAAAAAAACTCTAGCACTTCCTGTGCATGGTAAAGAAAGAAACCTAGAAAAGGACAAAGGGATTTGAGCATCCTAAATTGTACTATCAAATTTCATGAACACAAGTTAATCCTGTAGTGCTTCAGAGAAATGCCATACATTGAAAAGCTTTATTCCCTAGAAACCAAATAAATCTTTTTATTTTCCAAATCCTCTTTTAAAGAGAAAACTGACTGTGTCTTTGGCTTTTGGCCAAACTCAGTTTGGAGTTGGTCAAACCAAAATGACCCAGTTAATTTCCTGTGCTCTGCTCTTTCTTTCCATATTCACATTCACATCCAATGGGTTGCTGGGAGTTTTGACTCTGTGCAGCACAAACGGTTTTCTAAGATGACTTTCATTGCTCAGAGGTGTGCAATGTCAGTTTCCCATTCCCTGAGTGCTGCTATTAATATTCCCACAGCATCCAACTACTACAGCCAAGTAGACAACAAAGAGAAATGGAACTTGCATTTCTTGGTCCTGTTCAATTTCTGACATCTCAGGCTCATCGTCACCCTCAGAACTGCTGTCCTGGAAACGTGGATCCTCTTGCCATGTGGCTTTTACTGGCTTTATTGTCCCAAGCGCGTGAGGCTCTGCAATGACAGCACCAATAGAGAAAAAAAGCCAAAACCAGATTATTCCTCTAATCATCAGGAAGAATTCCTCCTTTCACGTGAAATACTTACAGTGGAGAAGAGAGATTTAGGAAGGACAGAATCTGACCCTGCCAGATTTTCTAAGCTACATTTCTGCTCCACTTTGTATTTTCCACTTTGTTCCAGGGAGCCCTTATGTATTCTTAAACATTTCTCATTGCATTCAGAAGACACTGAATACCTTTTCAGTTCAGCGCAAGTCTGGGGGGCTCATTGCTTTGTGCTGTTGCGTTGGGTTTTTTAATATTTTGGGTAACTTCACGGGGTTTCTTTTCTCTCCTACATGACTGGGACTTGAGTTAATGTTGTTTCATCTTCATTTCAGACGGCCTCATTTTATCTAAGGTTAGGACACCCCAATGATCATGTGTCATTCCATTTCCTTTTTCTAAAGGTCCAAGAGTAGAATTCAGTAACAAACAGAATGTTCATGGATCTTGGGGCCAGCTCTCGGACTTTGCTCCTCCCTCTACATTAACGCACATTTCCTTAAAAGCCTTGTGAGTTCCTATGAAACTTGATATGACTGGTGTGTCACCTTTTTCCCTGTTTGAGGAATTCAGGGCATGAGAACAAGCTTTTTCACCACTCAGCAAAAACCCCCAATGCCTTCTCAAAGCATGCCTTTCAGAATTCCTGAGATGCAAGCATGAGGCACCTCTCAATAATCACAACCCTAGCAAGCAGAAATGAAGATCAAAATGCTTCTGCCTAATTACTGACTTCTGTTGCTGAAAATCCCCTGCATCCTGACCTTTATTACACCATATTGCCCTACAGTGCCTGCCAGAAGCTCTTCCTTAGCAATGGCACTGTTAGAAGGGTTCTGCTGTTACCTTCTTTGATGCCCAACTCCTCTGTGCCTCCAAAGAAAGAAAACTTGAAGTAACTCGTCTCCTGAGCTGCATCATCCTCAGGCAAAGGTCCCAAATGGTCATCTGGGGCAGAGTCCTGTGCATCCTCTTTGTCCCAGGGTATTTCCTCAGTCTGGTTTGCTCTTTGAAGGTCTTTCAAAGAATAAACCAGAATAGACGGAGGAAATACCGTCTATTCTGGTTTGTTCTTTGAAAGGCCTCTTTCAAATCCGCAGCAATGGTGTAGGAGTTGTCTTCAGACAGTGAGGCAGTGTCTCATCTCTTTCTTCTTTTTTTGGCTTTACTGAAATGAGATTGTTCAAGGATAGCAACACAGCACACGTCCTTTTCGGACACAGCTTCCCTAAGAGCCACCTTGCTCTGAATGTCTCCCTAAGCATATCCAAGCCCATTAAGGAGTGGTTCATTATCAAGGGTAAGCAGTGGGGAAACATCTGAGGTTGAAGTCTAAAGGCCGGAACAAGAGTCCTTTTTAATTAGCCACATCCTTAAGTGACTTTTCACTGAATACACAGTTACACAGAAATCAAGGTATTTAGCCCAGACTTCTTCCTGCCAGTAGAAACATCAAGAGCTAATAGGGTTTGCCCACAGAGCTGCACATCTCAGGGTCCCTGCACTGACCGTTCTCACCTTCACTTCTGGCAAGGAACACACGGCCTAGAAAGAAAAGATGACGGCACTACGTGCTGCTGTTGGAGGTCCCAGTTGAGGTCCGACGTCGCTGGTGGGAGCGGCTGCTCCTGCGGGATGTCCCCGACCATGTCCCCCTACGCCTGGGCCTCTCAGCACTCGCTGCTGTCCTCCTGCTCCTGTCCTGGCGACTCCTGGACCGCACAGTTTGAGTCGAGGCCCGGCGCTGCTGGCGGGAGCGGCTGCGTCTGGGGAATGGCCCTGACCATGTCTCCCTTCGCCTGGGCCTCTCAGCCCTTGTCCCTGTGCCACTGCTGCTGCCGCGGCGACTCCTGGAGCGGACAGGTGGACTCTGGGCCCAGCCTTGCTGGCGGGAGCGGCTGCGTCTGGGGGATGGCCCGGACCATGTCTCCCTTCGCCTGGGCCTCTCAGCCCTTGTCCCTGTCCCACTGCTCCTGTCACAGCAGCTCCTGGAGCGGACAGGTGGACTCCGGGCCCAGCCTTGCTGGCTTGAGCGCCTGCGTCTGGGGGATGGCCCTGACCATGTCTCCCTTCGCCTGGGCCTCTCAGCCCTTGTCCCTGTCCCACTGCTCCTGTCACAGCAGCTCCTGGAGCGGACAGGTGGACTCCGGGCCCAGCCTTGCTGGCGGGAGCGCCTGCGTCTGGGGGATGGCCCTGACCATGTCTCCCTTCGCCTGGGCCTCTCAGCCCTTGGCCCTGTCCTACTGTTCCTGTCACGGTGACTCCTGGACCGGACAGGTGGACTCTGGGCGCGACTTTGCCGGCGAGAGGAGCTTCGCCTGCGGCTGGGCCCAGCATGTCTGGAATGGACCCTGTCCTCAGGGTCAGGGGACGTGCTGCGTGTTGCCCTTGATCTGCTGATGCTGCTGGTGTCCAGTGAGGAAGATGGCAGCGCCTGCTGCCATGCTCCGTTTTGGGGCCTGCTGTGGCTGCCCATCTCTGGAGATGGAGGTGGGGAAACCAGCACCAATGGCACAGGGCTGTGGGAGCTGGGGCTGATGGCCTCAGATTCTGACCAGCCACGAGCAGATTGTAGTCCTGACTGTCTGGCCGGCCTGGGGCCATTGAGCTCTGTCTCATCCCTGGAGGCTGTAAGGGCAAGCAGGAATGTCAAAGATCACCCAGGCCCCGGCCAAGCCAGGCCAGAGCAGTGCCCCCAGCCCTCCAGCAGTGGATGCTGCGCTCTGCCAAGCCCGGCCTGGGCACTCCCCTAGCCCAGGGACACCGGGGACTTTGACTCATACATGTTCCGAGCCCAGCACAGCTGTCACACTCCCATCTCTGTGTGCTGTTCCTCAGGCCAGAGCAGCGCCTGTGGGTGCCCTCAGCAGCACAGGAGGAGCACAGGAACAATTGCCAGGGCCTGGGGAGGCAAACAAGCTCATAGCACTGAGAACAAAAAGTGTACCAGCACGTGGTTGTCTAGCCAAGCGCTTCTGCTTCTTCCTGCTTTGAGCCCTTGTCGAGACACAGGTTCCCTGCAGAGCCCCAGGTGCAGCTTCCCAACTTACCCCTGTTCCTCTGCCTCCTCCCTGCCCCCAGGGTAAAGGCAATCCCTGGCATTGCATTGGCCGTGCCTCACTCCTAGATCTGCGAAGGCATCGTTGTCCTCCCACGTTGGCTGTCTGATGGAGAAAGGAAGAGATGATGAATTTCTGCTGCTCTCCCTCACGGAGGTCCAGGGTGTCCCAGCTCTTTCTCCAGCACTTTTCCAAGTTGGGGGTGAAGCTGAAGCCCAGACTCACAGGACAGGGCGGGGCCAGGGCTCCTGGGGCAGGGCCTGGCACAGCACAGCACTTGCACCCTCCTGGCTGGTGGGCCAGGCAGAAGGACACCAACCTGAAGGGGACTCGGATCCCCAAGATGAACATTTCAACAGGGAATTCCCCACTGTCTCTGCACAGGGGGCACTGGAAATAGAAAGCACCAGCGCGCAAGGCCTGTCCCTGCAGGGCAAACACAGGCAGGGTGAGCGAGGCCCTGCTGCTGCTGCTGCTGCTGCTGAGCACCTGCTGTGCCCCAGGGCTCAGGGGAGGGCTCCTACCTGGATGCAGTCCCTGTGGAACCAGGCCTTTTTGCACGCTGGGCACACCAATGTTGTGAAGGTCTTTCTGTCCTCCACAGGTTCCATGCAGATGAGGAAAACGGTGTCCGGCTCAGGAGTCACATCCACCTCCTGCTCTGGACGGTGCTCAGGGCAGAAAGAGCTGGGGGCAAAGGGATGGGGAAAGTGAGAAATGCTGGATCATTCCCCAGGGGTGGCCATAAAGAGAGATGAGGTACCTGAACGGAGTAACGTATAGATTGACACAGCCGCCCTCCTTGGTACAGGGCAAGTGGAACCATCTGTCACAGTTCTCCCTGCAGCACATGATGGTTGCCCCGCTCTGGCCGCAGACGCAGCAGCGCTGGAAAGAGCCAAGCAGCTGCATCAGCAGCAGCAGCAGCAGCAGCAGCCTCGAGGCCTCCCCAGGCAGCCCCAGGGCTAAGGGCAGGGCGCAGGACGTGGCCGCTGCCGGCTCCCAGCCCACAGAGCCGCCAGCTGGAGGAGGGAGGCTGCTGTGCCAGGGCCTCTGTGCCAGAGCTGCTGGGAGCCAGACTTTGTCCCGACTGTTGGGCCGGCCTTTCTTTCCTGCAGTCTGGGCTAAGCTCTGGCAAACCTCGCCAGGCACAAATCTCCCTGCTCTTGTCAGGCTCTCACCTTCTGTGCCGCCCGCCGCACTGCAATTAGGAGATCTCGAGGGAGAAAGTTCATGAGTCCCCCGCGGTCCGTCTCTTGCTGAAATAGTAGAGTGGCGAAGAACTGCAGCCAAGGGGAGAAGCTGATGAGGAGGGGGCGGGAGGAGCGGCCCATTGCAAAGGTGGAGGGAGCGCCCGGAGCCACTCACCATGCAGAACACGTGGGCACAGAGCCCACCCTTCTGCAGTTTGTCACCGCACATGTCCGGGTCAGCCTCGGCACGGCGACACAGCATGCAGGCTGCAGGGGACAGAGCCAATGGCACCGGGCATGAGCAGCTGTGCGGGGCTCTGAGCCTGCAGCAGCATCGGCCCCAAGGCTGCTCTGTCCCTGCCTGGCTGATGGGCAGCGCTGGAGGCCTTGCAGAGCAGGGGCCATTGCGGGCACGGCTGTCCCAGGAGCTGCCCCCTGGCCCAGCTAGGCCCCACTTGGGCAGGAAGGAGGCTCCCAGCCCTGGCATGGCCGAGCAGCTCCTGCCTCCCGCTGCCTCTGTTCTGATCCCCACGCTGCCTGCTACCACAAGAGCCCCTGGGCCAAGCTATCAGAGAGCTGCTTTGCCTTCACCTGGCTCCCTGGCACCAGGACCCTCCTGCTTTCTGTCAGACATGGCGGCTGTCTACGCTGAGTCTATCTCCTCGAAGGACGTGGTCACTTCGAGGTGCCGTTCCTCTCTGTCTATGGGAGAAAGAAGGGGGGGGGGGGAGTTTGCAGAACAGGCCCAGAACCACGAGGCTCTACTCCCTGCTCAGCCCTGCGTGAGCCCTGCTCCTGTCTGTTTCTCCTCCCGTCGTCGCCTTGAGTAACACTGCAGTGTCCTCTGGCTGTTCCTCTGCTGATTCTGTGATTTTGGGAAGGGAGAGGCAGGTGAGCCTGCAGCACAGGCCCAGAGCCCCGAGGTGTGGGGCCCCTCTGGTCCCTGGGCAGCCACATCCCCGCCCTACCTTCTCCTCCCGTTGTCAGGTCGCACTGACACTCGGCTTGAGCCCCGCGTTCCCTTTTGTGGCCTTGGTGGCACAGGTCACAATGGCCACTCTGACATCAGCACCGTGTACCCAAAATCGGGGCAGCCATGGCCCCAGGTCCCTGGCAACCACTTGTGGCGGCCCCCTTGGGCACCGAGCTTCTAAAATGGTCCGAGCGTTTGCTCAGGGTGGAAGCACAGCCGGGAATCCGGCAGCAAGTGCAGAGTCAAATGCCAGGCCCTGGGGCAGCCATCCAGGGTGGCACTGTAGGCAGGGAGGTGCTGTTCAGGCACTGCCACACTAGGGCTCCGGCCCCGGCCAAGGGAAATTTCTGCTCCTGCCCCTGGCAGGCGGTGGCCCAGAGAGCCCGTGCGGAGTCAGCTGCACTACAGGGATTCCATCCCTGCTCTAGGTGAACTGATGTTTTCATCAAGACCTGTCTGCAGAAAACTAAGATGAACCTGATTTGATGCTGCTGCTGATCACCATTGGGTACAGGAGATAAACCTGGACACCACCACAGCTGCCTCCGTTATCCTGCCATCATATGAACTAACAACTTTGACTTTCCATATAAATGGAAAAATTAGTATTAAGCTTCTGAGAAGCGTCATCTTTTATACTGACTCAGCAGAAAGACAGAAAATTCACTGAGAATTTTCTGTGTACATTTGACAGGAGAGCTTGCAACTGTCCTCAACTCAAGTCAAATACAGGAGGATGCTTTTCCTACATTATAGGAACTTTGCCAGTTTGGTCCATGCTTTCCTACTAGAAAATACATTGGAAAAAATTAGGAAGAGAAGCACAAACAATTCTTGTCAATTTTTCTCTTTCGTGTCTTTGCAAACATGCTCCTGGAAATGCAGATCCATGACTTCTGGAACAATCAGTGGCATCTCTGGGAAGCAGGGCAGGGACTTACAGGCAAGGACACACTGCACCTGCCTGATGCTGGGGCAGCAGGAGTTTGCCCATTTTCCTGTCTCCATGGGAGAGCCACCTTGGCTGGGAAACGATCCCTTCACTGGTCTAGAAGGGAGGCACAGCCAGTGCAATGCCAGGGAGCGCCTTTACCCTGGAGGCAGGGAGGAGGCAGAGGAAGAGGGGGGAAGTTAGGAAGCTGCACCCGGGGCTCTGCAGGGCTCCCGGCTAGGTCTCGAAGCACAAGGAGCCAGAAGAGCTTGGCCGGACAATCCCGAGCTCTGGACACCTTGTCCTCAGCACCGGGAACCCGTTTGCTTCTCCAGGCCCTGGGCACTGCTCCCGTGCTGCTCATGCAATTACACACAGACACAGAGCTACCTGCTCTGTCTCAACCCTCTTCAGCACTGAACAGCACAACACAGTAACATGTTCTCTTCAGTACATGGTCTAATTATTAATAGTCCTGCAAAGACTCACATTCAAAGCACACACAAAAACCCCAAACCCTGGTACAAACCTTGCATCAACACAAAATGCATGTTGCTCTTCAGAAACACAGGGCAGCACTTTTGGCCAATGCTTTTTCCTATAAGATCTTTCAAAGGATTGCAAAAGTGACATTGTTTGGCAACTTCTTCAAGGAACAGACAGGAGAGGCTTCTGAGTTTTTAAAGATTTATTGGTTTGCTTTCGCTTTCCTTTTGGCATCCTTACACTTCACCCAGCATTCCAGAAAATCGTGAAAATCCAAAATAATATCAGGTGAAGTTTCTGAATTCATTCATGTTTCTCCCAAAGACTTTCTTGACATACATACAAGTGACTGGTCCTATGACATACAGAGACGCAGTGGTTTCCCTGACTGGACATTACAAGACAACGTTATAGACTCCACTATACTAAAACACTTCTGTTGCCTGGTAATTACAAAGCCTGAAGCTCTTCTAGAGGCTTTTCCCAGTGCAACTTCATTAGGTTCCTCTCTGCCCAACTCTCGAGCCTCTCCAGGTCTCACTGAAGGGCAGCAGAGCCTTGTGGTGCCTCAGGCCCTGCTCCCAATTCTGTCCCATCAGCAAACACTGAGGGAACACTCTGTCCCTTCTGCCAGGTCACTGGGGAATAAGGCAAACAAGGCTGGGCCCAGCACGGCGCCCTGAGCTCACAGCTACCTGAGTTTGGAGCTCCCCTGTCCACTTCTCTGCCCCACTGTCCCTGAGCTGCCTCAGGGGCCTGTTATGGGAGGCAGGGACAAAGCCTTGCTGAAGTCCCAGCTGGCAACAACCACTGCTCTCCCCTCACAAGCCCAGCCAGTCACTGCAGCACAGGTGGCTATGGGATTGGTCAAGCATGGTTTCCATTCCTGTTATTCCACAGGCTTAGAGATGGCATCCAAGAGGAGCTGTTCTGTCACCTTTCTGGGGATGGAGCTGAGGCTGATGGCCCTGCAGTTTCCTGGCTCTTTCTTGGTGCCCTTTTGCAAGACTGCAGTGATGTTGGCTTTCCTCCACTGCTCATGCCTCTCTCCAGGGCTGTCTCCTTCCCTGACCTGCTGGCAGAGCACCCTGTGCCAGAGGCAGGAGCAGAGATTTCCCTTGGCCCCAAAAGGGAACACTGGGCTCAGGCCGAGTGTCAGTGCGACCTGACAACGGGAGGAGAAGGCATGAAGGAGCAGAGCTCACACAGGGCTGAGCAGGCAGTAGAGCCCTCGTGGCTCTGGGCTTGCTCTGCAAGCTCCTTGGCCTCTACTTTCTCCACAGAGAGAGAGGAACAGCACCTCAAAGCGACCAGGAAACCCGGCCATGGAGCGAGGCTGGGGCTGTGACACCTCAGGGAAACCGGACACGGAGCGGGACTGGGGCTGTCAGCCCTCAGGGAAACTGGCAATGGAGCGGGGCTGGGGCTGAGACACCTCAGGGAAACTGGCCATGGAGTGGGACTGGGACTGTGACACCTCAGGAAACCGGCCATGGAGTGGGGCTGGGGCTGTGACACCTCAGGAAACCAGCCATGGAGTGGGACTGGGACTGTGACACCTCAGGAAAGCAGCCATGGAGCGAGACTGGGACTGCCAGCCCTCAGGAAACCCGGCCATGGGGCTGGGGCTGCAGCTGTGACACCTCAGGGAAAGCAGCCATGGGTGTGGCTTGGCCTTTGACACCTCAGCAAACTCACCATGGCAGCCACCTCCAGGGGTTTTGAAGTACTTGTTTCTTGGTTTAATGCCCTTCCAAGATCAATTTTCCTGATCCTTATCCATGTTTTGGACAAGTATTGCCTCCTGAACAGGCCACCTCCTGGATGTGCAATGATTCCATCTGATCCAGCTGTGCCTCTTCCTTTCTCAAGGGATGGACAGAGGGGCTCTATTGAAGGTGGCATTTCCTGCAGGAAGGGAGGCGATGCCAGACACAGCCACAGGAGGTAGTTGCTCTGCTTCTGGGCCTGAGCCCTGCTGAGGCTTGAGCTGCCCTCTCTGCTGCTTGGCACTGCGGGCACAGCCCGGATAAGATGGGCACAGCCCAGAGGAATTGTCCCGAGCAGGCTCAGGGCACTCGGGTACTGAGCTGTCCTGCTGGGCTCCCTCCGTGGGAGACATGTCCCGAAACCTGGGAGCGGCTGCACAGGGTGCCCGTGGTGGGGAAAGGGCAGAGGGGGAGAGCAAGGCTCCAGTGTGTCCTGAGAGGGCCTGGCTATGTGCCCGTGGGCTGTGGGAGCTGTTCCATGGGCAGGTGGGCAAGCAGGAGGGAGGGACGGAGGTTGGGAGTGACAGCTGTGGCACTGCAGATTTCCCCAAGCATTTAGTGAGGGTTTCCTGTGTGGCAGGGAGAGAGCCCCAGGGCCCTGGGCTGCTCCAGCTGCCCCTCCAGGCATGTTGCACAGGACCTGCAAAGAGCGTACAGAGTGACCAGGAGCCACAGGCTCCCGCAGCCTTACCCCACCCCCTTGCAGTCCCCAATTCCCCAAGGGAGAAGGGGATCCCAACACACCATGGAAATGGTTCTGTAGCATCTGTGATCCCTCCTCGACTGGGATCATGACTTGGATTACTTGGAAATGCTGGTGAATGGTGCTTTGAAGACCTTGTCAGATGTTGGAGTCATGTTCTGAATGTACCTTTCCTGACAGAATAATCTGTGCCAGTATGCCAAGAGCTTACCATGAGCCAGTTCCCTTAAATTTCACTGAAGGTAGATCAGTTCTGGAAACCTTACCCTGCTCCCTTCTGGAGCCCTGAGGGATCCCACAGGATCACTGTCAGTGGGAGGAAGGGGCATTTAGCTGTCCATCCTCCTCCCGTGTGCAATGCCACTGTGTCCTTCTGTGTGCTCTGTGCAGCCACAGAGAAGAGCAGAGAGGGAAGGGGCTGGGCCCAGGGCTGTGCCCCAGGGCTGAGCCTTTCTCAGCTCCTTTGCAGCCCCCAGGGAGCCCGAGCTGCTTCTGCTGCCACTGCTAAGCCCTGGCCCTGCCTGGGGCTGGGTTTCAAGCTGCTGGCTGCTCCAGGGAGTCCTTTCTGCCCCGACTGCCCCGCAAGGGGCTCCTTCCATCCCAGTGTGGGGCCACTGCAGGCACGAGGTCCCCCTGGCCCTGCTCCTGAGTGGAAGGCAGAGCCAAGGGAGTGCCTTGGAGGGCACCAATCACCCAGATGCCCTCACTGCCACTCGGGCCTGAAGGAGAATCTTCAGCAGTGCCATTGGAGCTGTTGTGTCCTGCCTTTCTTTGCAGCTGAGCCTGTTGCTAAAGGTGATCTGGCTTCCCAGCCCATGTTCAGGATTGAGCCTCTGGGAGATGGTGAGGGTACGCCAAGGCCTTTCCCCTGTGAGACCTGCCAGCTCAGAGCCCAAAGCTCGGCCATGGGGGCATCGCTGCAGGTGCCAGGACAGAGCCATGCATGTGTGTGCCCTCACCCTGCACAATCCACTCACAACTTCTGCTCAGCACTGGCAGGTGTTTGAAGGACGGTGGGCCATGGCCCAGTTGAAAAAGCCCAGATGATTTGTTGGTTTTATCCGATTTTGCATAAGCATGACGTTCTGAACATGCCATTAAAGAAATGGAGAATTTCTCCATCTTTTAAGGTGTACTTTTTGTTTCTCAAGTGATGGGCCAAAAGTTAGGACAGAAGGAGGTGTTTCCCCAACAAAGCAGAGGCCGATTGGCAGCCCCTGCTGCAGGAAGGAAGTCCGAGCCAAACACAGGCATGGGCACAGGCACAGAAGGTAATTGCTGTGCCAGGCTCAGCAGGGCTCAGCCATTGGCAGAGCTGTGTGGCTGCAGCTCTTCTTCTTCTACCAGGGCCTCCCTTGCACAGCCCGGCAAAGCTGGAGGTGCCTTTGGAGCTCGTTCAGAGCCCTGGGAAAAGGGGACTCGTGCACCAACGTCCCTCCCGCTGCAGCTGCTCTGGAGCTGGCCCTGAGTGCCCAGAGGCCCTAGGCACAGGAGCAGCCCCGAGCGGGAGCCCTGCCGCGAGCCCAGGGCCAGAGCCAGCCTTGGCTCCCGACTGGGCAGGGGCTGCACTGGGTCCTGACAGGGCCTGACTCTGTGCCCTGGGGCTGGGGGAGCTGTCACGGGGCAGGGAGGGCCAGGGCTGGCAGGGGCTGCTCAGGGATGGGTGTGGCCCGTGTCCCTCCAAGCAGCGACTGCCCAAAAAGCTGCGCTGCGCCCGGGCTCTCCTCCCGGCCTGCTGGGCTTTGTTGGGTGGCACAGCCTGTGCCAAGGGGCGGCAAGGTCCCTGCAGGCCCCAGCTCTGGGGGAAACGGAGAATGTCCTGCCCGCATCCACCGTGCTGCCAGCTCAGCAGTGCAGCACAGCACGGGCTGACGCTCCCCATCGCTCCCACAGGTGCAGCTGGAACCACAGCACATGTTCCTGATTCCCAGAAGGGCCTTGGAAGGGGTTTCTGTCAGGGAACAGGCTTCTGGCTAGGGTTACTGGCAGGCCTGCTTGTCTTGGAGCTGATCTTCATCTTATGCTGTGTCCGAATATGGACTTGCTGGAAGAGAAAAGAGTGAGTGTTTAGTTCACCTTTCCCTCAAAGAGCTTCTTTTGAAAGTCTACGTCAGACAGAAAACATTCCCAGTGAGGTTGCAGTGTAGGGGTGGCCAGTCCTTGATTGTCCAAAGAACTCTGCTGAGGGTTCTGCTGCTGCCCAGAGCTTTCATTGGCCTCCTAATTGCTGGGCCTTGTCCTGGGGGGGCCCGCTGGGGCTGCAGCCAGTGCTGGCTCCCACTGAGGCTGCCTGGCCAAGAGCAGCCCCAGGGGCACTGGGCAGAGGCAAAGCACGGTGGGGAGGAGAAAGAGCAGGGACGAGATTGCCCTTGAAAGGCAGAGGCGCTCTGGGGCCCGCTCCTGGCCAGGGAGCCTGCCCAGAGCCGTGCCCTGCGGGCCGGGGCCTTGAGGGACAGCTGTGCAGCTGGGCCAAGCTGTGCCAGCAGCTCCAGCCGTGCTGGGGAGCCTTGCCAGCTCTGGGCCCGGCTGTGCAGGAGGCTCCCTGTGTGCCACTGGCAGCTGGGGCCTCAGCCACCTCTTCTTTCCACAGTTCCACCTCTGGACAGGAGTTTTAAGATGGTGGCTGCATGTCACACCCAAACAGCAGGAGCACCTCCTCCAGCAGTTAGAAGGGCCTGGGCAGCCCTGTCATGAGTTCTGAGAAGAAGACTGCAGAACAGCCATCGACAAGGAAATCTCCTATTCTCCTGGATATCCCACTGCCACCTCCTCTCCCCATGTATATCCCCAAGCCACTTCCATCTCTTTTTTAATCCTCCTCTGTCCTGTCCCGACTTCTTCTATAGACCCCAGGAGCAGCCCAGCACCCTCCTGCCCCTCCTGAGTCCAACATGTCCCTTCCTCTGCCCCTGAGCCCCCTGGGCCTGCCCTCTAAACAACACTGAAGTTATCCCCGCTCTCTGCCAGGCCAGGTGATGGCCCTTTCTTTAGTTGCACTAAAGGGAAGGTGCCGTCACCCCAGTGTTTGGGTGGCAGCAGCAGCAAAGCCCGGCCGGCAGCACCACTGGCTGAGCTCCATGGCCAGGAGCAGCCGTGGATGCCCACGGTGTGGGCAGGCAGGAGCCAGGCAGGGGCTGCTGTGACCAGCGGCGGGGTCCCGAGGGCTGGGGGAGCCCAGTGGGCAGGCAGCAGCATGGGGCTCCCGAGAAAAAGCAACCCCATTTTCTTAATTTTTCACTTTTAGATATTAGAAATTTGTAGAAATATTTCAAAATATTTTTTCTGTAGACAGACACCCCCAAATATTTCTTCCCAATTCCTATAGTACTTAAAGATTTTTTAAAGTAGTTTTAGAATCCAAAAAAATGACCTCATTTTGTCTTCACTTCTCATTTTTAAAAAT
This sequence comes from Melospiza melodia melodia, assembly GCF_035770615.1. Classification (NCBI taxonomy): domain Eukaryota; kingdom Metazoa; phylum Chordata; class Aves; order Passeriformes; family Passerellidae; genus Melospiza; species Melospiza melodia. The sequence goes on along the minus strand of NC_086200.1, from coordinate 15,179,184 downwards.
ATTTAGAAATATCTCTTGTGTAGAGAAATCCTCATATGTTTCATTCCTTTTTCCACAACACATCTGTATTTTTGAAACTGGTTTTAGAGGTCTGGAAAATATTTTCCCCTTATACAATAAAAAATAAAATTGCATTTCAGTGGTAATCTTTATTCTAGGAAGAAGTAAGACCCCTTCAGCCAGCCAGCCTGCTGCAGAGGCTCTTTTCCCACAGGAGCTTTGTACCTAGTCACAACCAACATACATAAAACCTTTTCCCAGTTATTTCCTGGGATTTATGACAAGCTCACGTCTTAATCTTCTCAGACAAATTTTGAGCACAGTGGGAATATCTTCAAATTACCATCTTTGTTTGCTTCTGGTGAAACTCCCTCCGTTCTAGAGCAGGGCTTTCTCTCAGCTTCCTGCTGCGCCCGGGCTCTCCTCTCGGCCTGCTGGGCTTTGTTGGGTGGCACAGCCTGTGCCAAGGGGCGGCAAGGTGCCTGCAGGCCCCAGCTCTGGGGAAATGGAGAACGTCCTGCCCGCATCCACCGTGCTGCCAGCTCAGCAGTGCAGCACAGCACGGGCTGACGCTCCCCATCGCTCCCACAGGTGCAGCTGGAACCACAGCACATGTTCCTGATTCCCAGAAGGGCCTTGGAAGGGGTTTCTGTCAGGGAACAGGCTTCTGGCTAGGGTTACTGGCAGGCCTGCTTGTCTTGGAGCTGATCTTCATCTTATGCTCTGTCCGAAGTTGGACTTGCTGGAAGAGAAAAGGGTGAGTGTTTAGTTCACCTTTCCCTCAAAGAGCTTCTTTTGAAAGTCTACGTCAGACAGAAAACATTCCCAGTGAGGTTGCAGTGTAGGGGTGGCCAGTCCTTGATTGTCCAAAGAACTCTGCTGAGGGTTCTGCTGCTGCCCAGAGCTTTCATTGGCCTCCTAATTGCTGGGCCCTGTCCTGGGGGCCCGCTGGGGCTGCAGCCAGTGCTGGCTCCCACTGAGGCTGCCTGGCCAAGAGCAGCCCCAGGGGCACAGGGCGGAGGCAAAGCACGGTGGGGAGGAGAAAGAGCAGGGACGAGATTGCCCTTGAAAGGCAGGGGAAGGGAGAATGTTGCTTATCGGAAGAAGCCCCAAAGAGCGGCTGGAAGGGGTGCTGCCTGATCAAGGACCCCCGAGAAGCGGAGGGAGGGCGTATCGGCTGATGGGGTGTCCCGAGGAGCGGCTGGGGAGAGTGGGGGTGTCCCTTAGTGGGGAGGAGCAGCCGGAGCGCTTGCACGGTCCGGTGGTGGGGAGGCCGGCGGGGCAGTCGGAGTAGGCTCAGCCTGGCCGGTGGGCACGGCTCACCCTGCCCGCCCGCAGGACCACGGTGCAGTTCCTGTTGGAGGCGGACCTGCACGGGCTGCTGAAGCTGGACACGCTGATCCCGAACGCGCCGCCTGCGCCATGGCAGCGCAAGGCCAAGGAGAGCGGCCCCGGGCCCAGCCCTGTCGGCGTGTCCCCCATAAAGCCGGCATGTCGCTCCCACAGCCCCAGCAAGACGCCGTCCAAGACACCCGGTGAGCGCCGGCCACCGGCGGCAGAGGTTGAGTGCGGGAGCCTGGCCCAGGCTGCTTGTCCGTAGCCATGGGGCTCTGGGCTCCCTGCCACGCTGCCCTACCGGCTGCTGCTCAGGCAGGAGGAGGTGGGCTGTGCTCCTGACAGCCACCCACCTCCTTGCCAGCATGAGGGGCAGAGCTCTGAGCACTGGGGCTGGCGAGCTGCTGTTCACCCAGCTGAGCCTTGCTGGCACAGCTGTATGCTAGGACAAGTGTGGGCAGGACTGTCAGCTGACAGCTTTACATCCTGTGAGCGTTTTTGTATCTTCCCCTTATCTCTGGACTCTGGAATTGTTGCACTAGACCCAAGGAGTTGCACCACACAGTCCCTAACCAACTTGGTGGCAGGGAGGAAAATATAAGTTAGTTGGGACTGGGTGGCATGAGACCTCAGAGTCCTACTTGTCTGGTGGGTGTGATGTGCAAGTGTGTTGGGTTTGCTCCCGTGAAAGCTCTAATACAGGCTGTTAAATAGCTGTAAGACAATATTTTCATATGTGAATGCAGGTAAATCTGGATCCAAAATTCAAAGCACCCCAGCAAAGGCTGGGGGGGATCGCTACATTCCCAAACGCAGCACTATGCAGATGGAGATGGCAAATTTCCTCCTAACCAAAGAGAATGACCCTGCTGAGGATTCCCCTACCAAGAAGGTGAGCATGTTGCTAAGTTACAATTACTTAAACAACCGCTACTCCTTCCTGCCCCTTTACAGAGCAGTGAACAATAGGTTCTATCAAGGGGGCACACGGCACTGACAAGTCCCAGCCATCACTACTTGCAGCTCTGGGCTTCAGGAGTCTAGGATGAGACTGAAGCTGTAGAGACTGCCATGCACTCGAAGCCTATGCTGCTTCTGGTAGCAAAATTTAGCTTTTGACTAACGAGGCTTTAAAATGTAGCAGGCAACAAAAACACAAAGCTGTAAGCCTATGCAAAGTGAAACTGCTGGTGGTAGCTATTCTAGGACAAGGTCTCCACAGGGAACACTTCTGGAATGTTTTACACTGTGTTCTGAAATCTGTTTATGAAGCATTTGGTCGCTTTGTGGCTGTGGCTTTTCCCTCTGGCAATGACACTGAATTTGCCATTGTTTGAAAATGTGAGCAGGACAATGTATGAAAGTCTGAGGAAAACTGCTTTGACCTGCCTCTGTGTGACTGACCCTTGCAGCACAGTCAAACATCTTCAGATTCTAAGAGAAGGGGACTTAGATGTCTGTTTAAATTGAACTGTGGGAATTGTTTTAAATGCATTGCACTGAGGGTGATTTGTCTCTGTAGGAGCAACAGAAAGCCTGGGCAGTGAATCTGAATGGTTTTGATGTGGAAGAGGCAAAGATCCTCCACCTCAGAGGAAAACCACAGAATGCTCCAGAAGGTATGATACAGGCTCCGTGTGAGCTGAATCAGCAGGAGGGATCAGGTCAGGGGAACAGCAACACAGAGGCTCTGTGTGTGGTCACAGGAGAAATCAACTGGTTTCTGAGAGCTGTACAGGCTGGAGTCTCCTTTCTTAAGGTTCCTGAGGTCGAGGGAGGGCATAACAGTTAAAGTGAATTTATTTAGGAGAGTTGCTATGACTGCCAGTTGGTCACCTGTTACAGGGCTTGCAAGGGTCTTCAGGGTGGAGAGAGAGATGAGAATCTTGACCTCATGTTCAGAAGGCTTGATTTAATATTTTATGATATATATTACATTATTACTATACTAAAAGAAATAGAAGGAAAGTTCTCAGAAGCTAGCTAAGCTAAGAATAGGAAAAGAATGAATAAACAAAGGGCTGTTTCTCAGCAGAGGGTGAGACCCAGCTCCGCTGTGAGTGGTCAGTAAATCCAAACATTCACCCAAGACTGATCACGCATCCACCTGTTGCATTCCCCAGCAGCAGATAACCATTGTTTACCTTTTGTTGCTGAGGCCACAGCTTCTCAGAAGGGGGAAAAATCCTAAAGAAAGGATTTTTATGGAAAGATGTCGGTGACAGTTACCGGTACTGCAGGTTCCAAACGTTCATGAAGTCTGTAAGAGCATCAAAGCCTCTGCTGTGCACTTTCTAGCTTAAACTGCAACTAAATATAATGGGATTCAAAAACCCAAGTGTTTGTTAAATTTGTTTCCATGAATGAGGAAATTGTAGCTCACCCCTGCTCAGCAGTTCATTCTGCCAGTGATTTTAGTGCACTGCAGGCTTGTGAGTGTTTCTCTTAGGACTTTATTTTCACTCCAAGGGATTCCTAGTTGGGTGAGCAGCACTCAGCTGGGAGGAAACTAACTCAGGTTAACAAACCTGTTCCCCTGCACACAGACTATCAGAATAACCTGAAAGTGCTCTACAGTCAGAAAATGGCACCTGGATTGAGCAGGAAGAAGAGCAGATATATTCCCTCAAAGCCAGAACGGGCCTTGGATGCACCAGAGATATTCAACGACTACTGTAAGTAGGCTACAGGTGTGGAGAGTATTATTAATAATTGGTTAGCTGAGAAAGGCCACACTGATATAATGCCACTGGTTAAGCTGAAGGAGAAAAGTCAGCAGTCAGCAAGCTGAAAGGAAGAGTCAGCAGCGACCTTGCTGCAACATGAGGATAGGGAGTTGAGATTAGTCCTGAATATATCCTAAGAATATGTAGAAAGTATCAAAAGTAGAACCATAGGAATGTAGAAGTAGGCATAGGTGCTGATATGTAAGCTGACCAATCCTGAGCTCAACTTTTGCAATATGTATGAAGCTCATTATGAACTGTATTTAACCCGCCGTACTGATCAATAAAATCGAGCCTGTGATGATCAAACTGATGACCTGGTTCCCTTCCGCCGACAAATGGTGGAGAATGCGGGCATAACTGAATCTCTGCCCTTTTTCTCGGATTAAAAGAAAAAGGGATTACGCCACGGTCGATGAAGTTGGGTTTGGGTCATTGCAGCTGGGACGGTGCCGGAATTTGAAGCACCCTTAAGGTTCACAACTGTGACTTAAGCCAATACGTGTCCGCCGGAGCCTGGAGAGCTGCAACAGCGCGCGCTGATTAATAGGTATGGATAGGCAAGCGGCATATGATTTATTTACCGCCTATTTAGAGCGGCGTGGGATAAAAGGGATAGATTTAAAAAAGGAGCTACCAGAGTTATTACCTTATGGCCATGCTAAGGGTATCTTTTCTAATCCTCATACAGTTCATGAGCTAGCAGAGTGGAAGAAGTTTGGGGAAATATTGTGGGATACAGTGCTAGACGATGATAAGTCAGCAAAGAAATTCGGGAAGTTATGGCGGGTGGTGTATAACACGTTACTTCAGCAGGTCTCTGAGAGAAAGGCAGCAGAAATGGCAACAGAAGCTCATAAGAGGAATATAGGGTATGGTCGTGAAGATGATCCCCTGGCACCTTCTGTAACTAAGGTACTTATGCCTAAGAGTCCCCAGCAAAGTGGTGTGGAGGATTTTCCTATAGGCGCAGTGGAACCGTCTGCACCTTTCCTGTCAGAGGGGGAGGGCGAGTCGGATGGTGGGGGTAAGAGCAAGCCAGCTTTGCCTCCGCCACCAGCTTCAGGCGGGTCGGATGGTGGGGGTAAGAGCAAGCCAGCTTTGCCTCCGCCACCAGCTTCAGGTGGGTCGGATGGTGGGGGTTGGAGCAAGCCAACTTCGCCTCCGCCGCCAGCTTTGCCTCCGCCACTTCCCCTGGGTGAGCCGGCTCCGGTTTCACTGTCAGCTCCAGCGGGGGGGCCGCTTCCCCCGCGCGAGCCAGCCTCTGCTCCACTGCCTTCCCTGTGCGAAAGCTCGGGGTCTGTACCAAAGCGCCAGCAGCATAGCACCCTTAAAGGGCCAGATCCCATCCCAGGGGCACACCGTGATCCATGGGGGGAGATGGCTAAACAGAGGAGGGAAGCTTGGGCTGCTTTGGCGAAAGAAGTAATGCAAATGGGGGATGGTGAGGCGGTGGAAATAGCTTCTAGTCTTGCATGTCCAGTTACATACACACCACAGTATGATGCACAGGGGAACCTTACGCATAATATAGCAGAATATACTCCCTTAGATTGGAAGCTGTTAACTCAGCTACGTTCTACGGTTAGTCAGTTTGGAGTAAAAAGTGAACCTGTTAAGTAAATGTTAGATTATCTTTTCAATACTCAGGTTTTATGTCTTAATGATTTAAGAGGAATAGTTTGGTTGATATTCACTCAGCATCAGCAGTTATTGTTTAATGCACATGACCCATTACATGGAGTAACAGTAAAGGAGCTGATTGGCTTAGGGGCATTTTTACATTCAGAGGCACAGATGATATCGGGAGAAGATAAACTTAGAGAGTCTATGCAGTTAGTGCATGCTGCAATAGACATGGTTAAAGAGCCAGGAGGGTTACCGGCTTATATGGGCATTAAACAAGGTAGAGAAGAATCATTTGGAAATTTTATCGATAGAGCAGCTACTGCTATAGATCGGGCTGGTGTTGCAGAGCGCTATTGAAAACATGTGCCTTGCAAAATAGCAATCCAGCAACCCAAAGGGTGTTAGCTACTTTAGGGGCAAACTGGACTATTGAGGAAGCATTAGAGCGAATGGCATTAATGCCAACAGCTTCACAGGCATTTATAGCAGAAGCCTTAAAGGAATTAGGATTAGGGTTGCAAAAGCATAGTCTACTCAAAATCAGGTGTTAGCTGCTCTTGCTCCTCTCCAAAGCGGCTCACTGGCAGTCACGTAAAGAGGCTCGAGACCATTCATCAAGTGTTACCGATGCGGCAATGAGGGACAGACACAAGTTGCCGCCCTGACATCGGAGACACCAGCTGCTGCCGTAACATCGCTGCTATCTCCTGTCTGCAACCCGCAACAACCGGGAGCCTCGGCTTGGACTTATCAGCAGCGGTAGACGTCACATTAATGACGAACCGGCCTGAGAGGATACCCACTGGAATAAAGGGTCCTCTTATATTAAATGGACAAACATGTGGAGCATTATTGCTGGGACGTTCCTCTATAACTATGTTGGGATTATTTGTTTTGCCTGGTGTTATCGATGCGGACTTTACAGGGGAAATACAAATTATGGCTTACACCCTTTATCCTCCGATTAAAATTACAAAAGGACAACGCATTGCACAATTGGTACCACTGTCACAAATGACATCAGGAATACAATCATTTACTGGGCAAGCACGGGATGAAAAAGGTTTTGGCTCTACTGGTGTTACCCTTTTAACTGTGGATTTACAAAATAGACCAAAACAAAAGGTTGAAATTACCTATGGGCATCAAAGCATAACCCTTTATGGATTATGGGATACAGGAGCAGATACTAGCATCATTTCTCCAGAAGCATGGCCACAACATTGGCCTCTATTTCCTTCATCAAACATGCTCACAGGAGTGGGAGGATTTACATTGGCAAGCAGGTCGCCGTCTTTGTCTGTGTGCATTGAGAATCAACAAATATCTGCTGTGTTTTCAATTGTTCAACTGCCTCCTACAGTTTCCTGCTTAATTGGAAGGGACATTTTAACACAATTGGGAGTGGTGTTAACTAATCAGCACCCTTCGTGGTAATTGCCATTGCTTGGACTTTCCCCATTCCACTCACCTGGAAAACGGATACACCGGTGGTGGTTAAGCAATGGCCATTAAAAGGGGAGAGTCTTATGCATGCCCATGAATTGGTACAGGAACAATATACGAAAGGGCACCTACGACTGTCCACAAGCCCTTGGAATACACCTATTTTTGTAATCAAAAAAAAAATCAGGGAAATATCGTTTGATACATGATTTGAGGGCTGTAAATGACCAAATGGAACCAATGGGGGCCTTACAGCCTGGTCTTCCAAATCCAGCTATGATTCCAGAACACTGGCCACTTTTAATTATTGACCTAAAGGATTGTTTTTTCACTATTGGCCTGCATCCTGATGACATGAAGAGATTTGCATTTACTTTACCAGCAATAAATCGTGGGGAACCAGATAAAAGATTTGAATGGACATCTCTTCCGCAGGGCATGCGCAACTCCCCCACTTTATGTCAGATTTATGTTGATGCAGCATTACAGCCACTACGTCGTAAATGGCCAGCAACTATAATATATCATTACATGGACGATATTTTGTTTGCACAGCAACAGCCATTCTCCTCTTTACAGATTAACACCATTAAAAATACTCTTGCTGCATATTCACTTGTTATTGCTGCAGAGAAAATTCAGACTACAAAGCCCTGGAAATATTTGGGATGGACTTTGACAGATCAAATAGTGATACCACAAAAATTGTAATTACAATTGAACATTAAAACTCTACATGATGCACAGAAGTTGCTGGGAGACTTACAGTGGCTGAAGCCTATTGTGGGAATACCAAATCACTTATTAGAAGCCCTACGGCCTTTGTTAAAAGGTGTGGACCCTACTACTCCTGGACACCTGACAAAGGAGCATCATCTTGCCTTGCAGCAAATTAGTAACTGTGTACAGCAAGGGTATGTGTCTCATCGACAACTCGACCACCCCATTGACCTTACTATCTGGAATAGCCCTTGCCACTTGCTTGGTGCTCTCTCTCAGTTGCAAAAGAAAACGGGGGAGATACGGGTGTTGGAATGGTTGTCACCACCGCTACAGCACAAGAAAACAATATCTTCAAAAATTGAACAATTGGCTGCATTAATCAAAAAGGGGCGTCTCAGAATTCTTGAAGTGGATGGTAGAGAACCTGCTACTATTAGATCGCCTATGGAAAAAGAAACCTTGGACTGGTACTTGATAAATTCAAAGAATTTACAAGAAGCATTATTGATGTCACCTGCTAAAGTAGAGACTAGTAAATTAGTGCCTAGAGTTTTGCAATGGATGACAGAATGGAACTGGATTACTCGACCTTTGAGAGAAGAAAACCCCATAGAAGGAGCTATTACAGCTTTTACAGATGCAGGAAATAAATCAAGGCGTGCTGCTGTTACCTGGCAAGAAAAAGGACAATGGAAGCATCAACTCCTCACAGCAGACCCTGCAGATAGCTTACAAACTTTGGAATCGTTAGCAGTAGTATGGGCGGTGTCCAACTCACAGGAGCCTTTAAATGTGGTCACAGACTCTATGTATGTTGCAGGAGTAGTCAAACGAATAGAGGAAGCAGCAATTAAGGAAGTGAACAATAAACGACTGTATGAGTTACTGATACAGTTAAGGAAGGCTTTACGAGAAAGAAAGGCAGCATATTCTGTGATTCATATTAGGAGTCATAAGTGGTCTGAAGGTTTAGGAGAAGGGAATGAACGTGCAGATAAATTGGTTACCCTACCCATTGATAATTCTTGTCCTATTGACAAGCACACATTGGCCAGAGAAGCACATAGTAGATATCATCAAAATGCAAGAGGTTTAGCAAAACACTTTGAGCTGAGTTTGTCAGAAGCCAAGGCCATTGTCAGAGCATCTCCAACATGTAGTTATCATAATGGTGGGATAGGTCTAGGCATCGGGGTTAATCCTCGAGGTTTAAAAATAAATGAGATATGGCAAATGGATGTTACACACGTAGCTAGATTCGGTAAAGTCAAGCATGTGCACGTCACCATAGACACATATAGTCATTACATATGGGCTACGGCTCAGGCAGGACAGAAAGCTATACAGGTTATCAGACATCTGTTAAGTTGTTTCGCTGTTATGGGAGTTCCAAAAAGTATCAAAACAGATAATGGTCGAGGTTATGTAAGTGCTAGGGTCCGGAAGTTTTTGAATCAGTGGTCTGTTAAGCACGTGACAGGTATTCCACACTCTTCTACTGGACAGGCAATAGTGGAAAGAGCAAACGGTACCCTTAAGCAGTATATTGAAAAACATCAAGATTTGACAGATCCACAAGCATGTTTGGCTAAGGTTTTGTATGTGATTAATCATTTATGCATTTTTGGGGAAGATGATACCCCCCCTGCAATGAAACATCATCCAAGGTCAGGTCAGGAAAATACTAAGGAAACAGAGGTCTGGGTTAAGTATAAGAACCCAAGTTCAGGATTATGGGAAAAACCTGCAAAAGTATTATATTGGGGTCGGGGGTATCTTTGTGTTTCCTCACCTACAGGGCCTTTGTGGGTGCCTGCTAAGTGGACTAAACCTGTTTTTGATGCAGCCTCTGGTGGATTGCCTTACAGAGGAGGACAAGGAGCGGCTGGGGAAGAAACTGCTTCTAGTCCTACAACCACTACTGTTTCAATTGAAGGGGTACTCGGAAGCGGTGGACAGAGCACTGACACGTCACTACCGGACGGCCCAGGAGTTGATTGGTTTCATTGACTCATTATCAACTTTTCACTTAACAGATCCAGCGAAACTACATTGCCTTGACTGTCACAATCCACATTGTGCTGCCTGGATAGCTCTACGTTGTGGGGGTTGTAAAAGAACTTTTTGGATAGAACAATCATTATTACGGGATTTGTGGTGTCATACTTGTGAACACGAGCATACGTGGGGAAAAAGCTGGCAAGATGAATTAAGGAGACAAACAGGGCAAAACGCATATATAGCTTTAAATCTTTATGAGACTCCTGAACAGAAGGTTCTTGCTTATTATCCATGGGAAATACAATGTATTGTGAATAGAATTAAGGTTCAAAGTAAATCACATATAGTTTCTATAAGGTGTAGGAAATTAGTGCCTCTAACACAGCATTCAGTTGTAGGACCCTTCCAAGGGGATCCTGATGGACCATTAGATTGCTGCATTGATAAGTTGCAAAAATTAAGTTTGAAAGTGGCAGGACCAGTGAAATTAGGAGCAGCAAGATTGAAGACAGATAAGAAAAAGAAGGCAAAAAAGGGAACGGTCTCATTTGAATAGGGGTATCAGTGATTGCTAATTAATTTTCTATGATTAGAACAATTTTACTGTTGTGGGACCCTCGGGAGGATATAGTTGTTGAGGAGGATAACGAACAAGAACTACGATTACGAAATAAGATACACCTTGTGTAAAAGAAAGACCTTGAGCTGTTAGCCTCATATAGTAAAAAGGCTGAAGAGGCTTTGTGATCACCACCATTGAATTGGTTGCTTTGGGTTGAAGAACCAGAATTTTATACTGGTCCTTACTTACATTCGCTTCCTTGTTATGTTTGCAAAAAGGATAAAGATAAATGCTATGCATGGGTAGCTTTGCATTGTGCAGATTGTAATCAGGTTTATTGGTATTCACAGAAGTCATTGGGATATTTATGGTGTACATCTTGTTTTGGAAAGTGGATTCGAAATCATATCTGGGTTAGAGCTCTTGAACAAAGTACTGGCCTGCCAGGACGGACAGGATTACAGCTCTTTGAGAGTGCAGAACAAGTGGTTATAGCATATCTTAGGTGGAAGTTACAGGAAAACCTTAGAATATTAGAAATTACTAAAGCCTCACGCATCATAGCAGCTCGCCGCAAAGCTGATTTGCCTTCAAACTTACCTCATGCTATACCTGTGAGCAAGGATGCTGATTTAGAATTAGATCAGTATATTCAAGAATTGACTCAGCCTTACAATAGACAATCTAGCAAACCAGGGAAAAGACAGCGAAGAAAGGAAAAACAACGTAAGCAGAAGGAAGAAAAGGAGAAGCAAAGCAAGCAGGAAGAAAAATGAGGTTTGTTTTTGTTATACTGCTCAATGCTGTAGCAAGTGAAGCAGTAGGAGTAACATACTTTAGTCAACCAAGGGAAAATTTATGGGTAACACTTGCTAATCAAACTAACCAATCATCACTTTGTCTTAGTCTTGGAGGAGTCACTAACCCATTTCGAACATGCCTGGTGGGACTTCTGGTGTGATCTCCTGGAGAATTTTGTAGTTTGATAAACAATCAAACCTTATGTATGTCTAACATGTCAAACATCACATTGCCGGTGCAACAAGGGTATACTGCAGGTCAGAGTGATGGCTATCGTCAATGCTTACTAATCCAATCACTTAACACCTCTTTGCATTCTCCTCCTGAAGAATTGGATCTTTTTGGAAGTACAAATGCCAGCATATCTAACACTACAGCTGGTGGATGGTTTAGCTTCAAACTATCGGGTTCTCAGAATTTAAACCAACCTAAAGAAACATGGGCCACCCTAGATTCATCCCTGAATGTGAGTGAATTCTCTCCACAGCATTACAGTCAATGTAACGGCACAAATATCACAGCACCAATGAAATTACCCACAGGAATATTTTTGATTTGTGGAGACAGGGCATGGAATGGTATACCAGCTAAACCACAGGGTGGACCCTGTTTTTTGAGAAAATTGTCACTGTTTCATCCTAATGTGTCCTTGCTAATGCAGCTGAGTCAAAATTCAAACAGGAGAAAACGTAGCATACATGACTTAGACTGCAGCAAGATAGGAGATCCACGGTTTTGGGGCACATTCAAACAGGTGGTGGTTTCAACTATCTTACCAGGAGGATCTGCCAATAAAGCCATGAATTTGGCAAAACAATTAGGATGCTGGGCAAGGGATGAGCTGAACAAGACATCACAAATTCTAGACATGTTAACTGCAGATGTGCAAAGTGTTAACCATGCTGTTTTGCAAAATAGAGCTGCTGTAGATTTTTTGCTCTTAGCACAAGGACATGGATGTGAAGAGTTTGAGGGAATGTGTTGCATGAATCTGTCTGATCATTCAGTGTCCATTCACACTAAGATAAAAGAATTACAACAGGGACTTCACAAACTTAAGGAAGAAGACGGTTTAGGAATTGACGAATGGCTTAAAGGCTTGGGACTCGGACCGTGGCTGAGGAACCTTGTGATCTATGCTATAGGACTGCTGGGTGTAATCTTACTGTTTTTGCTTATTTTGCCTTGTATCTTTAACTGTATTCAAAACATGGTCAGTCGTACAATAGCAAAAACATGGCAAACTAATCTCCTTGCTCAAGAAGAAAACGGGGGAAATGTGGAGAGCATTATTAATAATTGGTTAGCTGAGAAAGGCCACACTGATATAATGCCACTGGTTAAACTGAAGGAGAAAAGTCAGCAGTCAGCAAGCTGAAAGGAAGAGTCAGCAGCGACCTTGCTGCAACATGAGGATAGGGAGTTGAGATTAGTCCTGAATATATCCTAAGAATATGTAGAAAGTATCAAAAGTAGAACCATAGGAATGTAGAAGTAGGCGTAGGTGCTGATATGTAACTGACCAATCCTGAGCTCAACTTTTGCAATATGTATGAAGCTCATTATGAACTGTATTTAACCCGCCATACTGATCAATAAAATCGAGCCTGTGATGATCAAATTGATGTCCTGGTTCCCTTCCGCCGACAAGCAAGATATTAGGAAGGTTAAAGCTTAAGAATGGAGCTCTGTGTGTTGTGTTTTAAGGCTTACAAGCAGGTATTGTATTCGAAATAAGCAAGCATTGTTTTAAGCAAAGGTACGTGTGCTTATGGTGTGTGAAAAATTGTAAAAGTTTAGTAGTAATAAAATGGTTCTAAAAATAGTAATACAATTAGAGTAATAATAATTTGGACAATTTGAATTAGGACAATACAAGACAACAAATACAAAGAGTTACGGACCTCTGGGTACCTTTTTCTGGGCAGCATGAGCCCGAAAAAGGACCCCCGCTAACAAAGATTAACCCTTATAAACAATAGCCCATTGCATATTCATGCACTTCATACATGATGCATAAATTCCATTCAAACACAGGATTCTGTCTGGTCAGTGTCAGCTTCTTCCTCTGAATCCTAACAGCAACTTCGAGGCAGGAAGAAGTTCGTTTCTTCTGGTAAGAGAGCAATAAATTATTTTTCTCTGAAAGATTCAGGTGTCCTGTGGCTGCTATCTCGCTGGAAGTCCATTCTTTAAAAAAGTATCCTACGTGGCATCGTTTCTATTTTAACAATTTTTATAACCTAAAACTATATTTAACATGGTACTTAAGAGAATTAATACAGCATTACTTTCTAACACAACGCATATAATATTCATTTAATATTTGCGAGAAGCCAATCATAAAATACAGGCATTTTCACATTTACCATATGTATTTTGGTGTATTGATTAGTAGTGCTGTGTTAACAGTTTAATAATAAATGTAGTCTTGTAATTAAAAGGTAACTTTTGTAGTTAAAAGAAGAACTATGTCAGTGAGGTTTTTTTAAAGGAAGGAATGAGGCACTCGCATCAGATAGCAGCCACAGGACACCTGAATCTTTCAGAAAAAAGAATTTTTTGCTCTCTTACCAGAAGAAACGAACTTCTTCCTGCCTCAAAGGGGCTGTTAGGATTAGAAGGAAGAAGTTGATGATGGCCAGACAGAATCCTGTGTTTGAATGGAATTTATGCATCATGTATGAGGTGTATGAATATGCAACGGGTTATTGTTTTTAAGGGTTAATCTTTGTTAACCGGTGCCCTTTTTCCGGCTCGTGCTGCCCAGAAAAAGGTACCCGGACATCCATAATTCTTTGTATTTGTTGTCTCGTATTGTCCTAATTCAAATTGTCCAAATTATTATTACTCTAATTGTATTACTGTTTTTAGAACCATTTTATTACTATTAAACTTTTAAAATTTTAAAAACAAGTGATTGGCGTTTTTCACAGGAGTTGAGTCCCAAATATATTTTGGTGTCGCTGAGAGAGGTATTTTTAATTTATTTGATGAAGGGGGTACTTTTGGATCTCTCAGGAGTGCAAAGGGGAGCAGGGGAAGCGCTGAGTGCCTAGAGTGGGGGGATGCTGGAGAAAGGGGACCCTGGAACACCTGATGTAAAATTTCAATAGCGAATGTGAATTTTACTTCTATACCTTTTATTTTAAAGCAAGGACGCAGCGCTGGGTGGCTGGGGAGTCACTGCTCCACTCATAGCACACACAGTTCAGTAAATTATATATACTGTTTTTAAGCCTACAAAGCATTTTCCAATATGCTTGGTTAGTCCAAATTAGCAAATATCAATAAGCTGGGAGCAGTAATTTCACAATATTTCTAGGTGGTCATTGATTGCTATCCTTCTTGTGATTGTCTGGAGGGAGGCCTTGCACTGGTGTCTGCTACATGATTTGTCAAGTGCATCAAGCTTTTTATTATACATAAGCTTTTAATTGCTTTGTTACAATATCTCTTAGCTTTACCCCAACTTCCTCTATTTTATTCTAAGCATCAGTCGTCTTGCTGCCTCATCTCTTTTGCTCTACTATACTTCTTTGATTTTGATGCTTTATTTGTCTATTTGGTCAGAAAGTTTCAAAACCTTTCTTTGTGTCTTGTTTTGGACACAGCAGATAGAAGCATTTGCTGATTCCATTCCCAATTGGCACGTGTCACAAAAACAATTTCCACAGAATCAGGGGAGGGTGAGCCCTGGGACCCCCAAAACCCCCTCAGCATGCCTGAGCAGGACCCGGGAGAGGTGGAATGCCCAGGACCCACAGGCCCCCCATCAGCTGTGAGAAGAGGGACCCCCATAAGCCCAAAATAAGGACACTGGAAACCAGGCACTCCTGGGAGAGGTTTTTGGAATTCCTGATTCTTGGAGGTATTTCTGGCCACCAGACACTCAGTGACTTCTAGAGATGGACTTGGCCAGTGGGACCTTCAAAGCCAATGTCCTGGCTTAGGGCAATTTTGGGAGGAAAAACTCTAAAGGTGTTTCCTGTAGAAGAGCAAAGTCAAGTGGCCCCTCCTCCAGCTGGTTCTGGAAAAGTATTTTCTTTGAGAGAAGTGGAAAAAAACTGTTTATTGAACAGGCAAAGCACTCACCAGCCCCAAAAATGAACAGTATTAAACAATAAAATCTCTTGCTGCTCCAAAAGAGATGACAAACTCACAAAGTCCCTCCGTGAGCTGTAGCATGGCTTGCTCAGTCTCTTATCAGTCTCTTATCAGTATCTCTGGTGCTGGAAATGCCGTGGCCCAGCCCCGGTGGGGCACAGGTGTGAGCACCTGGTGCTCTTCTGGGTGTTCAATCCAGAGCAGGTTTAGACAGGTCCAAAGAAAAGGATAAACCAAAAACCACAGTCCAGGGAGCTTCTCTTCCTCTGCTAGCTCAAACTGACTAACAGCAAAGGAGGGCTCTGTCCCGCTGTCTGTCCATCTGCAGACAAGAGAGGAGCAGGAATGTGGAGGAGTGAGAGAGGTTCTGAAAACAAACTCCGTGCTTCTTCTTCCTCCCTCTCTGCTCTCAGAACCAGTGTTAAAGGTGCAAAGCTTATTTCAGACAAATGGGGATACAAGCATCATAATTTCACCCCTGGGACCCCCAAAAGACCCTCAGCCTGTGTAAGCAGGACCCGGGAGAGGGGGAATGCCCAGGCCCCACAGCCCCCCCAGCAGCTCTGAGAAGAGGGACCCCCATAAGCCCAAAGTGAGGACACTGGAAACAGGGAACTCCTGGGAGAGGTTTTTGGACTCCTTGATTTTTGGAGGTATTTCTGGCCACTAGATGTCCGGTGACTTCTAGAGATGGACTTGGCCAGTGGGACCTCCGAAGGCAATGCACTCACATCTTGTTTTTCCCCCAAATCAGGATTTCCCATTCCCAAACCTCATCTGGATGGAGAAGGCTGTGAGGAAGAGGAAGATGCCCCAGGGCACTGAGGCAGGTGAGAAGGAAGTCAGTGCCCCTTTTCCCCTCTGTCCTGCTCTGTCTCCCAGCCCAGCACGGCCCCAGGTGCAGCACAGCCCCACTGCTGATGCTGTCCAGCCAGGGATGCACTGGGGGGATCTCCTTCCCCTTCCCTGTGGCACAGAGGCAAATCCCAGCCTCTCCTTGTCCTTCCTCCCCCAGGGAAGGAGCTGAGGATGGAGACCAGGGAGGACAAATCCTCACAGCAGAACCTGGTGGAAGAGGCCATTTTGAGCGGCTCCAGGGCACAGGAATCCACTGGGGAGGAAAAGCCCCGGAGATCCCTCAAGAGGAGGGGCTGCAAACCCAGCCCAGGGTGCTCCGAGGAGGAGAGACTCAGCCTGTGCCTGGAAGGCAGCCAGAGATCTGGCCAGAGCGCTGAAGTGGTGGTCCATCAGCAGCTTGATGATGGCAAGAAGCCCCACCAGTGCTTGGAATGTGGGAAGAGTTTCGGCAGGAGCGACCACCTGCTCATCCACCAGAGGACCTACACCAGGGAACGGCCCTATGAGTGTAGGGAATGTGGGAAGAGCTTCAGGATCAGCTCCCACCTGATTGTCCACCAGAGGACCCACACCAATGAACGGCCCCACAAGTGTGGGGAATGTGGGAAGAGCTTCAGGATCAACTCCAACCTGATCGCCCACCAGAGGATCCACACCAATGAACGGCCCTATAAATGTGGAGAATGTGGGAAGGGCTTCAGGAGGAGCTCCAGCTTGAAACTCCACCAGATGATCCACACTGGGATACGACCCTTTGTGTGTGGGGAGTGTGGGAAGGGCTTCCGTGACAGCTCCCGCCTGATCATCCACCAGACAATGCACACTGGGGAGTGCCCCTACACGTGCGCAGAGTGTGGGAAGAGCTTCATTGAGAACTCCAGCCTGATTCTGCACCAGAGGATCCACACTGGGGAGAGGCCCTACAAGTGCAGGGAATGTGGGAAAAGCTTTAGGCAGAGCTGCCATCTGAATGCCCACCAGAGGATCCACACTGGGGAGAGGCCCTATAAGTGCAGGGAATGTGGGAAAAGCTTCATCGACCCCTCCGGCCTGAGTGTCCACCAGAGGATCCACACTGGGGAGAGGCCTTACAGGTGTGGGGAATGTGGGAAAAGCTTCAGTCAGAGCACTAGGCTGATTCTGCACCAGACGATCCACACCAGGGAGAGGCCTTACAGGTGTGGGGAATGTGGGAAATGCTTCAGGCAGAACTCTAGGCTGATTGCCCACCAGAGAATCCACACTGGGGAGAGATCCGATGAGTGTTCTGAGTGTGGGGAGAGGTTTCAGAGCCGATACCGTCTCCTCAAGCATCAGCAGATTCACACAGAATAGAGGCCCTTCTGCTGCCCTGACTGCAGGAAGGGCTTTTAGAAAAACTGCACTCTCGTCACCCACCAGTGGATCCACACTGGGGAGAGGCCCTGACAGTGTCCCAAGTGTGGGAAGAACTTCTCCCAGAACTCTGCCATGACCCAACACCAAGGGAGGCAGCAGTAAGGGATGCCCAACAAGTGCCCTGTGTGCAGGAAGAGTGTTGCCTTGATTTTTAAAGATTTTCTGAGCCTTCTAATGTTTACATTCTTGTAGCAAACTTTCTCTAACACTTTCTGTAAATAACTTCTTGTTTGGCATTCTTTTATAGAAGAAGAAAAATATGATGGACTGTTAGTTTGTCCAGTGTCATTGGAGAGGTGGCACTTTCACCCTCCAATCCATGGTCGCTTTTAGAAAACTGTAAATGTTGGAGTCAGGAAATAAACTTCCCTTTTCTTCCCCTTGAGAGCAGCAGTGTGTGCGCTCGTGTTGTTTTGTGTCCTACAGTGACAGGAAGAGCTTTGAGTGCTGCTTCAACTCCATCCCCCATTGGGGACCCCCACTGGATGGTCCACAGTGACCCTCGCTGGGCGGAGACTTGGTCATCCATGATCCTGGTGATCCATGTTGGGAAGACGCCTGGCTGGTGGTCCCCACATCTTCCTGGCTCTCCTTGGGCACTTGGACACGGCCAGAGAAAAATCCATTGGGATGCAAACAGACATCAGAATTTCATAGTGGACAGCACAGTTTTTTACTTTCGACCCCAAAACAGTCTCACCTTTTGTATCCAGTCATTGCTTCGAGTGGCATCCAGAATTCCAAATGGTGTTGGAGGTCTTTTCCAACCTGAATCATTCCATGAGTCTAATTCTCTCTGGCCCACCAGCATCTTCCGCAGCCAAATGGTGATTGACTGGGGCAAAACCCAGGATTTTGGAGACAATGGAGTGGAAATCTTTCTAGAAAAGGTCCTTTCTACCCGCCCAGGCACACGGATACTCAGCCAGCATGGACACATAAATGCTTTTATTTTGGCCTTTATTTTCTTTCATTTTTCATTATCCTTCACCCAACATTGGGGTAAATATAAAGACATTCAACTAAGACATGGATGGTGACATTGTGGGACTTGGGTGGGGACATGGTAGGGATGGGGACAAGGACGTGGGTGGGGATATGGTGGGGATGGGGACAAGGACCTGGGTGGGGATGTGGTGGGGATGGGGACAAGGACCTGGGTGGGGATGTGGTGGGGATGGGGACAAGGACATGGCTGTGGATGGCGATATTGGGCATGGGGGGTGTCACAGATAGAGATGGTGACATGGGGCTCTATGGCCATGGATGAGGAAATGGGGGACATGGCCATGGATGGTGACACAAGTGGCCTAGAGACAAGTCCATGGGTTGACATGTCCATGCCATGGGGTGTCCCATGGCCAAGGACAACACATCCCCACCACCACCATGATACTGTCCCTTTCATGCTGCCATTTATTCCCTGCTCCTCCCCATTGTCACCCCACTGTGAACCCAGCCAGGGACAGGGGTGACATTTGGGGACACTCCTGTCCCCACTCCAGCACATACCTGGGGCCAGCAGAGAAGGGGATGAAGGACGACGGGGACCGTTCCTTGCTGTTTTCCAGACTGAACCTCAGAGGACTGAACACCTGGGGTGACACCAACACAGTCACACCGAGGGGACACAGCTGTCACCACCATGGTGACAGGGACACCTCATAGGGTGGCCCTACCTCACGCTTGGGCCAGAGGTCTGGGTTGTGGTGGGTCCCATAGATGCTCATCAGGCAGATGACCCCTGCTGGGATGGGAATGGCCACTTTAGGGACAGCAGATGAGGATGGGTGGTGACACTGGGGACACCCTGGCCATGCCATACCCTTGGGGATGACACAGCCATCACACAGGGGGATGTCCTCGGTGCAGCGCCAGGACACAGCAGTGACAGGAGGGTGCAGCCGCAGGCTCTCCTTGATGCATATGGTGGTGAAGGGCAGCTGGGACAGGTCGTCCCTGGGGACAAGCGGGGCTGGCATCGTGTCCCCAAGCCACATGACCGGGGTGGCCCTGGGGACATCTCACCATTCAATGTCTGCAGTGTCCCGGCCAGCCAGGAGCTCCTGTACCTGCTGGCGGCATCGCTCCTGGTGCTCAGGATGGCCGGCCAGGTTGTAGAAGAGCCATGCCAGGCCACTGGCCATGGTGTCATGGCCTGTGGGGACACTGGGTGAGTGAGGGGACACTGGAGTGGCTCCTCCCCAGTGGCACCTGGGAGCTCGTGCTCACCCTCAAACATGAAGGTGTCAGCCTCAGCCGCGATGTCCTCGTCCGACAGGGTGCGGCCATTCTCGTCCTGCAGAGGCAAGATGAGCCACGGGCCACTGGGGCCACCAGTCTGTGGGCCACCTGGGGCCAAATCCCATCCATGGCCACCACCCTATGGCACCACCATCCCACTGGCCACCAGCTCTATGGTCAATGCTGCCCATGGCCACCACTGTTCCCCTGTAGCCACCAGTCTATATCCAAGCCTCCCATGGCCACCAGCATCCTACTGGCCTCTATGGTCAATCCTTCCATGGCCACCACCACTCTCTTGACCACTTTCATGCCCCATGGCCACCACCCCAGCCCCACCTTGGTGAGCAGCAGGATGTACTCGCTGGGCTGCCTGTACCAGGGACCATGTGGGGACACTGTGGCCACCAGCATGGATGATAGCAGGACCATTGGGGCCACCAGAATGGCCAGCAGGGACAGTGATTGGACAGGATGGCCAGTGGGGACCATGGCAGAGCCAGCACAGCCACCAGGATGGCCAGCAGGGACAATGGTAGGGCCACCAGGATGGTGTCATGATCCGCTCGTACAAGCGAGGGTCATGATGGTTTGTTAACTGATCTGAGTGCAAAAGCAACACGGAAGGGGATTTTGGTATTAATCAAAACAAATGCACCTCTTGTTGAGTGCCCACAGCAGATGTGATGGAAGGATTAGAAAGGAGAATAAAGGAGAGAGAGAGAGAGAGAGAGAAAGAGGGGAGGAATAGCTGCCAATGGAGAGATGAAACTCTCGTGGTCCAGCCAATAGATCCGTCTTGTCACGTCAGGGAGAATCTCAAAGTCTTGGTTCTGTTATAGTCCTCCACCAAGGGGGGGAGCAGGTAAGTCTATTGAAAGTACCGAGAGGGAACAGGTAAGTTTACAGACAGTCCATGTTCTCAGCAGTGAGTGAGACCAATTGTTTTCTTGGTCCAGGGAACACACCTGCAGGCAACACTTGGCAAACATCTGGCTTCAGTTCGGCCAGCCCCCTGTGTTAGAGTCATAGGGGTCTCAGTCTCAGCCCTTGGGAGGGGGCTTCAGTCTCCGTCACAGCGGTCGTGAGGCAGCTGAGGGAAACCTCAGAGTGTCTCTTACAGATGATCAGTGGGGACAGGTGTCAATCACTCCTGGCCGTGGGTCTCATAGCTGAAGATGCACTTCTGGAGCGTGTCCAGGGTGAGGAGGCTCAGGGGCTGCAGCACCTCCAACTCCACCGGCCCCCACCAGCTGCCACTGCTGCTGCCACCCACTTGGCCTGCGGGGAAGGGCTGGGTTGGGGGGGGAACAGGGAGGGGATCAGGGACATGGGATAAATTTGGGGGTGGGACAGGGGTGGGAGAGGGGGAGGAGTTGAAGAGAAGGTGTGGAACAGGAATGTGGTGATAAATGAGGGGTGGGGTTGGGGTTTGGGGGCAGCTTTGAGTTTGGGGTATGGGACAGTACAGAATTTGGGTACAGGATGGGGCTCGGGGTGCAGGACAGGACTCAGGATGCAGCAGTGGGTGCAGGACAGAATTTTGGGTGCAGGACTGTCCTATGGTGACGTTATGATGCTTGTATCCCCATCCATGTGTTCTGTTTATGCTGGATATTATGTTCTGTGCCTTCAAGACTGGCTCTGAAGAGCGAAGTTTTGTTTTGGTTTTGTTATCAGCCGCTCCCCCACGGCTGGCGGGACACAGAGACAGGGCAGTACATGGTGCTGCTTTTGCTTTTTGCTTGGCTTTTTGCTTTGCTCTTGCTTTTGTTTCTGCTCATTACTTAGTTTAGCTAAGCACTCCGAATTTTTCCCTGGACTGTTTTTCCTTTCTCTTTTTTGGAACCACTCAAACCTGCTCCGGACTGGGACCTGGGAAACACTGAGAGTTTGCACCTTGTGGCTGCAGCAGCTGCCCCAGCACCGGAGGGACTGATAACAGAGCGACCACTCCCAAGAGAGACTTTCTGAATTTGTCATCTTTTTCAGAGTGGTGAAAGAGTGTTGTCACCTGGTATTGTTCATTTTGTGTGCTGGGGGTGCTTTGCCTGTTAAATAAACAGGTTCTTTCCACTTCTCTCCAGGGAATCCTTCCTGACCCAGTTGTGGGGAGGGGCAATGTGCGTTTGCTTTCTGGAGGAGCCCCTTTGGAGGTTTTCTCCCAAATTTGCCCTAAACCAGGACAAAATTTGGTGCCCAACGTGTGGGGCTTGAGAGAGAGTGGAAAAAACCCTGTTCTGACTGCATTTTGGTTGCCATTACTCTGTGTTGGTATAAAGCAGTTAATGGCCATGTTTTTTGAATTCATAATGTCTCTTGGGGTGGAGGCTTGCATGCATTTCTGGTCCCTAGGTGCAGAGGATCATTAATGGGACATCACACCATGATTAATATGATAAGGGAAACCAATTTATTACAAAAAGCAAGCCATATTTATACTGTTCTCTATTGTTCACCCCTCAAGCTGATACATGATTGGTTAAATCCTTTTTACGCACGCATTTTGATATTTCAGTTAATTTTAGTTAGTCTTTCTTCTTCATGCATCTCGCTGTGGTTTTCTTGTCTGCCTTTGCATCCTGAACCGTCTGCTGCTGAGCGTGTTCTCCTTCTTTTGTGTCCTTCAAGGGCATGGTGACCTCACTCAGGTTCTATGAAGGCTGGATTGTGAACATGTTGCATATGTCCATTGTCCTCCAAAAAACCCTCAGCACTCCTCCCGGTGCTTTCTGGTCATTCAAGTGCCCTTCAGCTGACTGGTTTCATGCTTTGAGCTTCAGGGAATTGCCCAATCTTTCTGAAGCTGAAATAAATATCATATTAGTCAACATCTTAATTGTGTTTATATCTCACAGAATTGCCTTTTCTTTTGCCTTTGTCTAAAACTGTTCCTGTGCGGAAATCTCTGGGGGATGGTGGACATGTCAGATGCTGCTGGGACATCCCAGAGCACTTGGACCTTGGCTCTGCACAGGAGAGCTCTTCATCCCCTTTCTCTCTTTTCCTCCCTCTGGGCATGGAGGGAGCTCCTGACTTCAGTGTGTGACTCGTGTGTGCAAAGAGCAAATCTGGGCAGAATTGGGGCAGGGAGGGTTTGGGGGGACCTTGGGATCTGTGCTGGGCACAGAAGGTGCTTTCCACTGCTCTGAGGCTGTCTGCTGTGGAAAGTGGATTTAATATCCAGCAGAGGAATGACTTTTGCATTTGATGGAACTGTGCCTTCCCTTGGCTTTGTTGGCTGAAAAGATACAGAGGAGCACACACAGAGTTACCAACTGCTGGATTCCAGCAGTGTTCAGATAGAAATTACAACAGGAGGCAGGGTCAAGATGTGTGCTTGCCTTGTGGTCAGCCTTCAATACCCCTTGGTCTCCCTGGGCCCTTCCCCCAGGTGGGCCTTGGGCTCATTTGGTCCCTCAGGAGCTGGGCTGGGGCTGCAGAGGTGGCTGTGGAGCATTGTCTGTGCTGTGCCAGGGACTGGCAGCCACTGCTGGGCTGGGATAGAGGCTCTGGGGGGATTGGGGCTCCAGGGCAGGGCAAGGCTGGACCTGCCCCTTCCTCCCCCTCACACAAAATGTTTAGAGCCAACAATCTCCTCCAGTCTGTCACAACAGGGAATGCTGGAAGTGAAATCCCAGTTGTGGCCATGGGCACCTGGCTGAGAAGGACAGTTTTGTTCCATAGGAAGGAAAGCACAGAGCCTCAGTGTTTGGAAGGCAGGTGAGAGTCTCACTAGGCCAAGGCCAGCCAGACTTGTCAGGAATGGCAGATTTTTTTTGGGAGCAGTCTTTGGATTTAGGGAATTCTGGAGGTGGAAGACCAATCTCAGCCATGCATGCCTGGAGAAGTAGGACAGTTCTTTCTCATAGGGAGGAAAGCACGGAGCCTTCCCCAGTGTTTTGGGGACAGATGGGAGGTGACTTTCCTGAAAACATTGCCTGCCACACTTGTCCTGGCAATATTCCTATGGGAAAAATTTGGAGTTGAAATCCCAGTTCTGGCCATGAGTAATTAGAAGAGATTGACAGTTCCTTTCCTAGCAAGGAAAGCACAGAGCCGCAGTGCTCCAGGAGCTGATGAAAGGCAGCCTTTGACATTCCAACATCAGCCAGAGCTGTCCGCTGGCCCCTGGGAGGCCAAGCCAGCCAGGCCTGTTCCATGTTCCCTCAGTTCCACGAGACCCAATGGTCCCTTGCTTCCATGTGTCCCTGAGGTGCCATAATGCCCCCTTGGTGACACGAGGCCCTGAAGGGTCCCAATGGTCTCCATGGTTCCATCAGGCCCCACAGAACCATAATGGTCTCTGGGTTCCATGAAGCCCCGCTGTGTCACCAAGGCCCCTTGGTTCCATGGGCTCCAGGGGTGCCACAATGATCCCCTTGGTTCCATGAGGTTCCATAGTGCCACCACGGTGTCCTTGGACCTGCTGGGACTCTCGGTGTGTTCCCAGACACCCCCAGCATGGTTACAGACGCTCCCAGTATATCCCAGTTGCCTTCAGCATACTCACAGTCATTCCCAGTCACATCCACTTGGCCCAGTAAGATTCCACTTTCCACCAGTATGATCTCAGTCACTCCCAGTGAAGGGAACGGACCGGGATGGACTGGGACAGGCTGGGATGGACTGGGACACCGGGATACACCAGGCAGGATACACTGGGATACACCAGGATAAACTGGGATACACTGGGACACACCGGGACACACTGGGATACACCGGGACACACTGGGATACACTGGGACACACTGGGATATACTGGGATACACCGGGACATACCAAGACACACCAGGATACTCCAGGATACACCAGGACACCCTGGGATTCACCGTGCCCAGCACTGGGACCCACTGGGAGCAGGATCAGAGCACACTGGGACTCAGCAGGGCCAGAACTGGGGCAAAAGGGATCACAGTGGGACCCACTGGGATATACTGGGAGTGACTGCAACCATACTGGGGATGACTGGGAACACACTGAGAGTGACTGGAGTCACTGAGTCTACATTGGGGGCAACTGGGAAGACTGGGATCACAGTGGATTCCTACCGGGGTCATACTGGGAGTGACTGGGTCTGTGCTAGGGTGTCGTGGTTTTGGTTTGCTAATATAAGATCTCTTTAATTTTGAGATTTTTTTGGCTAATGCACTAAAGAATGTGGTGGGTTTGGTGTTGGTTAATTACTAATACACTTATTTTTGGTTGTGAGATAGGATTAGGAGAAAGGTAAAGCAGGCTCAAAACTTTAAAAGGGTAGAAAGAAAAATTTTAATAATAGTAAGTAAAAAGAAAAAAAAAGGTAGTAAGAATCAAAGCAAACTTTTTAGAATACTTCTCCCCACAACTTTTTCTTTCTCACTGACAATGTAAAGAAACTAAACTTAAGATTTCTAGTCAGTTTACTACCTCTCAAAGAGTCTTTTTTTAGTTCACTTAGGGAGAGAAGTCCCTCTTGATAAAGTTATGGAGACTTTTCTACAAAAGGAAAAAAACAGTTTTCTCGTGGTTCTCAATTTTGTCATGAATAACAACTGCCAGGGGAACCTTGCTATCGTAAAATCTTTCTTATTTCTACAAACCTTCCCACAGCTTGGAGACGGGCTATGTTGATTGATGGGGTATTGTTTTAAAGATGAGCTGTTCAAAGGCAAAAGTTCTCATTATCTATCTCTAAAATCATCTTCATCTCTGGGAGCACAGATCTTCATTTTTAGAAGCACAAGACTGTGCTCTTTCTTTGTGCAAACTTCTCATGAGATTACAGCTATTTCAACATCTGCTTACTTTAACATAGAAGCCTTTACCTAATATCAATTCAAACACTTTCATTTCCTTATAGTTTTATGTGTTATAAGGGAAAAGAGTCTTTTCTTTATAGCTTACAAGAGGATTTCAGCTCTAAAAACAAAGCATCTTCTCCCCCTCCCATCTGGGCCTTACTTACCTTCTTCTTTATTACCTTTAATATCTTCATCTTGTTTTTAATATACGTGCATGTTGTTCTTTTCTCTCACTCAGAAGAAGACTGAAGCACTGAAAAAGTTAACATCACGCCTGAAGCCTACCTAACCCACCAATAACTACTAACAGAAAGCTGTGGCTCAGTTGTGTTCAGATCAGCTTTGTAGTTAGTGTTTAGTTTTCTACACCAGCCACAGAAGTCTCTGGTCTCAGCCAGGCTAAGAAGAAGAAGCAGCAGCCTGACAGCGAGATCTTCGCAGCCACAGCCAGCCCTGCTCTGGCTAAAGCTCCGCAGCCTCCCCTGTCTCCTTGCCCGGCAGCTGCTGAAGCCCAGCCCGGCCAAACCAGAGCCCATGGAGAGAGAAGCCAGCAAGCAGCCCAGGAAATAGAAAAGAAGCCCAGCCTGCAGCAAGACGGCCCAGCCCAGCCCAGACACAGAGCTGAAGCCCAAACCGAAACCCAGCAGCTCCCTGCCGACCAACAAAGAAAAGAAAAGTTTCTGAATTTTTTGGTCTTTACCATGTGTGTTTCACAAAAGCGTGTCTAGCTTTTCAGCAGCTCAACAGACTGTCAGATACACAAAAAACTTTGCATCACTTCCCTACATTTCCTCCCATTCCCAAACATAACACAGGGGCCACTGGGAACAACTGGGATCAGACTGGGAGCAACTGGGAGCAGCTAGGACCAAGCTGGGAGCAACTGGGATCATCATGGCATCAGAGTAGGATCATACTGGGAGGGACTGGGTCTGTGCTAGAGGCAACTGGGATCACACTGGGAGGAAATGGGGACATGCTGGGGACCAATGGGATCATACTGGGAGCAACTGGCACCACACTGAGGGTGACTGGGATCCTTCTGGAATCATACTGGAAGTGACTAGGGGCAGGCTGAGGGCAATTGGGACCATGTTGGGGCAACTGGGATATACAGGAAATGACAGGAATCATGCTGGAGGTGACTGGGAGTGGCTGTGAGCAAATGGAATCATACCGGAAGCTACTGGGAGCAACTGGGAGTGAGTGGAAACACATTAGGGACAACTGGGGTGTACTGGGAGAGACCAGGAGTGACTGGAATCACAAAAGAACCATAAAGGAAGTCACTGGAATAATACTGGGAGTATCTGGGATTGACTGGAATCCTACTGGGCGTGACTGGAATCCTACTGGGTGACTTGGAGTGACTGGGACCATACTGGGGACAAATGGCACTGTACTGAGAGTGACTGGGTTCATCCTGGAATCATACTGGGAAGGACTGGAACCATACTGGGAGTGTCTGGAACTATAGTAGGGCTGAATGGGAACACCTGGGATCATACTGGGAGTGACTGGGATGATACTGGGATCACACTGAGTGTAACTGGAAGTGACTGGGACCATCCTGGGGGTGACTGGGAGCCACAGGGCCCATGCTGGGAGTGACCTGGGGGGAACTGGGGGAACTGGCCCGGCTGGGGCTCAGGGTTGTTCTCCCCCAGGGCTGCCCTGGCTCCTGCTGCCACCCTGGGCCCCACAGAGCCGAGGGACAGGGGACAGCTGAGGGACAGGAGACAGGGGCAGGGACGTGGAGAGGTAGAAGGGAGTTCCAGGGGGTCCTTGAGCCCAGGAAAGGGGAGTCCAGGGTTTCCCAAAAAGGGGGGACAAGGGTGGGGACACCAGGGATGTTCGAGAACGAGGAGTTCAGGGGGTCTCTGGTTTTGCACACAGCTGGGGCTGGGGACTGGGAAAGGCAGGAATGGGGGACCAAGGCATTCCAGGGCATCCCAGGGTCAAGCCAATGGCCAGTCTGGAGGCTGGGAGCCATGGGATGGCCGGGAAAAGGGGAGCAGAGAGCCCTGATGTCCAGGAATGGGGTGTGAAAAATGCATGTATTTTATGATTGGCTTTTCACAAATATTAAAATGAATATTATATGTGTTGTATTAGAAAGCAATGCTGTATTAATTTTCTTAAGTACTGTGTTAAATATAGTTTTAGGTTATAAAAATTGTTAAAATAGAACTATGCTATGTAAGATGCTTTGTTTAAAAGAAAGGACTTGCAGCGAGATAACTTGCAGCCACAGGACACCTAGATCTTTCAGAGAAAAATAATTTATGGCCTTCTTATCGGAAGAAACAAACTTCTTCCCACCTTGGAGGTGCTATTAGGATTAGAGGGAAGAAGTTGACACTGGTCAGACAGAATCCTGTGTTTGAATGGAATTTATGCATCATGTATGAAGTGTATGAATATGCAACGGGCTGTTGTTTTTAAGGGTTAATCCTTTGTTACCAGGGGTCCTTTTTTGGGCCCGTGATGCCCAGAAAAAGGTACCTGGACGTCCATAACTCTTTGTTTTTATTGTCTCATATTGTCTTAATTCAATTTGTCCAAATTGTTATTACTCTAATTGTGTTACTATATAACCATCTTATTACTATTAAACTTTAAAAATTTTAAAAACAAGTGATTGGCGTTTTTCACAATTTGGTAGCAGAGGATGGTTACTAACTCCTCGCTGCCGGTGCTTTGGGAGAGTCAGAGTGGGGAAGGCGCGCCCTGCCCTCTTTGGCAGCCTCGCTCTGCTTCCCCTGAAGTGACCGACAGACGCAGGTTACGATCTGTGGACAAAAGGAGACAATAAAACAAAGAGAACGGGAAAAGGGTCCCTACAACTGCTGTAATTTGCCCCCTAAGAGTAGTAGTGCGCACGAAGAACCCGGGAAGGAAAAAGGATTGGTAAGTATTTCTCGGGGGGCAGGTACGGGGGGATGAATGTGTGTGAATGAGAGGCGGGCTGGTTGTCCCAGACCTGCCAAGTGAGTGCGGAGTCTCCCACGCTGCGTTTCCGACTTTGCGCTGGAAAAGCGGCCAGTAAAGAGACAAAGCGACTCATAAGAGAGTGAAAGAATCCCCGGGGGTGACTGGGACTGGGTCTCAGGGAGGGATTGGACCCCTCGGTGGTGGGGAGCAAGGTTTCCTAGCCCAATCCACTAGGAAACAGGACAGGAGGGGCTCCTAAAACCTGCTGGGTTGAGGGATTTATATTCCAAGAGCATCCAAGAGCAGGGTTGAGCAGAATTCTGTCCGAGTGAGGATATGCCCGAGAACACTCAGGGTGGGACAACACAGCTAGATTGGGGGATAAAAAAATGCCCAAGAACATCCAGGGTTGGACAACACAGCAGAACAAATGAAATGACAAAGAGCATCTGTAGTTGTACCACACCGCTGGGTTGAGGGACAGAAAATGCCCAAGAGCATCTGAGGTTGAACAACACAGCTGGATTGAAGGAAAATTACCCGAGAGCATCTGGGGTTGGACAACACGACAGGATTGAGGGAAAAATTGCCCAAGAGCATTTGGGGTTGGATAACACAGCTGGGTTGAGGGATATCCAATAGCACCGGGACTGGCCAGTAACACCTAAACTTGTAATAGGCGATGTGAAAGTAAAAGGTACCTTATTGTTGTTTTGTGGTGTGTGAGAGTGACACACACACAGAGCCAGCCTCAGCTTCCTGGGCAGGTGGGAAGGGGGAGGTGTGGAAAGAGCGAGTGACCTGCACACCAGGCTGCAGCTCCCGGCTGGGTGGGGGCTTCTGGGCCCAAGAGGAGCGAGTGACCTGCGAACCAAGCTAGCGTTCCCTGGGCGTGTGAGGGGCCGTAGCTGAAGAGTGTGAAAGACACGCAGACAGCCTCACAGGGGAACGGGCACCAGAGGCAGCCAGAGTCAGGGCCCTTCTAGGGGGCCTGGTGACACTGAGACCTGGAGGTAAACCCCAAAGCGAAAGAGGGGGCCACAAGGACCTGTGATTTTCTAGCAATAAGGATCCACTCTGTGTCTTGAGAGTGTGAAGGAATGTGTGAAAGTGAATGAGAAATAAAAGTGAGTGAATGTAGACGAATGAAAGTATAGGTAATGTCGATTGTGCATTTTAAGCCTTACCGTATCTCCTTGGAGGGAGTTGGATTGTATTGAAAAGCAGTGTGAGAAAAAGGGGTTTTTTTGGGTGTAAGTAGTTGAAAGAAAAGTGGTATTTAAGTTGTTAGTAAAAAGTGAAAAACAGAAGCAGGGGACGAATAGATAGAAAACTGAAAAATGAGACAGAAATTCAGTAAGGTGGATACAGGAAAAGAAAAGCAGAAAAAAAATACCAACAGAAATACCCCAAGACAGCACTTTGGGAGTTATGTTAACAAACAGAAATACAACTCATTGCAAAATACAGGGTATGCAGAAGTTGATGAGAAAAAACATGCAAACTTGTGAATTATATACTTAAAAACAGCATTAGAAAATTTAACACAAAAGAGTTATATATTGATTCAAGGTATGCCTTTAGAGTAGCACATACCTTAAGAAAAATTTTAAAAGGGAGATTGCTTAATTAAAGAAGAAAAAGATTAGTACATGAGAAACCTATTTTCGAGGTTTTAGAGGCATTACAATTACCAAAGAGAGATAGCAATAGTACATATTAAAGGACACCAAAAGGTAAAGACCTAGAAATAAGAAGAAATAAAATAAATAATTGGCAGATCAAGAAGCTAAAGATGCAGCAGAAAATAGAGCTGAAAGAGTTAATATTAACTCCAAAAGAAGAAAAAAAAAGGGGGGGGGAATTAAAACAAGATTGTGGCGAACAAGATAAATTGGGGAAATAGAAACATCTTGATATGGAAGACAATTAGATAATAAAACGCTTACGAGGGAATAGCAGAGGACGTGTATCAAAAAGCCCGGTGGGATACACAGGCTAGGTGTGATCATTTTTTTAAAAGAACTATGGGTGCATTGAGACTTTTAGAGTAAAAAAACAAGTACCTGAAACATGTATAATTTGCCAAAAGATAAATAAAAGGGTGATGAGAAAAACAATATGAGAAGGTCGTCAGTTAGCTCGTCGACCATTTCAAAGCACCCAAAAAGCAAAACGGGGAAAGTACAGAGCTGAGAACAAATTACCTCATCCATTCCCGTTCGTTCCCCGACTCGTTCGCACCAGCCCTCCCAGCCCCTGTGCCGGCTCCGGCACAGTCCGTCTGTCCCGGTCCGTCTGTCCCGGTCCGTCTGTCCCGGTCCGGCCGCCTGGCCCGCGTTCTTGCCGGGGGTGGGGGTCTGTCCTGCCGTGTGCACCGTGGTTACCGCGCTGATCGCACCGAGGGGGTCCCGTCTGTCCCATCCCCGGCTGCCCTGACTCTGTCGGCTCCCGCCGCTGCAGCCGGGGTCAGTCCCGGCTTTGTCTCTGCCGGATCAGCCACCGTGAGCCGAGTGAGGGCGATCCCCGCTCCAGCTCGGTCTGCACAGGAACAGCCCCTCGGGCGATCCCAGCCACAGACCCCGCCTCTGGAGCCCCCAGACCCTGAGCTGTGCCGATCCCCTCGGGCCATCCCGGCTGCAGACCCCGCCTCTGGAGCCCCCAGACCCTGAGCTGTGCCGATCCCCTCGGGCGATCCCAGCCACAGACCCCGCCTCTGGAGCCCCCAGACCCTGAGCTGTGCCGAGCCCCTCGGGCGATCCCAGCCACAGACCCCGCCTTTGGAGCCCCCAGACCCTGAGCTGTGCCGATCCCCTCGGGCGATCCCAGCCACAGACCCCGCCTCTGGAGCCCCCAGACCCTGAGCTGTGCCGATCCCCTCGGGCCATCCCAGCCACAGACCCCGCCTTTGGAGCCCCCAGACCCTGAGCTGTGCCGATCCCCTCGGGCCATCCCAGCCACAGACCCCGCCTTTGGAGCCCCCAGACCCTGAGCTGTGCCGATCCCCTCGGGCCATCCCAACCACAGACCCCGCCTCTGGAGCCCCCAGACCCTGAGCTGTGCCGATCCCCTCGGGCGATCCCGGCTGCAGACCCCGCCTTTGGAGCCCCCAGACCCTGAGCTGTGCCGATCCCCTCGGGCGATCCCAGCCACAGACCCCGCCTCTGGAGCCCCCAGACCCTGAGCTGTGCCGATCCCCTCGGGCCATCCCGGCTGCAGACCCCGCCTCTGGAGCCCCCAGACCCTGAGCTGTGCCGAGCCTCCCCGTCCTGCCCTGAGCTCCATTCCCTTGGTAACCACAGCTCCGGCTGCTTAAGGAAACTCTCTAAAGGAATCACTTTATTGAAACACTAAAAAATCAGTTAGAACAAAGCCCTCTCCTGATTCTTCCTAAAAATACGTGAGAAAGGCTGTAGAAGATAAAAATCCAAAAAGAATGGGATAAAGAGATTGGTCTATTTCCATTAAGAGAGGTTCTCAAAGGGGGGTGATGGATCAGAGTTTGTAAATGCTTCTTTGACTTTGTCTGAGGTCTGAAATTTTAAGAAATAAATAAAAGAGATATTTGGAGAATCCCATAGGCATAGCTGAACAATTAGACCAACTTTTAGGTCCAAACATGTATACTTGAGAACAGATGTGGTTGGTAATGAAAATAATATTTTTCTCAGGAAGAAAAGCAATTAATCAGAGCAACTGAAATAAAAGCTTAAGAAAAAGATAATCTGCAGGGACCCCCAGAGAAGACAAAATGCCAACTGTACCTCCTGAATGGGGTTAAAATAATGAGGAGGGGAGTAAACACATGAACAGTTATTGTAATTACATAACCAAGAGAATAAATGAGACAGCATATCAAAGGCGAAATGTGAAAACAAAAGATTTTTGAGAGACAGCTTTTAGAGGGGAAAGAAAAAACTCCAACTAAATAGATAAACAAACTTTAGAGAAAAAGGAAAATGGTCCTAAGTAAGCAGAAGATCTGAAAATCTTTAAAGAAATGGGCCCATAAAAAAAAAAAAAAAAAAAGTCATAGGCTTTAATTTTTTTGGGGGGGAACAAATACCATCAGGAGCCTGTGATAACTTTACAAGTGGGTCCCCAAGAAGAAGAATTGGAATTTGTTATAGACACAGGGGCAGAGAAAACCTGCCTGTTAAACGTTCCAAAAGGTTATAGTGTGAGCAAACATATAGTGAAAGTAACAGGGGCAAAAAGAGGAAGTTGTACATTTCTGGTCATTAAAGATGTGGTAATTGTAGGAAGAAACTAAAATTTAGGTGGGAGATGTGTTACTGGTCCCAGGGGCAGGTAGCAATTTATTGGGAAGAGTCTTACAAGTGCAATTAAGAGTAAGAGTTATATCAGAAAATAAGAAAATGACAGCTAGAGTTTTGAAATTAAGCCAAGAGGATGAAGAAAAAAAAATCAACAAAGAAGTTTGGGCTGGAGAAAGAAATAGGGGAAGAATAAATATCGACCCCATAAGGGTTACAACTGAGAGAGGAGAAAGAGAGAAGTTGAAGTAGAGAAGTAGTTAGGAAACTCTGAGATGTTAGAATGTGAAGTGATGACATCTTGGTGCTAGAAGAGAGCAGAAGTGTGAATGCAAGTTTTTTGCATGAAAGGCAGAGAAGTATCTTAACACACGGTTGTTAAGAGGTTATTCAATGCCACACTGGGGTCCGGAAAAGCCTTAGCAGAACGGGCCCTCCTTGAAGAGAAAAGAGGATAAGTTGATGAGAGAAAGAGAAAGAATGTCAGGAGCACCTGGGCACGCCAGGTTTGGGGTTGTCAAGGCTGGGAGGTGTCTGAGCGCTCCCTGCGATCGGCGGGGTCTCGGGGGCTGCGGCACGGACCGATCCATGGAGGTGCCCCGGGCGGGGCTGGCAGCAGAGGACACAGGTTTGCGGCCAGGAGCGGGCTGGCTCCGGGGCAGAGCTGCCGGGGGGCTCCCAGACTGTCGGGGTGCCGAGCCCAGGACGGCAGCGTCGGCCTGG
This sequence comes from Melospiza melodia melodia, assembly GCF_035770615.1. Classification (NCBI taxonomy): domain Eukaryota; kingdom Metazoa; phylum Chordata; class Aves; order Passeriformes; family Passerellidae; genus Melospiza; species Melospiza melodia. The sequence continues at coordinate 15,145,637 of NC_086200.1, read as the reverse complement.
AAGTAGGCCGAGAGAGAGAAGGGGAGAGAGAGAGAGAGAGAGAGAGAGGGAGAGGGCAAAAGAGACCCAGGGCAGCCCCCAGGGTCCCCATGCCCGGGGCTGCTCTCCCCTGCCCCGGCCCTGCAGCCAAGGGGCCGCACCGGGGGAAGGGCCAAGAACAGCACTGACAGCAGGGCTGTGAAAAGAGGGGCAGGGGGGACTAGCACTAAAAGATAAAATCAAAGCAGAGATTGCTGACTCTCCAAACCTCACAAAGCGGTTTGTTTTTCTTAAGTAAGAAGTTTTTTGGTTTTTTTTTCTTTTGTGTGTTTTGTTTGCCGTTAACGAGAAGGCTTTTTTCCTGAAGAAGAGGCTGCTGTAGAGAAAGCTTTTAGCTAAACCCAGAAAGTTTAGAAGGAAAGCGAATCGTAAAAGTTAATGCAGTATTATCTTTCTTTTATTATCTATGCTATTAAGAAGTCCTTTCCAGGTACTACTGAAGCAACAATCAAAATCACGGAAAGAGAGTGAATTCATGCCAGCAGAATCAAAGGACTTGTGAAGAAACTTGAGGAACGGACTATCATATTTAAACCGGGTGATACTGAACTGACTTTCCAATGGGGACTGAGTGGTAATGGTTTGAGAAAACCCAAATGATCCAAGAAATGTACAAAGAATAACACTGAATTAAGAAATAAGATAATGCTTATATCACTGGATTTGAGCACTGCCTGAATAAAACATCTCCTTGGGGGAGGAATACCTCAGATAGAAAGATCAAGAACGTTTTTGTATTCTGACCTTAGCCCTAGAATTGTACAAGGGAGAAGGGGAATTACTATTTCCATTAGTAAACTTTACTTGATTCATTCCAATACTGGACATGCTAGGTGGGTTATAAGTAAATGCCTAAATTGTAAGAGTAATTAGTGTTGTGATTCGCAAAATTTATGTTCTTATTGTAAAAAGTGTTAAAGTACTGACTTGGTTTTGTGGATGGGAATTATTAGTGCCTGTTAAATGAGAGCTACCTGAGGAACAGTCAGAGACCACAGTTAAAGAGTGTCAAAAACAATTTGCCTAGCAATTAGTTAAGAGAAAGTGACAAAAAAATAGAGGGCAAGACCAGATTGGCCTCTGTATTTCACCACCAAGAAGATCAAATAAACCTGCTGTGGGTTGCAACCTCACAGGCATGGGAGGTGGGAGTATAAGCCATACTGGACCTCTGTTATTCCTGTTTCTGGCACTCACTTGTTGTCTTTTCCCTTTCGGGATACCAGCAGGATTGTGTCACAAATGCTACAGAAAGCATCACATAGAAAGAAACCAAAGTTCCTCCTTTATTACACACACCTATGTCAACAGCCACTGTTATAACCCAGCCAAATTAAGAACTTGTAGGCAAAACAGAGTAAATTATTAGATTACAAGAAACTTAAGAAAAAGTGGCAATAGATTTAGAACTGAATGTCCAAAAGGAGAGAGAGGGATTTGTTTTAAATTTAATCTTGAAGATGCGGTTCAAGATTTGGAAAAAAAACCCCAAATAATAAAGGAAAAGGTAAAACCAGCACAGCAATCTAACTCTGTATTGACTCCAAATTATCTGTTGAATTGTATTACAAGACTCCAAGCAGTTATAGAAATGATAGCAAATAAGGCTGCCCAGGCATTAGAGTTAACATTAAGTCAGCTAAGCCAAACAAAAACTGTAGGGTATCAGAAAGGTTCGCTTTAGACTATTTATTGGCCAAAGAAGGGGGTGTTTGTGGAAAGTTCAATATATCAGATCGTTGAAAATTGATGACCACAGAAAAGTCATTCTAGCAAAAGCAAAAGAAATCAAAAAGAAAAATATATACGCATATAACAACCCAGGTACCAGTCCAAAAATTAGAAAACAATGTTAAAATCTAGCTGGTGGGGTAATGTATTAGAAGAAATTAAGATCTTTCATTTGTGTTACAACTGTTTTTATATTTCTTTCTTGTGTAATCCCGTGTTTTATTTTACCAGCATAGTCCAGAAGATATAAGTAGAAAAAAAATATTGCTCAAGCCAAATGATTTACAAAGAATAAGAGTGGGGATTGTGAAAAATGCATGTATTTTATGATTGGCTTTTCGCAAATATTAAAATGAATATTATATGTGTTGTGTGAGAAAGCAATGCAGTATTAATTTTCTTAAGCACTGTGTTAAATATAGTTTTAGGTTATAAAAATAGAAACTATGCTATGTAAGATGCTTTGTTTAACAGAAAGGGCTTGCAGCGAGATAGCAGCCACAGGACATCTAAATCTTTCAGAGAAAGGGAATTTCTTGCCTTCTTATCAGAAAAAATGAACTTCTTCTCACCTTGGAGGCACTGTTAGGATTAGAAGGAAAGAAGTTGACAATGACCAGACAGAATCCTGTATTTGAATGGAATTTATGCATCATGTATGAAGTATATGAATATGCAACAGGCTATTGTTCTTAAGGGTTAATCCTTTGTTAATGGGTGTCCTTTTTCAGGCTCCTGATGCCCAGAAAAAGGTACCCGGACATCCGTAACTCTTTGTTTTTATTGTCTCATATTGTCTTAATTCAATTTATCCAAATTGTTATTACTCTAATTGTGTTACTATTTTTATAACTATTTTATTACTATGAAACTTTTTAAAATTTTAAAAACAAGTGATTGGCGTTTTTCACACTGACTGTTCACCGCTGCCAATGCTCACAGTATTCTCCTAACACACTTGAGCTTCCTGTCTTTCAGTGAGAGAAAGATTCAGCTAAAGTCAAGGAAAGAGGGCAGGGGAGATGGAAACCTTCCCTTGAGATGCTTTTAGGAAGGCCTGAAGGGACCCTGCCTTTCCTTGGAACAGAGGTGGTCACCATGCATGGTGTTGCCTGACCTGCCCTAGGTGCTCCTCTATTCCAGAAGGACTTTTGCCCACTTCATCACTTGTCTGTCCCTCCAATTCCAGGGCCTCAAACCTGCTCTGTGAGATACTAAACCTGTAAGTCAGCTGTAAGTTTTCAGAATATGGCACTGACCATGGCTCTAAGTAAGTTTTTTTAATCAGGCTTGCAATATATTTTGAGAAGAAGAAGGAACAGAAGGGGTAGATACCACACAAGAATCCAGCAGAGTCTTCCCAGCTTTTTTGTCTGGGTTCTATGAAGCACAATGCCCAGTGCTTGCATTATGCTGTCTTTTCATGTGTTCTGGTGACCAGAACCATCCCATGGCCAGGCCCAGGATAATTTGGGTGCCAAAGTCCCATTGCCTGCAAACATCACACTCTTTTTTACCCAGCTGGTGCTCAGCTCAGCATATTTGCTGAGACAACTTTAGGACTGTTTTCCTTAACTTGGCAGTTCTAGCAGATGTCCTTATGGCCCCTAAATTCTGCATCCTTTGTGTCCACTATCAATGGGCATCCTTCTTCCCAAGCTTTGTCAACCTCCCTCTGGGTCTGAGATCAGTGAAACGGGCCCAGCCCTGAGTCTTAAAGACAATTCTAGCAACAACTACTTTGCTTTTCTAATACCTGGCCATCACTTCGAGCTTGTAGGCTGCTATGTGTGTCACAGGTTAAATGTCTCTTCCTGTTGATCAGGCTTGGAAGCGTGGACAGCCCAGGCATGACAGGATATGTTTTCTTCAGGAAATGGGACGTAGGGCCCAGCTTGCACCAGGTCCAGGCCCGCGCCTTCCAGAGCGCCAGAAGGTTCGCGGCGCCATTGCAGGGCTCAGGGCGCCTCCTTGTGGGCAAGAGTCGCCTCGACAGCGCGGGCGCCGCGCGGCGGGGCCAGAGGCCGGGAAAGGGCGGGCGGGTGTGAGGGGCGGGGCGGTCCGTGCCTAGAGCCGAGCCCGCGCTGTACCTCGGCGCCTTCCCGGCTCGGTGTTGGGAGCGAGCCGCCGCTGCTCGGGCTCTGGGAGAAGCGTGCGGCCGCTGCGGAGTCCCAGCCCGCAGATCTGGCTGCTGGCCGAGGCTGCAGTGCAGAGCTGCCATGCCAGAGCTGCCGTGCGCCGTGGCACTGCCAGAGCCCCTGGCAGAGCCGGGCTGGAAGTGCCGACAGCTGAGGGAAGCCCTGCCATGGCAGCGCCCCAAGCTCTTGCTTATCCCACAGAAAGAGAGGATCAGCACCTGGAGGTGACTGCGTCATTCCTGGAAAGGGACTATCTGCTTACAGTTGCGATGTCTGGCAGCAAGCAGGACGGCGCTGGTGCCAGGGAGCCAAGTGAGGGCAAAGCAGCCCTGTGACAGCCTGGCCCAGGGGCTCTTGTGGCAGCAGGCAGCGTGGGGATCAGAACAGAGGCAGGGGGAGGCAGGAGCTGCTCGGCCATGCCAGGGCTGGGAGCCTCCTTCCTGCCCAAGTGGGGCCCAGCTGGGCCAGGGGGCAGCTCCTGGGACAGCCGTGCCCGCAATGGCCCCTGCTCTGCAAGGCCTCCAGCGCTGCCCATCAGCCAGGCAGGGACAGAGCAGCCTTGGGGCCGATGCTGCTGCAGGCTCAGAGCCCCGCACAGCTGCTCATGCCCGGTGCCATTGGCTCTGTCCCCTGCAGCCTGCATGCTGTGTCACCGTGCAGAGGCTGAGCCCTGTGCCTCCCCTGGCCCTGGCAACTGTTCCTGTGCTGCTCCTGCACTGCCCAGGGCACCCACGGGCCCTGCTTGGGCCGCACGCAGACCAGAACCAGCTGGGGCTGTGACAGCTCTGCTGCTCTGGGCCCAGCCCTTGGGCAAAGCACCCGCCTGTCCCTGGGCTGGGGGCAGTGCCCAGACTGGGCTTGGCAGAGCCCGTCCGCTCCTGGAGGGCTGGGGGCACTGCTCTGGCCTGGCCTGGCCCGGCCCTGGGGTCCCTTGGCAGTCCTGCTTGCCCTTGCATCCACCAGGGATGGGCTGCAGCTCAATGGCCCCGGCCTGGCCGCACACTCAGGCCTGGAGCCTTCCCATGGCTCCCCAGGGCACGAGAGCCTCAGCCCCAGCTCCCAAACACGACCTAACAGGGTTTGCTGATATTGATCCCTGTTAGACCTTTGAAAGCATTTTGAAAGTAACCTTGTTTGGCAACTCCTTCAAGGAACAAACGTGATTCGCTTCTAATCAGTAAAAACTTTATTGGTTTGCTTGCACTTCCTATAGGGTATCCTAATGCTTCCTTTGGCGTTCCAGAAAATAATGAAAATCTAACAAATTCTAAAGAGAAGTTCTTGAATCCACTATGAGGAGAAGTCTCTACATTCACTATCCTTACATACACTTAAGTAGCTGCTCCTGTAACACACAAAGATGTAGTGGTTTACCTGACTGGACCACACAACAGGATGTTATACACACCGCTACACTAAAAAACTTCTCTTCCCTGTTCATCACAAATTTAAAGCTCTTCTCGAGGTCCTGGCTTAATTTTACATGCACATTCATACCTGCAATCCCTCCCCATGCTCAGTTTTCACCTAGACTTACCAGGGAACAGATGTTCCATACTCACCTCAAGCAATAATCTACGTCTGTCTTCCTAACCCTCTTTTTCTTCACTGACTTCTACTAATCTACAAAATAACTTGGACCCTCTGCACAAAAGAAACATCCAATTAATAGCCTTAAACACTTGTGATTGTGCTGCTACTTCTAACAATCTTGACCACCACAGCACTAAAATCAGAAATCAATTCTTCACATCCTTCCTGTTCTCCTGCCCCCACCACGCCTTGGCTCCAGCAGAAATGTTCCCTACTGCAGCCTGGTGTGCTAAGAACAATCAAAGGCAGCAGCACTTTTCCTCAACATGCTGCAATCTGAATTGCAGTGAAATTGCAGCTGTTGCATTAGAAGCTCAGCACCAGCACCCCACATCTTCCCCCAGAACTGAGGCCTGCTGAGGCCTGAGCTCTCCATTTCAACACACCCTGTAAATCAGGCTGCCTGGAAGATTGCAGGCTGGTAACTGTGTGAACACAGCAGTGCATTTCAGCAGAGTTATGGAATCAGTCTCATGGAAGGCACATCCTTTAAGCTTAAGACTCTATTCTACAAAATCTAGCTAGCAATTGTTTTGGTGGCCTGTGCAGGTTTTGGGGACTGTGCATGTTTCCTTTGGATGTTGTTTTCTTTGTTTCTAAATACAAAATTCACTGGATTCAGAAGCGAAACCCCAGATTCATTAGAACAAAGAACCACAGGGACATATGTGGCTGACAAGAACACTCCTCATTTCTAATGGTAACACCAGAAAGAGAGGAAAAAGATAAAGATGATTTAAATACCCGAAAGGATCCGAAATGTCTACATAAGCTGTCAAGTGACTAAGATTTTGGTAAACTCTAAAAGTCCAGATTCCTATTCGGTAATTGTCTGAAAGAAAAGAAAGCCAGAAAATCTGGTTGACCTTTATTTTGCCAGGACTTTCTCAAGGGATTCTACCACAACTTGGATCACAAGTGAGGGTGGCAAATTTTGACTAGAAAACTTTGATAACTAGGCAGCATTTTTTCCTCCTCACTGAATTACAAGAAGGGTTTAAAAGGAAAAAAAAATATAAAAGAGCGTAAAGAAATTCTATCATACCTCTTAGGCGTTCATCATCTTTGGAGAACAAAAAAAAAAAACTCTAGCACTTCCTGTGCATGGTAAAGAAAGAAACCTAGAAAAGGACAAAGGGATTTGAGCATCCTAAATTGTACTATCAAATTTCATGAACACAAGTTAATCCTGTAGTGCTTCAGAGAAATGCCATACATTGAAAAGCTTTATTCCCTAGAAACCAAATAAATCTTTTTATTTTCCAAATCCTCTTTTAAAGAGAAAACTGACTGTGTCTTTGGCTTTTGGCCAAACTCAGTTTGGAGTTGGTCAAACCAAAATGACCCAGTTAATTTCCTGTGCTCTGCTCTTTCTTTCCATATTCACATTCACATCCAATGGGTTGCTGGGAGTTTTGACTCTGTGCAGCACAAACGGTTTTCTAAGATGACTTTCATTGCTCAGAGGTGTGCAATGTCAGTTTCCCATTCCCTGAGTGCTGCTATTAATATTCCCACAGCATCCAACTACTACAGCCAAGTAGACAACAAAGAGAAATGCAACTTGCATTTCTTGGTCCTGTTCAATTTCTGACATCTCAGGCTCATCGTCACCCTCAGAACTGCTGTCCTGGAAACGTGGATCCTCTTGCCATGTGGCTTTTACTGGCTTTATTGTCCCAAGCGCGTGAGGCTCTGCAATGACAGCACCAATAGAGAAAAAAAGCCAAAACCAGATTATTCCTCTAATCATCAGGAAGAATTCCTCCTTTCACGTGAAATACTTACAGTGGAGAAGAGAGATTTAGGAAGGACAGAATCTGACCCTGCCAGATTTTCTAAGCTACATTTCTGCTCCACTTTGTATTTTCCACTTTGTTCCAGGGAGCCCTTATATATTCTTAAACATTTCTCATTGCATTCAGAAGACACTGAATACCTTTTCAGTTCAGCGCAAGTCTGGGGGGCTCATTGCTTTGTGCTGTTGCGTTGGGTTTTTTAATATTTTGGGTAACTTCACGGGGTTTCTTTTCTCTCCTACATGACTGGGACTTGAGTTAATGTTGTTTCATCTTCATTTCAGACGGCCTCATTTTATCTAAGGTTAGGACACCCCAATGATCATGTGTCATTCCATTTCCTTTTTCTAAAGGTCCAAGAGTAGAATTCAGTAACAAACAGAATGTTCATGGATCTTGGGGCCAGCTCTCGGACTTTGCTCCTCCCTCTACATTAACGCACATTTCCTTAAAAGCCTTGTGAGTTCCTATGAAACTTGATATGACTGGTGTGTCACCTTTTTCCCTGTTTGAGGAATTCAGGGCATGAGAACAAGCTTTTTCACCACTCAGCAAAAACCCCCAATGCCTTCTCAAAGCATGCCTTTCAGAATTCCTGAGATGCAAGCATGAGGCACCTCTCAATAATCACAACCCTAGCAAGCAGAAATGAAGATCAAAATGCTTCTGCCTAATTACTGACTTCTGTTGCTGAAAATCCCCTGCATCCTGACCTTTATTACACCATATTGCCCTACAGTGCCTGCCAGAAGCTCTTCCTTAGCAATGGCACTGTTAGAAGGGTTCTGCTGTTACCTTCTTTGATGCCCAACTCCTCTGTGCCTCCAAAGAAAGAAAACTTGAAGTAACTCGTCTCCTGAGCTGCATCATCCTCAGGCAAAGGTCCCAAATGGTCATCTGGGGCAGAGTCCTGTGCATCCTCTTTGTCCCAGGGTATTTCCTCAGTCTGGTTTGCTCTTTGAAGGTCTTTCAAAGAATAAACCAGAATAGACGGAGGAAATACCGTCTATTCTGGTTTGTTCTTTGAAAGGCCTCTTTCAAATCCGCAGCAATGGTGTAGGAGTTGTCTTCAGACAGTGAGGCAGTGTCTCATCTCTTTCTTCTTTTTTTGGCTTTACTGAAATGAGATTGTTAAAGGATAGCAACACAGCACACGTCCTTTTCGGACACAGCTTCCCTAAGAGCCACCTTGCTCTGAATGTCTCCCTAAGCATATCCAAGCCCATTAAGGAGTGGTTCATTATCAAGGGTAAGCAGTGGGGAAACATCTGAGGTTGAAGTCTAAAGGCCGGAACAAGAGTCCTTTTTAATTAGCCACATCCTTAAGTGACTTTTCACTGAATACACAGTTACACAGAAATCAAGGTATTTAGCCCAGACTTCTTCCTGCCAGTAGAAACATCAAGAGCTAATAGGGTTTGCCCACAGAGCTGCACATCTCAGGGTCCCTGCACTGACCGTTCTCACCTTCACTTCTGGCAAGGAACACACGGCCTAGAAAGAAAAGATGACGGCACTACGTGCTGCTGTTGGAGGTCCCAGTTGAGGTCCGACGTCGCTGGTGGGAGCGGCTGCTCCTGCGGGATGTCCCCGACCATGTCCCCCTACGCCTGGGCCTCTCAGCACTCGCTGCTGTCCTCCGGATCCTGTCCTGGCGACTCCTGGACCGCACAGTTTGAGTCGAGGCCCGGCGCTGCTGGCGGGAGCGGCTGCGTCTGGGGAATGGCCCTGACCATGTCTCCCTTCGCCTGGGCCTCTCAGCCCTTGTCCCTGTGCCACTGCTGCTGCCGCGGCGACTTCTGGAGCGGACAGGTGGACTCTGGGCCCAGCCTTGCTGGCGGGAGCGGCTGCGTCTGGGGGATGGCCCGGACCATGTCTCCCTTCGCCTGGGCCTCTCAGCCCTTGTCCCTGTCCCACTGCTCCTGTCACAGCAGCTCCTGGAGCGGACAGGTGGACTCCGGGCCCAGCCTTGCTGGCTTGAGCGCCTGCGTCTGGGGGATGGCCCTGACCATGTCTCCCTTCGCCTGGGCCTCTCAGCCCTTGTCCCTGTCCCACTGCTCCTGTCACAGCAGCTCCTGGAGCGGACAGGTGGACTCCGGGCCCAGCCTTGCTGGCGGGAGCGCCTGCGTCTGGGGGATGGCCCTGACCATGTCTCCCTTCGCCTGGGCCTCTCAGTCCTTGGCCCTGTCCCTCTGTTCCTGTCATGGCAACTCCTGGAGCGGACAGGTGGACTCTGGGCACGACCTTGCTGGCGGGAGCACCTGCGTCTGGGGGATGTCCGTGATGGTGTCTCCCTTTGCTTGGGCCTCTCAGCCCTTGGCCCTGTCCTACTGTTCCTGTCACGGTGACTCCTGGACCGGACAGGTGGACTCTGGGCGCGACTTTGCCGGCGAGAGGAGCTTCGCCTGCGGCTGGGCCCAGCACGTCTGGAATGGACCCTGTCCTCAGGGTCAGGGGACGTGCTGCGTGTTGCCCTTGATCTGCTGATGCTGCTGGTGTCCAGTGAGGAAGATGGCAGCGCCTGCTGCCATGCTGCGTGTTGGGGCCTGCTGTGGCTGCCCATCTCTGGAGATGGAGGTGGGGAAACCAGCACCAATGGCACAGGGCTGTGGGAGCTGGGGCTGATGGCCTCAGATTCTGACCAGCCACGAGCAGATTGTAGTCCTGACTGTCTGGCCGGCCTGGGGCCATTGAGCTCTGTCTCATCCCTGGAGGCTGTAAGGGCAAGCAGGAATGTCAAAGATCACCCAGGCCCCGGCCAAGCCAGGCCAGAGCAGTGCCCCCAGCCCTCCAGCAGTGGATGCTGCGCTCTGCCAAGCCCGGCCTGGGCACTCCCCTAGCCCAGGGACACCGGGGACTTTGACTCATACATGTTCCGAGCCCAGCACAGCTGTCACACTCCCATCTCTGTGTGCTGTTCCTCAGGCCAGAGCAGCGCCTGTGGGTGCCCTCAGCAGCACAGGAGGAGCACAGGAGCAATTGCCAGGGCCTGGGGAGGCAAACAAGCTCATAGCACTGAGAACAAAAAGTGTACCAGCACGTGGTTGTCTAGCCAAGCGCTTCTGCTTCTTCCTGCTTTGAGCCCTTGTCGAGACACAGGTTCCCTGCAGAGCCCCAGGTGCAGCTTCCCAACTTACCCCTGTTCCTCTGCCTCCTCCCTGCCCCCAGGGTAAAGGCACTCCCTGGCATTGCATTGGCCGTGCCTCACTCCTAGATCTGCGAAGGCATCGTTGTCCTCCCACGTTGGCTGTCTGATGGAGAAAGGAAGAGATGATGAATTTCTGCTGCTCTCCCTCACGGAGGTCCAGGGTGTCCCAGCTCTTTCTCCAGCACTTTTCCAAGTTGGGGGTGAAGCTGAAGCCCAGACTCACAGGACAGGGCAGGGCCAGGGCTCCTGGGGCAGGGCCTGGCACAGCACAGCACTTGCACCCTCCTGGCTGGTGGGCCAGGCAGAAGGACACCAACCTGAAGGGGACTCGGATCCCCAAGATGAACATTTCAACAGGGAATTCCCCACTGTCTCTGCACAGGGGGCACTGGAAATAGAAAGCACCAGCGCGCAAGGCCTGTCCCTGCAGGGCAAACACAGGCAGGGTGAGCGAGGCCCTGCTGCTGCTGCTGCTGCTGCTGAGCACCTGCTGTGCCCCAGGGCTCAGGGGAGGGCTCCTACCTGGATGCAGTCCCTGTGGAACCAGGCCTTTTTGCACGCTGGGCACACCAATGTTGTGAAGGTCTTTCTGTCCTCCACAGGTTCCATGCAGATGAGGCAAACGGTGTCCGGCTCAGGAGTCACATCCACCTCCTGCTCTGGACGGTGCTCAGGGCAGAAAGAGCTGGGGGCAAAGGGATGGGGAAAGTGAGAAATGCTGGATCATTCCCCAGGGGTGGCCATAAAGAGAGATGAGGTACCTGAACGGAGTAACGTATAGATTGACACAGCCGCCCTCCTTGGTACAGGGCAAGTGGAACCATCTGTCACAGTTCTCCCTGCAGCACATGATGGTTGCCCCGCTCTGGCCGCAGACGCAGCAGCGCTGGAAAGAGCCAAGCAGCTGCATCAGCAGCAGCAGCAGCAGCAGGGCAGGGACTGACAGGCAAGGACACACTGCACCTGCCTGATGCTGGGGCAGCAGGAGTTTGCCCATTTTCCTGTCTCCATGGGAGAGCCACCTTGGCTGGGAAACGATCCCTTCACTGGTCTAGGAGGGAGGCACAGCCAGTGCAATGCCAGGGAGCGCCTTTACCCTGGAGGCAGGGAGGAGGCAGAGGAAGAGGGGGGAAGTTAGGAAGCTGCACCCGGGGCTCTGCAGGGCTCCCGGCTAGGTCTCGAAGCACAAGGAGCCAGAAGAGCTTGGCCGGACAATCCCGAGCTCTGGACACCTTGTCCTCAGCACCGGGAACCCGTTTGCTTCTCCAGGCCCTGGGCACTGCTCCCGTGCTGCTCATGCAATTACACACAGACACAGAGCTACCTGCTCTGTCTCAACCCTCTTCAGCACTGAACAGCACAACACAGTAACATGTTCTCTTCAGTACATGGTCTAATTATTAATAGTCCTGCAAAGACTCACATTCAAAGCACACACAAAAACCCCAAACCCTGGTACAAACCTTGCATCAACACAAAATGCATGTTGCTGTTCAGAAACACAGGGCAGCACTTTTGGCCAATGCTTTTTCCTATAAGATCTTTCAAAGGATTGCAAAAGTGACATTGTTTGGCAACTTCTTCAAGGAACAGACAGGAGAGGCTTCTGAGTTTTTAAAGATTTATTGGTTTGCTTTCACTTTCCTTTTGGCATCCTTACACTTCACCCAGCATTCCAGAAAATCGTGAAAATCCAAAATAATATCAGGGGAAGTTTCTGAATCCATTCATGTTTCTCCCAAAGACTTTCTTGACATACATACAAGTGACTGGTCCTATGACATACAGAGACGCAGTGGTTTCCCTGACTGGACATTACAAGACAACGTTATAGACTCCACTATACTAAAACACTTCTGTTGCCTGGTAATTACAAAGCCTGAAGCTCTTCTAGAGGCTTTTCCCAGTGCAACTTCATTAGGTTCCTCTCTGCCCAACTCTCGAGCCTCTCCAGGTCTCACTGAAGGGCAGCAGAGCCTTGTGGTGCCTCAGGCCCTGCTCCCAATTCTGTCCCATCAGCAAACACTGAGGGAACACTCTGTCCCTTCTGCCAGGTCACTGGGGAATAAGGCAAACAAGGCTGGGCCCAGCACGGCGCCCTGAGCTCACAGCTACCTGAGTTTGGAGCTCCCCTGTCCACTTCTCTGCCCCACTGTCCCTGAGCTGCCTCAGGGGCCTGTTATGGGAGGCAGGGACAAAGCCTTGCTGAAGTCCCAGCTGGCAACAACCACTGCTCTCCCCTCACAAGCCCAGCCAGTCACTGCAGCACAGGTGGCTATGGGATTGGTCAAGCATGGTTTCCATTCCTGTTATTCCACAGGCTTAGAGATGGCATCCAAGAGGAGCTGTTCTGTCACCTTTCTGGGGATGGAGCTGAGGCTGATGGCCCTGCAGTTTCCTGGCTCTTTCTTGGTGCCCTTTTGCAAGACTGCAGTGATGTTGGCTTTCCTCCACTGCTCATGCCTCTCTCCAGGGCTGTCTCCTTCCCTGACCTGCTGGCAGAGCACCCTGTGCCAGAGGCAGGAGCAGAGATTTCCCTTGGCCCCAAAAGGGAACACTGGGCTCAGGCCGAGTGTCAGTGTGACCTGACAACGGGAGGAGAAGGCATGAAGGAGCAGAGCTCACTCAGGGCTGAGCAGGCAGTAGAGCCCTCGTGGCTCTGGGCTTGCTCTGCAAGCTCCTTGGCCTCTACTTTCTCCACAGAGAGAGAGGAACAGCACCTCAAAGCGACCAGGAAACCCGGCCATGGAGCGAGGCTGGGGCTCTGACACCTCAGGGAAACCGGACACGGAGCGGGACTGGGGCTGTCAGCCCTCAGGGAAACTGGCAATGGAGTGGGGCTGGGGCTGTCAGCCCTCAGGGAAACTGGCAATGGAGCGGGACTGGGGCTGTCAGCCCTCAGGGAAACTGGCAATGGAGTGGGGCTGGGGCTGAGACACCTCAGGGAAAGCGGCCATGGAGCGGGACTGGGGCTGTCAGCCCTCAGGGAAACCAGCCATGGAGTGGGACTGGGACTGTGACACCTCAGGAAACCGGCCATGGAGCGAGACTGGGACTGCCAGCCCTCAGGAAACCCGGCCATGGGGCTGGGGCTGCAGCTGTGACACCTCAGGGAAAGCAGCCATGGGTGTGGCTTGGCCTTTGACACCTCAGGGAACTCACCATGGCAGCCACCTCCAGGGGTTTTGAAGTACTTGTTTCTTGGTTTAATGCCCTTCCAAGATCAATTTTCCTGATCCTTATCCATGTTTTGGACAAGTATTGCCTCCTGAACAGGCCACCTCCTGGATGTGCAATGATTCCATCTGATCCAGCTGTGCCTCTTCCTTTCTCAAGCGATGGACAGAGGGGCTCTATTGAAGGTGGCATTTCCTGCAGGAAGGGAGGCGATGCCAGACACAGCCACAGGAGGTAGTTGCTCTGCTTCTGGGCCTGAGCCCTGCTGAGGCTTGAGCTGCCCTCTCTGCTGCTTGGCACTGCGGGCACAGCCCGGATAAGATGGGCACAGCCCAGAGGAATTGTCCCGAGCAGGCTCAGGGCACTCGGGTACTGAGCTGTCCTGCTGGGCTCCCTCCGTGGGAGACATGTCCCGAAACCTGGGAGCGGCTGCACAGGGTGCCCGTGGTGGGGAAAGGGCAGAGGGGGAGAGCAAGGCTCCAGTGTGTCCTGAGAGGGCCTGGCTATGTGCCCATGTGATGTGGGAGCTGTTCCATGGGCAGGTGGGCAAGCAGGAGGGAGGGACGGAGGTTGGGAGTGACAGCTGTGGCACTGCAGATTTCCCCAAGCATTTAGTGAGGGTTTCCTGTGTGGCAGGGAGAGAGCCCCAGGGCCCTGGGCTGCTCCAGCTGCCCCTCCAGGCATGTTGCACAGGACCTGCAAAGAGCGTGGAGAGTGACCAGGAGCCACAGGCTCCCACAGCCTTACCCCACCCCCTTGCAGTCCCCAATTCCCCAAGGGAGAAGGGGATCCCAACACACCATGGAAATGGTTCTGTAGCATCTGTGATCCCTCCTCGACTGGGATCATGACTTGGATTACTTGGAAATGCTGGTGAATGGTGCTTTGAAGACCTTGTCAGATGTTGGAGGCATGTTCTGAATGTACCTTTCCTGACAGAATAATCTGTGTCGGTATGCCAAGAGCTTACCATGAGCCAGTTCCCTTAAATTTCACTGAAGGTAGATCAGTTCTGGAAACCTTACCCTGCTCCCTTCTGGAGCCCTGAGGGATCCCACAGGATCACTGTCAGTGGGAGGAAGGGGCATTTAGCTGTCCATCCTCCTCCCGTGTGCAATGCCACTGTGTCCTTCTGTGTGCTCTGTGCAGCCACAGAGAAGAGCAGAGAGGGAAGGGGCTGGGCCCAGGACTGTGCCTGGGGGCTGAGCCTTTCTCAGCTCCTTTGCAGCCCCCAGGGAGCCCGAGCTGCTTCTGCTGCCACTGCTAAGCCCTGGCCCTGCCTGGGGCTGGGTTTCAAGCTGCTGGCTGCTCCAGGGAGTCCTTTCTGCCCCGACTGCCCCGCAAGGGGCTCCTTCCATCCCAGTGTGGGGCCACTGCAGGCACGAGGTCCCCCTGGCCCTACTCCTGAGTGGAAGGAAGAGCCAAGGGAGTGCCTTGGAGGGCACCAATCACCCAGATGCCCTCACTGCCACTCGGGCCTGAAGGAGAATCTTCAGCAGTGCCATTGGAGCTGTTGTGTCCTGCCTTTCTTTGCAGCTGAGCCTGTTGCTAAAGGTGATCTGGCTTCCCAGCCCACATTCAGGATTGAGCCTCTGGGAGATGGTGAGGGTACGCCAAGGCCTTTCCCCTGTGAGACCTGCCAGCTCAGAGCCCAAAGCTCGGCCAGGGGGGCATCGCTGCAGGTGCCAGGACAGAGCCATGCATGTGTGTGCCCTCACCCTGCACGATCCACTCACAACTTCTGCTCAGCACTGGCAGGTGTTTGAAGGACGGTGGGCCATGGCCCAGCTGAAAAAGCCCAGATGATTTGTTGATTTTATCCGATTTTGCATAAGCATGACGTTCTGAACATGCCATTAAAGAAATGGAGAATTTCTCCATCTTTTAAGGTGTACTTTTTGTTTCTCAAGTGATGGGCCAAAAGTTAGGACAGAAGGAGGTGTTTCCCCAACAAAGCAGAGGCCGATTGGCAGCCCCTGCTGCAGGAAGGAAGTCCGAGCCAAACACAGGCATGGGCACAGGCACAGAAGGTAATTGCTGTGCCAGGCTCAGCAGGGCTCAGCCATTGGCAGAGCTGTGTGGCTGCAGCTCTTCTTCTTCTACCAGGGCCTCCCTTGCACAGCCCGGCAAAGCTGGAGGTGCCTTTGGAGCTCGTTCACAGCCCGGGGAAAGGGGACTCGTGCACCAACGTCCCTCCCGCTGCAGCTGCTCCGGAGCTGGCCCTGAGTGCCCAGAGGCCCAAGGCACAGGAGCAGCCCCGAGCGGGAGCGCTGCCGCGAGACCAGGGCCAGAGCCAGCCTTGGCTCCCGACTGGGCAGGGGCTGCACTGGGTCCTGACAGGGCCTGACTCTGTGCCCTGGGGCTGGGGGAGCTGTCACAGGGCAGGGAGGGCCAGGGCTGGCAGGGGCTGCTCAGGGATGGCTGTGGCCCGTGTCCCTCCAAGCAGCGACTGCCCAAAAAGCTGCGCTGCCCCCGGGCTCTCCTCTCGGCCTGCTGGGCTTTGTTGGGTGGCACAGCCTGTGCCACGGGGTGGCAAGGTCCCTGCAGGCCCCAGCTCTGGGGGAAACGGAGAATGTCCTGCCCGCATCCACCGTGCTGCCAGCTCAACAGTGCAGCACAGCACGGGCTGACGCTCCCCATTGCTCCCACAGGTGCAGCTGGAACCACAGCACATGTTCCTGATTCCCAGAAGGGCCTTGGAAGGGGTTTCTGTCAGGGAACAGGCTTCTGGCTAGGGTTACTGGCAGGCCTGCTTGTCTTGGAGCTGATCTTCATCTTATGCTCTGTCCGAAGTTGGACTTGCTGGAAGAGAAAAGGGTGAGTGTTTAGTTCACCTTTCCCTCAAAGAGCTTCTTTTGAAAGTCTACGTCAGACAGAAAACATTCCCAGTGAGGTTGCAGTGTAGGGGTGGCCAGTCCTTGATTGTCCGAAGAACTCTGCTGAGGGTTCTGCTGCTGCCCAGAGCTTTCATTGGCCTCCTAATTGCTGGGCCTTGTCCTGGGGGGGCCCGCTGGGGCTGCAGCCAGTGCTGGCTCCCACTGAGGCTGCCTGGCCAAGAGCAGCCTCAGGGGCACAGGGCAGAGGCAAAGCACGGTGGGGAGGAGAAAGAGCAGGGACGAGATTGCCCTTGAAAGGCAGCGGCGCTCTGGGGCCCGCTCCTGGCCAGGGAGCCTGCCCAGAGCCGTGCCCTGTGGGCCGGGGCCTTGAGGGACAGCTGTGCAGCTGGGCCAAGCTGTGCCAGCAGCTCCAGCCGTGCTGGGGAGCCTTGCCAGCTCTGGGCCAGCTGTGCAGGAGGCTCCCTGTGTGCCACTGGCAGCTGGGGCCCCAGCCACCTCTTCTTTCCACAGTTCCACCTCTGGACAGGAGTTTTAAGATGGTGGCTGCATGTCACACCCAAACAGCAGGAGCACCTCCTCCAGTAGTTAGAAGGGCCTGGGCAGCCCTGTCATGAGTCCTGAGAAGAAGACTGCAGAACAGCCATCGACAAGGAAATCTCCTATTCTCCTGGATATCCCACTGCCACCTCCTCTCCCCATGTATATCCCCAAGCTACTTCCATCTCTTTTTTAATCCTCCTCTGTCCTGTCCCGACTTCTTCTATAGACCCCAGGAGCAGCCCAGCACCCTCCTGCCCCTCCTGAGTCCAACATGTCCCTTCCTCTGCCCCTGAGCCCCCTGGGCCTGCCCTCTAAACAACACTGAAGTTATCCCCGCTCTCTGCCAGGCCAGGTGATGGCCCTTTCTTTAGTTGCACTAAAGGGAAGGTGCCGTCACCCCAGTGTTTGGGTGGCAGCAGCAGCAAAGCCCGGCCGGCAGCACCACTGGCTGAGCTCCATGGCCAGGAGCAGCCGTGGATGCCCACGGTGTGGGCAGGCAGGAGCCAGGCAGGGGCTGCTGTGACCAGCGGCGGGGTCCCGAGGGCTGGGGGAGCCCAGTGGGCAGGCAGCAGCATGGGGCTCCCAAGAAAAAGCAACCCCATTTTCTTAATTTTTCACTTTTAGATATTAGAAATTTGTAGAAATATTTCAAAATATTTTTTCTGTAGACAGACACCCCCAAATATTTCTTCCCAATTCCTATAGTACTTAAAGATTTTTTAAAGTAGTTTTAGAATCCAAAAAAATGACCTCATTTTGTCTTCACTTCTCATTTTTAAAAATATTTAGAAATATCTCTTGTGTAGAGAAATCCTCATATGTTTCATTCCTTTTTCCACAACACATCTGTATTTTTGAAACTGGTTTTAGAGGTCTGGAAAATATTTTCCCCTTATACAATAAAAAATAAAATTGCATTTCAGTGGTAATCTTTATTCTAGGAAGAAGTAAGACCCCTTCAGCCAGCCAGCCTGCTGCAGAGGCTCTTTTCCCACAGGAGCTTTGTACCTAGTCACAACCAACATACATAAAACCTTTTCCCAGTTATTTCCTGGGATTTATGACAAGCTCACGTCCTAATCTTCTCAGACAAATTTTGAGCACAGTGGGAATGTCTTCAAATTACCATCTTTGTTTGCTTCTGGTGGAACTCCCTCCGTTCTAGAGCAGGGCCTTCTCTCAGCTTCCTGCTGCTCCCGGGCTCTCCTCCAGGCCTGCTGGGCTTTGTTGGGTGGGACAGCCTGTGCCACGGGGTGGCAAGGTCCCTGCAGGCCCCAGCTCTGGGGGAAACGGAGAATGTCCTGCCCGCATCCACCGTGCTGCCAGCTCAGCAGTGCAGCACAGCACGGGCTGACGCTCCCCATTGCTCCCACAGGTGCAGCTGGAACCACAGCACATGTTCCTGATTCCCAGAAGGGCCTTGGAAGGGGTTTCTGTCAGGGAACAGGCTTCTGGCTAGGGTTACTGGCAGGCCTGCTTGTCTTGGAGCTGATCTTCATCTTATGCTCTGTCCGAAGTTGGACTTGCTGGAAGAGAAAAGGGTGAGTGTTTAGTTCACCTTTCCCTCAAACAGCTTCTTTTGAAAGTCTACGTCAGACAGAAAACATTCCCAGTGAGGTTGCAGTGTAGGGGTGGCCAGTCCTTGATTGTCCGAAGAACTCTGCTGAGGGTTCTGCTGCTGCCCAGAGCTTTCATTGGCCTCCTAATTGCTGGGCCTTGTCCTGGGGGGGCCCGCTGGGGCTGCAGCCAGTGCTGGCTCCCACTGAGGCTGCCTGGCCAAGAGCAGCCCCAGGGGCACAGGGCAGAGGCAAAGCACGGTGGGGAGGAGAAAGAGCAGGGACGAGATTGCCCTTGAAAGGCAGGGGAAGGGAGAATGTTGCTTATCGGAAGAAGCCCCAAAGAGCGGCTGGAAGGGGTGCTGCCTGATCAAGGACCCCCGAGAAGCGGAGGGAGGGCGTATCGGCTGATGGGGTGTCCCGAGGAGCGGCTGTGGATAGTGGGGGTGTCCCTTAGTGGGGAGGAGCAGCTGGAGCGCTTGCACGGTCCGGTGGTGGGGAGGCCGGCGGGGCTGTCGGAGTAGGCTCAGCCCGGCCGGTGGGCACGGCTCACCCTGCCCGCCCGCAGGACCACGGCGCAGTTCCTGTTGGAGGCGGACCTGCACGGGCTGCTGAAGCTGGACACGCTGATCCCGAACGCGCCGCCTGCGCCATGGCAGCGCAAGGCCAAGGAGAGCGGCCCCGGGCCCAGCCCCGTCGGCATGTCCCCCATAAAGCCGGCATGTCGCTCCCACAGCCCCAGCAAGACGCCGTCCAAGACACCCGGTGAGCGCCGGCCACCGGCGGCAGAGGTTGAGTGCGGGAGCCTGGCCGAGGCTGCTTGTCCGTAGCCACGGGGCTCTGGGCTCCCTGCCACGCTGCCCTACCGGCTGCTGCTCAGGCAGGAGGAGGTGGGCTGTGCTCCTGACAGCCACCCACCTCCTTGCCAGCATGAGGGGCAGAGCTCTGAGCACTGGGGCTGGCGAGCTGCTGTTCGGCCAGCTGAGCCTTGCTGGCACAGCTGTATGCTAGGACGAGTGTGGGCAGGACTGTCAGCTGACAGCTTTACATCCTGTGAGCGTTTTTGTATCTTCCCCTTATCTCTGGACTCTGGAATTGTTGCACTAGACCCAAGGAGTTGCACCACACAGTCCCTAACCAACTTGGTGGCAGGGAGGAAAATATAAGTTAGTT
The DNA here is from genome assembly GCF_035770615.1 of Melospiza melodia melodia. Taxonomy (NCBI): domain Eukaryota; kingdom Metazoa; phylum Chordata; class Aves; order Passeriformes; family Passerellidae; genus Melospiza; species Melospiza melodia. Next base: position 15,125,906 of record NC_086200.1, on the reverse strand, counting down.
GGGACTGGGTGGCATGAGACCTCAGAGTCCTACTTGTCTGGTGGGTGTGATGTGGAAGAGTGTTGGGTTTGCTCCCGTGAAAACTCGAATACAGGCTGTTAAATAGCTGTAAGACAATATTTTCATATGTGAATGCAGGTAAATCTGGATCCAAAATTCAAAGCACCCCCACAAAGGCTGGGGGGGATCGCTACATTCCCAAACGCAGCACTATGCAGATGGAGATGGCAAATTTCCTCCTAACCAAAGAGAATGACCCTGCTGAGGATTCCCCTACCAAGAAGGTGAGCATGTTGCTAAGTTACAATTACTTAAACAACCGCTACTCCTTCCTGCCCCTTTACAGAGCAGTGAACAATAGGTTCTATCAAGGGGGCACACGGCACTGACAAGTCCCAGCCATCACTACTTGCAGCTCTGGGCTTCAGGAGTCTAGGATGAGACTGAAGCTGTAGAGACTGCCATGCACTCGAAGCCTATGCTGCTTCTGGTAGCAAAATTTAGCTTTTGACTAACGAGGCTTTAAAATGTAGCAGGCAACAAAAACACAAAGCTGTAAGCCTATGCAAAGTGAAACTGCTGGTGGTAGCTATTCTAGGACAAGGTCTCCACAGGGAACACTTCTGGAATGTTTTACACTGTGTTCTGAAATCTGTTTATGAAGCATTTGGTCGCTTTGTGGCTGTGGCTTTTCCCTCTGGCAATGACACTGAATTTGCCATTGTTTGAAAATGTGAGCAGGACAATGTATGAAAGTCTGAGGAAAACTGCTTTGACCTGCCTCTGTGTGACTGACCCTTGCAGCACAGTCAAACATCTTCAGATTCTAAGAGAAGGGGACTTAGATGTCTGTTTAAATTGAACTGTGGGAATTGTTTTAAATGCATTGCACTGAGGGTGATTTGTCTCTGTAGGAGCAACAGAAAGCCTGGGCAGTGAATCTGAATGGTTTTGATGTGGAAGAGGCAAAGATCCTCCACCTCAGAGGAAAACCACAGAATGCTCCAGAAGGTATGATACAGGCTCCGTGTGAGCTGAATCAGCAGGAGGGATCAGGTCAGGGGAACAGCAACACAGAGGCTCTGTGTGTGGTCACAGGAGAAATCAACTGGTTTCTGAGAGCTGTACAGGCTGGAGTCTCCTTTCTTAAGGTTCCTGAGGTCGAGGGAGGGCATAACAGTTAAAGTGAATTTATTTAGGAGAGTTGCTATGACTGCCAGTTGGTCACCTGTTACAGGGCTTGCAAGGGTCTTCAGGGTGGAGAGAGAGATGAGAATCTTGACCTCATGTTCAGAAGGCTTGATTTAATATTTTATGATATATATTACATTATTACTATACTAAAAGAAATAGAAGGAAAGTTCTCAGAAGCTAGCTAAGCTAAGAATAGGAAAAGAATGAATAAACAAAGGGCTGTTTCTCAGCAGAGGGTGAGACCCAGCTCCGCTGTGAGTGGTCAGTAAATCCAAACATTCACCCAAGACTGATCACGCATCCACCTGTTGCATTCCCCAGCAGCAGATAACCATTGTTTACCTTTTGTTGCTGAGGCCACAGCTTCTCAGAAGGGGGAAAAATCCTAAAGAAAGGATTTTTATGGAAAGATGTCGGTGACAGTTACCGGTACTGCAGGTTCCAAACGTTCATGAAGTCTGTAAGAGCATCAAACCCTCTGCTGTGCACTTTCTAGCTTAAACTGCAACTAAATATAATGGGATTCAAAAACCCAAGTGTTTGTTAAATTTGTTTCCATGAATGAGGAAATTGTAGCTCACCCCTGCTCAGCAGTTCATTCTGCCAGTGATTTTAGTGCACTGCAGGCTTGTGAGTGTTTCTCTTAGGACTTTATTTTCACTCCAAGGGATTCCTAGTTGGGTGAGCAGCACTCAGCTGGGAGGAAACTAACTCAGGTTAACAAACCTGTTCCCCTGCACACAGACTATCAGAATAACCTGAAAGTGCTCTACAGTCAGAAAATGGCACCTGGATTCAGCAGGAAGAAGAGCAGATATATTCCCTCAAAGCCAGAACGGGTCTTGGATGCACCAGAGATGTTCAACGACTACTGTAAGTAGGCTACAGGGTTGAGTGCTGGGCATCCAGAACATTCTGCACTGGATTGCTGTTCCTAGGACAGGGTAACTGGGCTGTCTGTATTATTTTGTGTACCCAGGCTAGCACAGACCACTTCTGGAGTGTCCCTGTGTGGCCTTACAGGCACAGTGGTCTAGGGCACAGTGTAGATGCCTTGGAGCAGGGTACCTGGCCCCAGCAGCTGGGCATAGTGACACTCAGAAGGCTGCCCCTCACCTGCACGTGTGTGTGTGCACGTGTGCACCCACACCTGCTGCAGCAGCACGGGTGAAGGGCAGGGCTCTCTAGCCAAGCATGGTGTGACCTGCATTGCTCTTTCAAAGTGTAGAACTGAATCTCATAGACTGGAGCTCCCAGAACTTCCTGGCAGTGGTTCTGGATGACACTGTTTATCTGTGGAATCACGCTACTAGGGAGATTATCCCCCTGCTGCAGATGGAGCATCCAGATGTTTACATTTCCTCTGCATCATGGATTAAAGAAGGAGACTACCTTGCTGTTGGCACAAGTAGTGCTGAGATTCAGGTGAATGCAGGAGTAAAACTAGAGGTGTTTTCTAGGGATTGACAGAACTGTGGGGCCTGGGGACAAAACCTTGGCTGGCTGAGGAAGGATGCCATGCACCTGACTTGTCTTCCCTGGTGTGGGGTGGAACTGCCCAGTGTGCAAGGCAGGGTTTGATTTGGGCGTTTTCTGATAAGCAGCGTTACCTTCTGTGCTATGGTCATGAGATACATATTTTCTCTGTTCCCTGACTGAGAAAGCTGAATGCCAGAGCCTGTGCAGTGAGGTTCCTAGGGCATAGAAACAGGATTTGGTTTCTTCTGAAGAACTTTTTGCTTTGCCTCTCCAGCTATTGTTGCATTTACATTGTTGTATATAATATTTCTAGGGTCTCATACCTTCTGGGTGGTTTTCTCACAGCAGCTCTTCACAGCAGTGCTGTTGTTCCTTCTCAGCCAGGGCTCCTCTACAGCCCTCCCTGAATGCCCCACCCCCTTTTATCCCAGCTACCTCCACAGGCTACTGCCCAATCAAGGACATTGCAGCTGCAGCCCATTTACAATAACTAGAATCAGGGCAGGGTCACTTATACAATACAGAGATCTTTTACTGCAATACATATATTTACTCAGGCCCCTATAAGCTATGGGACGTTGAGCAGCAGAAACGTCTCCGAACCATGACCAGCCATTGCGCCCATGTGGGAACCCTCGGCTGGAACAGCTGCATCCTCTCCAGGTAAAGCAGTGGGTCAAGGGCAGTTTCCAGTTGTTGCAAACTCCTATCCCTCAATCTATGTGTGGCATGGGTTAGGGATGGCAGAGAAGTTTGTCCTGGCTTGGGATTCTTACTCAGCCTTATCTGTTGGGGCTGTGAGGAGAAGGCCTCTTTCCTGTATTGCAATTTGTGCTGAAGCTGTAAAGAGCTTGTGTGGGTGTTTCACTCACACCAACAGACCTGTGTTGCTGGTAACACTGGTTGAAACCCAGTGGCAGGTATAGCAGTCTTGCAACAACAAAAATGGATTTGGGTGAAAATGTGCAGCCTGGGGCTGGCTCTGGCATAACGCCTGATGCAAAACAAAAGGTTAGCTCACACTGCAACACCCAGCCTGGATGTCATGCAAGAGCCACGCAAAGCACCACCAACCCTGTGCTCAGCCTTCAGTCATGTATTCTTCCAACAACTCTGATCTCCCTTCCCCTCCTGCTGACAGGAGGCCCTGGTGCCTCACTGAGGCTTCATGCAGGGGAGCAAGCACCAGGGCTCAGCTGACATTTATTGGAGCTTGACTCCCCTACACTTGGAAAAATGCCTTTTTTCCAGGCTGAACTGTGCTGGAGCAAGTTGCAGGAAATATATTTGAGCCCTTACCTGACCAACAACCAGCTCAGCCATGCTGCTTTGCACGGCGGAGCCGCAGTGTCTGAGCCACTCCACCAAGCCTGTGCCTCCCATCAGCCCTCAGTGATTAGCTGAGGGTGGATTATTAACTGTATTCACCTTTCCCTCAGCACAGTACCACACTGTGCCTAGCACCAGCTCTGCCTCCTGCGCCTCACAGCAGCTGGAACCTTCAAAGGTTCCGACTTGTGCTCTGCCAAGGCCAGTGAGTGTGTAACCACAGCCACCAGAGCACCCCCCCACACACACACACACATAAAGCTGATATGGGGGGCACAGTCTCAAAAAACAGCCACTGAGCCAGCACCTTCCCAGCAGTGCTGCTGGTGCATCCCCATTTGGCCACTTGGGAAAGATCAGGAGGTCCAAGGATGGAGCTCTCCCTCAGACGCAAATCCTAGGGCCACAGCTGTCTCCAAAGGGGAAGCAGGCAGGAAAAGACTGAAATGCTCTCTTTATGGGCAAAAGAGCTGGTGCAGTAATTCAAATGCCTGGTACAAAAATTCTGTTTAATATTTAGCTCCTATTTAAAACACAGCTTTTCATTTAATTCTATTTACAGAATACTTTCATTTCATTTGTTTCTTTAAAATTACTTAGTTCTCACCTGTTGTATGTCTAGGAATATTTTCTTCCAAAAATAGAAAAAAATAGATGATATCTTTTCAGCAGAAAACATTGGTTGATACAATTTTAAACCATCATGATATGGAAGAATTGTTCTGTCCCTCTCTAAGGTGGAAGAAGCATTTGGATCACAGATCATCTACAATGAAATACTTGACATGTTTAAGATGCTTTCAATCAATTGTGATCGTCAATTGCTTATTCGTTGTAAACAGTCATTTTTCAGTGAAGGGAAAGTGTGTGTGGTATATCTACATGATGTGTTCAAAGCCAGTTCCTACTAATGGCCAGGCTGAATTCCAGTCAATAATGTCCCGAATGATATTTTGCCGCCTTCTTTGGCACTTCATGAAATCTTACCATGATGAAGTGCTGAAACACAGAGATTTTCTCTTAGAGAGTGTCTCATGTTGTAACCCATCCCGTGGATTTTATGCTGTAATTCTTATCTCTTTTGAAATTTGCTATCTTCTGTACAGTTTTCATGAACCTTTCAGTTACAGTAGTGAATATCACAGATAAATGTCATTTTGTACAACTTTGAATTTACCCCAAGAGCTGAGAGAAAACTTGCTCCTATACTTCAATCCGAGTTTCTTCTATAGTCCAACTTTGTTTCTCTACCATCAAGCTTCTCCTTTGTTGCTGCTCCAAGTCCCGTCCAAGCTGACCTTGAATACTTTCAGGCATGGGACATCCACAACTTCTCTGGGCAACCTGTTCCAGTGTTCCAGCACTCCCTCAGTAAAAAAGGCCTTCCTTTCATCTAATATGTGTAGGAAATCATAAATCTAGGCATAGAAACTTGGAGTGCAAATTTGAAATTCTTTTGATTTGAAGCACATTTTATATGAATACTGACTTACAGATGACTAAAAGATGTAGATGGGCATTTGAGCTGACAAGTTTTGAAAAAGTGCACGGAAATTAAAATTGAAACCACTAAAATTAAAAACTTCTTGACATTTTCTTTTTCCTCTCCAATTCAAAATTGCATATGTCAGATATCAGTGCTTCATGCAAACCTCTCAGATGCTCTCAGAGAAAAAGCTTTTCTTTCAGACTAAGTTGCGGTTGACGTAGAACACTAGCAGTAGTGAAAGTTTTTCTGGGCATCGGGCAGCACCTTCTCCTTGGATTTGTGTGCAGAATGCATTTTATCCAAACTGGAAAATAGATCCCAGCTCTGTTTTATTCATCGATCTTACTGCATCAGGCCTGAAGATTCTGTGAAAAGTAGCCTGTGGACCTTGAAGATAGTGCATGTGAAACAGATGAGAGGTGATGGAGAAGTTGAGGGAGAGAAGAAAGAGCATATGGGCCAGTACAGACACCAGAAAGTATTTCTTCATGTGATCATGGGAGATTGCAGGAGCCACTTGGTACTATCAAACCAGCCCGACTTGGCACTGGTGCCACCTTGGGTCTGGGAACCATCCTGCGTATCGTGGATTTTCAGGGGCCAGCCGGTCACTCCCAGCCACAGGCCCCCAAACACAAACCACGGCCCTTTTCCCTGGCAAACAAAATTCAGCTGCCCCTCTTCTGGATGGCAGATTGCAGGAGCCACTTGGTACTATAAAACCAGCCCAATTTGGCACTGGTGCCGCCTTGGGTCTGGGAACCATCCTGCGTATCGTAGATTTTCAGGAGCCAGCCAGCCACTCCCAGCCATAGGCCCCCAGACGCAAACTTCCGCCCGTTTCCCTGGCAAACAAAACTCACCTGCCCCTCTTCTGGATGGCAGATTGCAGGAGCCACCTCTTACTGTCAAACCAGCCTGACTTGGCACTGGAGCCACCTTGGGTCTGGGAACCATCCTGCGTATCGTGGATTTTCAGGGGCTAGCCAACCTCTTCCAGCCCCAGGCCCTCAAACATAATCAACAGCCCTTTTCCCTTGCAAACAAAATTCAGCTGCCCCTCTTCTGGATGGCAGATTGCAGGAGCCACTTGGTACTATCAAACCAGCCCAACTTGGCACTGGAGCCACCTTGGGTCTGGGAACCATCCTGTGTATCGTAGATTTTCAGGAGCCAGCTGGCCACTCCAGGCTATAGGCTCCCAGACACAAACCTCGGCCCTTTTCCCTGGCAAACAAAACTCACCTGCCCCGCTTCTGGATGGCAGATTGCAGCAGCCACTTGGTACTATCAAACCAGCCTGACTTGGCACTGGTGCCACCTTGGGTCTAGGAACCATGCTGCGTATCGTGGATTTTCAGGAGCCAGCCGGCCACTCCAATCAACAGGCCCCCAAACAAAAACCACAGCCCCTTTCCCTTGCAAACAAAACTCACCTGCCCCGCTTCTGGATGGCAGATTGCAGCAGCCACTTGGTACTATCAAACCAGCCCGACTTGGCACTGTGTTGAAAGCGAAGGGAAGCCTATCCACCTTGTCGTTGATCAGCATTGACTCCAATTTATTGATTAAATTAGCCATTTTATATAACAGTGTTAATTAACTTCATGCATATTGCAAAATCCAAGCTCACTATAGGTTAACAGAGAAAACTCTAACCCCTCCTTTTGTTTTACCATACCCATGATTGTTTATTGGAAACAAGACCAGCGTTCCCACTGTGATATTAAAGTCAAGTATTGGAGAGTGCTTTTGTTACTTCTTTAGAAGTTTAGAATATGCCAAAAAGATGCTAGCTGGGGACTTGCAATTAATGAATTATTTGCTGTAAGTAGGTCAAATGACATTAGCTTTCAAAAATGAAAAGTAGTCTTATTCCACGTGCCAATTCTAAAGTAGATTAATAAGCCTTAAGCAGAAGATGGATGTGAAGAGGGATATGACATGAAAGGTTAAGCAACACTGCTGACAGCAAAAGGCTTACCTGCTGCAGATACAGGAGACAAAATACTATTTTGACACAAACATTGCTATTCAGACGACAGCAAAATTTACTCAGTCATGACAGTAAAATTTGCTCACATCAAAATGTGCTAATCAATTCTTAGTGTAAGCTAAGCACCTTAAGCAAAGGGTAGTTCAAGCGTAACTGGTATTTGATGGCAAAAAAGGCAACTTGGCCTGCGTTTCTCACCTCTACTCCATTCAAAAGCTTACTCTGTCTCAGATTCCTTTGGAGGGATAGCAACGCAAGCCGCGAAACTGCACGAAAATGATGATTGAAAGAAAGATAGATTAGAAAAATGGAATAATGGTTCATGTTCTTTTCCTTCCAACTGCTTTGTTTGCACTTTTAAATTTTTGAAGTCCTTTCTGGTGTCACCATGGTTGCACTGCAGCAAGTGTTCGGCTGTAAGCTGTCCATATTGCCAGCTTCTGGACTGCCTTCAGAAAACTTCCCGCTGGTTTTGTATAGAAATCACAAGCAGTAGAGATGACAAAGACTGCAGAAACCTTCTCATCTCCTTCTAGAGCAAGAGCATGTCTTTCACCCACTCTTAACTAGACAACTTTCATCAGTCATGAGGGAGTCTCATGTTCAAGAGCTAGGCAGTGACAGCTGTAAATGACAAAAAGCAGACTGAAATTCTCTTGGGACTCCAGCAGAGAGCAATGAAGGAGGTTGAATTCACCTTCTTGGGAAGTTCTAAAATGCATGTTCACTTGAGCCCAGGAGCTAAGCCATCGTAACCTTTGTTGAGTATGTCTGCGTAGACAGAGTTTCCATCACTGCAGAAGCAATGTTATTTAACCCGCGTTATCATCTCTAGCTGCTAAGCTGCACTTATTGCAAAGTATCTGCAACGTATTTTACAGGGTGGGCTTTTATGTGTAATTCCTGAGTAACAGTGCAAAGAGAAGTACTTGGGGTGTGGGGTGGGGGGGGAACCGCAACTCTTAGGTTTTTCAAATCATGGTTCCATTTGAAAGTCAAACAAGATGTCAAACCTTTCTTTCCTAGATGTATTACCAGCACAAACTGTACCAGAAATTTATGACCCGTAACTGTACCATGGACGCTCTTTCTCTGGACTATTCCTTAAGAAACAAAGTCCTCACTAGAAATCAAACAAAATTAGCCAAAGTATTGGCCTGCATTAGTTCCAAGGCTCTGTACTAAAGGCCAAACACATGTAATAATAGTAATAATAATAGAGTGGACTAAAAGTTAAATCAATAGAGCATTACTCAGTTCAAAGACATCTTGTGTCCTAATGTTCTCACAGAAGACTGTAAAAACCTGTCTATTTTTGTGGGTTTCTTTTATCCATTTAGCTGTACCTTCTACTTCTCTCCACTGTCTGAGAACATTGATGGTAAGGTTGGATGACCTCATGTCAACTTGTAGAAGTAAAGAAAGAGAAGCCAGTAAAGAAAGGCAAATTTGTTAATTGCAGGTGGAAAGAGGGAGGCCAACAAGAGAAAACAAAAGAACAGTAATAATGAAATGCTCCCCTGTCTTCTGTGAAAAGTAAAGGCACAGACAAGAAAGAACAAGAGCAAAATTCTCACTAGAGAAACGCACTTGATCTGACTCAAGTATTTTGCGGTACATTTCTTGCTGTTTTCTCATGCCAAACATATTAACCGTTGAAGGTATCCCTTTCCTCTTTCTGGAATACAGCGAGGAAGATGGCTGTGTCATTGCTGACAAGCTGCTGTTCTCAGAGGTGTCCAGCTGAAAGTCCTAGATCAACTGATTTGCTCTGTCACTTTGATATGGCATGACTTACAGTTTCAGCACCTGAACTGGCCAGCCCTGCAATTCTTTGCCCCTTGAATGGTTAGATAGGCTCCTTGGCAACTGGCATTTGTAAGGACATGAAACTATGCAGAATTTGCACCGTGAGATGATGCCAAATGAGTCACGCCGGTACATTAACTAGGGCATGCAAGGCGGAGAGAGGGAAATGAGAGCACAAGAAGAGAGTACACAAGAAGAGAGTACAATCTCCTTTTTTCTGAAACACTGTAGAGATCAAAGTGAACACAAATCCTCCTAGGGGTAGTTCTTGCAAAAGACTAAGAGTTCTTTTTGTGTTCACAGGCCTGGAATCACAGGCCTGGAAGCTTTGGATCACGGCAAAATGCAGATGACAAAACGAGGCCTTGAAGTCACATCCAGTATGAAGCAGTATGAAAGAGGAAAGAAAGCAGCTGAGAGCGTCAACCCTGCTAAGTAGTCTCAGTATTCTTCTTGACATGAGCAGAAATTTGAAATGAGTCTCTGAAAATGGCAAAGGAGGCAGAAGAAAAGGGAGCGATGACTCCTCTGGCGTAGTGTTTCCTAACAGGGATCTTCAAAATGGAAAGGTTGTATCATCCTTTCAACTGAAGGAAGGTATGAAAACAACAGGAAGGAAATGGCATCAAATACTCTGGGCAGTGTACTTCTAGACAGAAAGGCCACTGATGGAAAACCAACTAAACTGGCACCAATGCAGCAGCATTGTACTAAAGCCAGAAATGTCCAGCGCTTCGCTCTCTGCCATTCCATTCAGATGCACACAGCAGCTCTGCAACATTCCTACTGATCATCTCCTTGGCAAACTGGCAGTGAGGGTCCGTGGTGATGCAGAGTCTCCAGGCAGACGCAAAGGAGAGCTGCTTTCTTACAAAAACCAGGCTTTTGAAACACTTAGGCCTTTCTCAGTTCCATAGCTTTAAGCCATAACAAACACAATTCAACCAACCACCATGCACCACGCTGTGAACACACGATGGTTCTAGAACTTGTTGATCTACCTCTAATTCAGCTGCCTCACCTTCCCACAGTCCTTTTCTACTTAGCCAAAGTAATGGGCCTCAGCCCAAGGCCTTCCTTTTGTAAACTTCTAGCTCTATGCAGCAGCAAACCACTACTTTCTTCTGTGCCAAGACTTCAGGTAGACCATTTGCATCTGCCCTTCCAGTGAAACCTCATGGGGAGAGAAAAGCCTCTCAGAGATGTTCAGTCATTCCATTTTCTAGACAGGCCAAATCCAAAGAAAAGCAAGCGATGGGATTGTGTACTTGCTCTTACAAAACACCTGCTGCCCTCTGACAATCAACTAGCAGAAAACCAGCCAAACTGAGACTTGAGGCAAACAACCCTTGGAAGGGAATAATGATGTGATCAATAAAGACAACACTTTTCCAGGCTACCGAGATATTGGAAATGTCAGCAAAGGCTTGAGAGCAAAGGCTGAACTAATGGGGAAAGGGTAAAAGAATCGCAAGAAAAACATGACCAAAGGTTAAAACAATTCCAAGAAAAACATAGGCAACTAACCTGTTGAAGCCTTCAGGAAATCAGTGGCCGCTGATTTACATAGGCCATTCAAGTTAATTGACCCGTGCACCTTCCACTCCTTTTTCGGCACCATAGGGTGAATTGAGACCATGGAATCACAATTCCTTGGATTCTGTTCTTAACTTTAGGAGAGAAGTACAGCAGCTGAAGTACCTGTTACTGATGTGAAACCCAAAAACACAGAGTTGACACATTTCATTCTTGGCCAATCACAACAAGCAAGACTAAGAGGATAAGGCTGGCTTATTTTCATGAAACTTTTCTTCTTTTACAGCCTGCTCTGATTCCGGTGAAACTTTTCCATTAGCTTCTCCCTAAAAGGAGAAAGTCCAGTTCAATGTCCCGCCCTACTGCTGCAAGTATACCATTTCGTTTGTCGAGCCTAAAAATAGAATGGGAAGGTACGGAGCACTCCGGAGCTAAGGGTCGCTCCCGGGCGTCTCTCGGCAGAAGCCGCGCTAAGGAGAGCACTGTGAGCGGCACCATCGTCTTTGCGCGAAGAAGGCGCTTCTTCCCCTCCAGGAGCCGGAGAGAGCGGCAGCTTCGGAAAGGTGAAGAAGGAAGCTGTACAACACTGGGATTGTGTGCGCAGCTTGCCAACTGATAGAAAACAGTACCTTGGCACTCTCCTGACTTTTCCAATCACATGAACATTCGATTGGAAGCTGTTTTGGACAACTTTCCTTTTCTCCCTGCCAAACACTTGGCAGATCTCCGTGCAAACTCTAGAACACGATGGGAGATGTTTTCTGTGCTGGCAGAGTTTCTCCCTGCCAGAACTAGTGGATTTTTAGTGGTTTTTAAACCAGAAAGCCCTGAGTTCCAAGAACACAGCAGCTGCCAAGGACTACCCAAGAGGAGCGCAAAAGTACCACAACATGCCTGCCTCCACAGCTTTTTCCCTGGGACCATGCCTACCCCTAGGCTTATTTACATGCCTCCAGTTAGGGTTAGAGATAGGGTTTTTAAAGCAAGAGGCCCTGAGCTCCAGGAACACTGCAGAGCTGCGAAAGTCATCCCAAGGGGAGAGCAAAAGTGGTGCAACATGGCTGCCTCCACCTCTTTTTCCTTGGCAACATCCCTATACCTAGTCTGATTTACCTGCCTCCAGTGCAGGATAGGGAAAGGGTTTTTTAAATGAGTAAGCTCTGAGCTCCAGGCCCACTGCAGCTGCGAAAGACTTCCCTAGGGCAGCGCAAAATTGCCTCAACTTGCTCCCTCCAGGGCTTTTTCCTTGGGAACATCCCTAATCCCAGCCTGATTTACCTTCCTAGGGTTAGCCTTAGGGATAGTCGTAGGATTATGATTTTTATAATGAAGAAGCCCTGATCTCAAGGCACACTGCAGCTGCGATAGACATCCCAAGGGGAGCTCAAAAGTGCAACAACATGCCTGCTTTCACAGCGTGTGGAGAGCATTATTAATAATTGGTTAGCTGAGAAAGGCCACACTGATATAATGCCGCTGGTTAAACTGAAGGAGAAATGTCAGCAGTCAGCAAGCTGAAAGGAAGAGTCAGCAGCGACCTTGCTGCAACATGAGGATAGGGAGTTGAGATTAGTCCTGAATACATCCTAAGAATATGTAGAAAGTATCAAAAGTAGAACCATAGGAATGTAGAAGTAGGCGTAGGTGCTGATATGTAAGCTGACCAATCCTGAGCTCAACTTTTGCAATATGTATGAAGCTCATTATTAACTGTATTTAACCCGCCGTACTGATCAATAAAATCGAGCCTGTGATGATCAAAATGATGTCCTGGTTCCCTTCCGTCGACAAATGGTGGAGAATGCGGGCATAACCGAATCTCTGCCCTTTTTCTCGGATTAAAAGAAAAAGGGATTACGCCACGGTCCGGAAGTTGGGTTTGGGTCCCAGCAGCCGGGACGGTGCCGGAATTTGAAGCACCCTTAAGGTTCACAACTGTGACTTAAGCCAATACGTGTCCGCCGGAGCCTGGAGAGCTGCAACAGCGCACGCTGATTAATAGGTATGGATAGGCAAGCGGCATATGATTTATTTACCGCCTATTTAGAGCGGCGTGGGATAAAAGGGATAGATTTAAAAAAGGAGTTACCAGGGTTATTAGCTTATGGCCATGCTAAGGGTATCTTTTCTAATCCTCATACAGTTCATGAGTTATCAGAGTGGAGAAAGTTTGGGGAAATATTGTGGGATACAGTACTAGATGATGATAAGTCAGCAAAGAAATTCGGGAAGTTATGGCGGGTGGTGTATAACACGTTACTTCAGCAGGTCTCTGAGAGAAAGGCAGCAGAAAGGGCAACAGAAGCTCATAAGAGGAATATAGGGTATGGTCGTGAAGATGATCCCCTGGCACCCTCTGTAACTAAGGTACTTATGCCTAAGAGTCCCCAGCAAAGTGGTGTGGAGGATTTCTCTATAGGCGCAGTGGAACCGTCTGCACCTTTCCTGTCAGAGGGGGAGGGCGAGTCGGATGGTGGGGGTAGGAGCAAGCCAGCTTTGCCTCCGCCACCAGCTTCAGGCGGGTCGGATGGTGGGGGTAGGGGCAAGCCAGCTTCGCCTCCGCCGCCAGCCTTGCCTCCGCCGGTGCCCCTCAGTGAGCCGGCTCAGGTTACAGCTTCGGTGGGGGGGTCACCTCCCCCGCCCGAGCCGGCTCCAGCGGGGGGGCGGATTGCCCCCCGCAGGCTGGCTCCGCTTGAGTCGGCTCCGGTTCCACTGTCAGCTCCAGCGGGGAAGCCGCTTCCCCCGCGCGAGCCAGCCTCTGCTTCACTGCCCTCCCCCCGCGCGAAACCTCGGTGTCTGCACCGAAGCGCCAGCAGCATAGCACCCTTAAAGGGCCAGATCCCATCCCAGGGGCACACCGTGATCCATGGGGGGAGATGGCTAAACAGAGGAGGGAAGCTTGGGCTGCTTTGGCGAAAGAAGTAATGCATATGGGGGATGGTGAGGCGGTGGAAATAGCTTCTAGTCTTGCATGTCCAGTCACATACACACCACAGTATGATGCACAGGGAAACCTTACGCATAATATAGCAGAATATACTCCCTTAGATTGGAAGCTGTTAACTCAGCTACGTTCTACGGTTAGTCAGTTTGGAGTAAAAAGTGAACCTTTTAGGCAAATGTTAGATTATCTTTTTAATACTCAGGTTTTATGTCCTAATGATTTAAGAGGAATAGTTCGGTTGATATTCACTCAGCATCAGCAGTTATTGTTTAACGCCCATTGGCAAGCGTTGGTAAATGAATCGGTTGCTGTACAACGAGCCCAGGAAGACCCATTACATGGAGTAACAGTAGAGGAGCTGATGGGCTTAGGGGCATATTTGCGTACAGAGGCACAGATGATATCGGGAGAAGATAAACCTAGAGAGTCTATGTGGTTAGTGCGTGCTGCAATAGATATGGTTAAAGAGCCAGGAGGGTTACCGGCTTATATGGGCATTAAACAAGGTAGAGAAGAATTATTTGGAAATTTTATCGATAGAACAACTTCACAGGCATTTATAGCAGAAGCCTTAAAGGAATTAGGATTAGGGTTACAAAAGCAAGCAGAGTCCACTCAAAATCAGGTGTTAGCTGCTCTTGCTTCTCTCCGAAATGGCTCACTGGCATTCACGCAAGGAGGCTCGAGACCATTCATCACACAAGTTGCCGCCGTGACATCGGAGACACCAGCAGCTGCTGTGACATTGCTGCTACCTTCTGTCTGCAACCCGCAACAACCGGGAGCCTCGGCTTGGACTTATCAGCAGCAGTAGACGTCGCACTAAGGACGAACCGGCCTGAGAGGATACCCACTGGAGTAAAGGGTGCTCTTATATTAAATGGACGAACATGTGGAGCATTATTGCTGGGACGTTCCTCTATAACTATGTTGGGATTATTTGTTTTGCCTGGTGTTATCGATGCGGACTTTACAGGGGAAATACAAATTATGGCTTACACCCTTTATCCTCCGATTAAAATTACAAAAGGACAACGCATTGCTCAATTGGTACCACTGTCACAAATGACATCAGGAATGCAATCATTTACTGGGCAAGCACGGGATGAAAAATGTTTTGGCTCTACTGGTGTTACACTTTTAACTGTGGATTTACAAAATAGACCAAAGTAAAAGGTTGAAATTACCTAAGGGCATCAAAGCATAACCCTTTATGGATTATTGGATACAGGAGCAGATACTAGCATCATTTCTCCAGAAGCATGGCCACAACATTGGCCTCTATTTCCTTCATCAAACATGCTCACAGGAGTGGGAGGATTTACATTGGCAAGCAGGTCGCCATCTTTGTCTGTGTGCATTGAGAATCAACAAATATCTGCTGTGTTTTCAATTGTTCAACTGCCTCCTACAGTTTCCTGCTTAATTGGAAGGGACATTTTAACACAATTGGGAGTGGTGTTAACTAATCAGCACCCTTTGGGGTAATTGCCATTGCTTGGACTTTCCCCATTCCACTCACCTGGAAAACGGATACACCGGTGATGGTTAAGCAATGGCCATTAAAAGGGGAGAGTCTTATGCATGCCCATGAATTGGTACAGGAACAATATACAAAGGGACACCTACGACTGTCCACAAGCCCTTGGAATACACCTATTTTTGTAATCAAAAAGAAATCAGGGAAATATCGTTTGATACATGATTTGAGGGCTGTAAATGACCAAATGGAACCAATGGGGGCCTTACAGCCTGGTCTTCCAAATCCAGCTATGATTCCAGAACACTGGCCACTTTTAATTATTGACCTAAAGGATTGTTTTTTCACTATTGGCCTGCATCCTGATGACATGAAGAGATTTGCTTTTACTTTACCAGCAATAAATCGTGGGGAACCAGATAAAAGATTTGAATGGACATCTCTTCCGCAGGGCATGCGCAACTCTCCCACTTTATGTCAGCTTTATGTTGATGCAGCATTACAGCCACTACGTCGTAAATGGCCAGCAACTATAATATATCATTGCATGGACGATATTTTGTTTGCACAGCAACAGCCATTCTCCTCTTTACAGATTAACACCATTAAAAATACTCTTGCTGCATATTCACTTGTTATTGCTGCAGAGAAAATTCAGACTACAAAGCCCTGGAAATATTTGGGATGGACTTTGATGGATCAAATAGTGATACCACAAAAATTGGAATTACAATTGGACATTAAAACTCTACATGATGCACAGAAGTTGCTGGGAGACTTACAGTGGCTGAAGCCAATTGTGGGAATACCAAATCACTTATTAGAAGCCCTACGGCCTTTGTTAAAAGGTGTGGACCCTACTACTCCTGTACACCTGACAAAGGAGCATCGTCTTGCCTTGCAGCAAATTAGTAACTGTGTACAGCAAGGGTATGTGTCTCGTCGACAACTCGACCACCCCATTGACCTTACTATCTGGAATAGCCCTTGCCACTTGCTTGGTGCTCTCTCTGAGTTGCAAAAGAAAACGGGGGAGATACGGGTGTTGGAATGGTTATCACCACCACTACAGCATAAGAAAACAATATCTTCAAAAATTGAACAATTGGCTGCATTAATCAAAAAGGGGCGTCTCAGAATTCTTGAAGTGGATGGTAGAGGACCTGCTACTATTAGATTACCTATGGAAAAAGAAACCTTGGACTGGTACTTGATTAATTCAAAGAATTTACAAGAAGCATTATTGATGTCACCTGCTAAAGTGGAGACTAGTAAATTAGTGCCTAGAGTTTTGCAATGGATGACAGAATGGAACTGGATCACTCGACCTTTGAGAGAAGAAAACCCCATAGAAGGAGCTATTACAGCTTTTACAGATGCAGGAAAGAAATCAAGGCGTGCTGCTGTTACCTGGCAAGAAAAGGGACAATGGAAGCATCAACTCCTCACAGCAGACCCTGCAGATAGCTTACAAACTTTGGAATTGTTAGCAGTAGTATGGGCGGTGTCCAACTTACAGGAGCCTTTAAATGTGGCCACAGACTCTATGTATGTTGCAGGAGTAGTCAAACGAATAGAGGAAGCAGCAATTAAGGAAGTGAATAATAAACGATTGTATGAGTTACTGATACAGTTAAGGAAGGCTTTACGGGTAAGAGCAAACGGTACCCTTAAGCAGTATATTGACAAACATCAAGATTTGGCAGATCCACAAGCATGTTTGGCTAAGGTTTTGTATGTGATTAATCATTTATGCATTTTTGGGGAAGATGATACCCCCCCTGCAATGAAACATCATCCGAGGTCAGGTCAGGAAAATACTAAGGAAACAGAGGTCTTGGTTAAGTATAAGAACCCGAGTACAGGATTATGGGAAAAACCTGCAAAAGTATTATATTGGGGTCGGGGGTATCTTTGTGTTTCCTCACCTACAGGGCCTTTGTGGGTGCCTGCTAAGTGGACTAAACCTGTTTTTGATGCAGCCTCTGGTGAGTCGCCTTACGGAGGAGGACAGGGAGCGACTGGGGAAGAAACTGCTTCTAGTCCTACAACCACTACTGTTACAATTGAAGGGGTACTCGGAAGCAGTGGACAGAGCACTGACACGTCACTACCGGATGGCCCAGGAGTTGATTGGTTTCATTGACTCATTATCAACTTTTCACTTAACAGATCCAGCGAAACTACATTGCCTTGACTGTCACAATCCACATTGTGCTGCCTGGATAGCTCTACGTTGTGGGGGTTGTAAAAGAACTTTTTGGATAGAACAATCATTATTACGGGATTTGTGGTGTCATACTTGTGAACACGAGCATACGTGGGGAAAAAGCTGGCAAGATGAATTAAGGAGACAAACAGGGCAAAACGCATATATAGCTTTAAATCTTTATGAGTCTCCTGAACAGAAGGTTCTTGCTTATTATCGATGGGAAATACAATGTATTGTAAATAGAATTAAGGTTCAAAGTAAATCACGTATAGTTTCTATAAGGTGTAGGAAATTAGTGCCTTTAACACAGCATTCAGTTGTAGGACCCTTCCAAGGGGATCCTGATAGAGCATTAGATTGCTGCATTGACAAGTTGCAAAAATTAAGTTTGAAAGTGGCAGGACCAGTGAAATTAGGAGCAGCAAGATTGAAGACAGATAAGAAAAAGAAGGCAAAAAAGGGAACGGTCTCATTTGAATAGGGGTATCAGTGATTGCTAATTAATTTTCTATGATTAGAACACTTTTACTGTTGTGGGACCCTCAGGAAGATATAGTTGTTGAGGAGGATAACGAACAAGAACTACGATTACGAAATAAGATACACCTTGTGTTAAAGAAAGACCTTGAGCTGTTAGCCTCATATAGTAAAAAAGCTGAAGAGGCTTTGAGATCACCACCATTGAATTGGTTGCTTTGGATTGAAGAACCACAATTTTATACTGTTCGTTTCTTATACTCACTTCCTTGTTATGTTTGCAAAAGGGATAATGATAAATGCAATGCATGGGTAGCTTTGCATTGTGCAGATTGTAATCAGGTTTATTGGTATCCACAGAGGTCATTGGGATATTTATGGTGTACATCTTGTTTTGGAAAGTGGATTCGAAATCATATCTGGGTTAGAGCTCTTGAACAAAGTACTGGCCTGCCAGGACGGACAGGATTACAGCTCTTTGAGAGTGCAGAACAAGTGATTATAGCATATCTTAGGTGGAAGATACAG
Source organism: Melospiza melodia melodia (assembly GCF_035770615.1). Lineage (NCBI taxonomy): Eukaryota > Metazoa > Chordata > Aves > Passeriformes > Passerellidae > Melospiza > Melospiza melodia. The sequence continues at coordinate 15,107,433 of NC_086200.1, read as the reverse complement.
GAAAACCTTAGAATATTTGAAATTACTAAAGCCTCACGCATCATAGCAGCTCGCTGCAAAGCTGATTTGCCTTCAAACTTACCTCATGCTATACCTGTGAGCAAGGATGCTGATTTAGAATTAGATCAGTATATTCAAGAATTGACTCAGCCTTACAATAGACAATCTAGCAAACCAGGGAAAAGACAGCGAAGAAAGAAAAAACAACGTAAGCAGAAGGAAGAAAAGGAGAAGCAAAGCAAGCAGAAAGAAAAATGAGGTTTGTTTTTGTAATACTGCTCAATGCTGTAGCAAGTGAAGCAGTAGGAGTAACACACTTTAGTCAACCAAGGGAAAATTTATGGGTAACACTTGCTAATCAAACTAACCAATCATCACTTTGTCTTAGTCTTGGAGGAGTCACTAACCCATTTCGAACATGCCTGGTGGGACTTCCGGTGTGGTCTCCTGGAGAATTTTGCAGTTTGATAAACAATCAAACCTTATGTATGTCTAACATGTCAAACATCACATTGCCGGTGCAACAAGGGTATACTGCAGGTCAGAGTGATGGCTATCGTCAATGCTTACTAATCCAATCACTTAACACCTCTTTGCATTCTCCTCCTGAAGAATTGGATCTTTTTGGAAGTACAAATGACAGCATATCTAACACTACAGCTGGTGGATGGTTTAGCTTCAAACTTTTGGGTGCTCAGAATTTAAACCAACCTAAAGAAACATGGGCCACCCTAGATTCATCCCTGAATGTGAGTGAATTCTCTCCACAGCATTACAGTCAATGTAACGGCACAAATATCACAGCACCAATGAAATTAGCCACAGGAATATTTTTGATTTGTGGAGACAGGGCATGGAATGGTATACCAGCTAAACCACAGGGTGGACCCTGTTTTTTGGGAAAATTGTCACTGTTTCATCCTAATGTGTCCTTGCTAATGCAGCTGAGTCAAAATTCAAACAGGAAAAAACGTAGCATACATGACTTAGACTGCAGCAAGATAGGAGATCCACGGTTTTGGGGCACATTCAAACAGGTGGTGGTTTCAACTATCTTACCAGGAGGATCTGCCAATAAAGCCATGAATTTAGCAAAACAATTAGGATGCTGGGCAAGGGATGAGCTGAACAAGACATCACAAATTCTAGACATGTTAACTGCAGATGTGCAAAGTGTTAACCATGCTGTTTTGCAAAATAGAGCTGCTGTAGATTTTTTGCTCTTAGCACAAGGACATGGATGTGAAGAGTTCGAGGGAATGTGTTGCATGAATCTGTCTGATCATTCAGTGTCCATTCACACTAAGATAAAAGAATTACAACAGGGACTTCACAAACTTAAGAAAGAAGACGGTTTAGGAATTGACGAATGCCTTAAAGGCCTGGGACTCGGACCGTGGCTGAGGAACCTTGTGATCTATGCTATAGGACTGCTGGGTGTAATCTTACTGTTTTTGCTTATTTTGCCTTGTATCTTTAACTGTATCCAAAACATGGTCAGCCGTACAATAGCAAAAACATGGCAAACTAATCTCCTTGCTCAAGAAGAAAACGGGGGAAATGTGGAGAGTATTATTAGTAATTGGTTAGCTGAGAAAGGCCAAACTGACATAATGCCACTGGTTAAGCTGAAGGAGAAAAGTCAGCAGTCAGCAAGCTGAAAGGAAGAGTCAGCAGTGACCTTGCTGCAACATGAGGATAGGGAGTTGAGATTAGTCCTGAATATATCCTAAGAATATGTAGAAAGTATCAAAAGTAGAACCATAGGAATGTAGAAGTAGGCGTAGGTGCTGATATGTAACTGACCAATCCTGAGCTCAACTTTTGCAATATGTATGAAGCTCATTATTAACTGTATTTAACCCGCCGTACTGATCAATAAAATCGAGCCTGTGATGATCAAATTGATGTCCTGGTTCCCTTCCGCCGACAAGCAAGATATTAGGAAGGTTAAAGCTTAAGAATGGAGCTCTGTGTGTTGTGTTTTAAGGCTTACAAGCAGGTATTGTATTCGAAATAAGCAAGCATTGTTTTAAGCAAAGGTACGTGTGCTTATGGTGTGTGAAAAATTGTAAAAGTTTAGTAGTAATAAAATGGTTCTAAAAATAGTAATACAATTAGAGTAATAATAATTTGGACAATTTGAATTAGGACAATACAAGACAACAAATACAAAGAGTTACGGACCTCTGGGTACCTTTTTCTGGGCAGCATGAGCCCGAAAAAGGACCCTCGCTAACAGAGATTAACCCTTAAAAACAATAGCCCATTGCATATTCATGCACTTCATACATGATGCATAAATTCCATTCAAACACAGGATTCTGTCTGGTCAGTGTCAGCTTCTTCCTCTGAATCCTAACAGCACCTTCGAGGCAGGAAGAAGTTAGTTTCTTCTGGTAAGAGAGCAATAAATTATTTTTCTCTGAAAGATTCAGGTGTCCTGTGGCTGCTATCTCGCTGGAAGTCCTTTCTTTAAAAAAGTATCCTACGTGGCATCGTTTCTATTTTAACAATTTTTATAACCTAAAACTATATTTAACATGGTACTTAAGAGAATTAATACAGCATTACTTTCTAACACAACACATATAATATTCATTTAATATTTGCGAAAAACCAATCATAAAATACAGGCATTTTCACATTTACCATATGTATTTTGGTGTATTGATTAGTAGTGCTGTATTAACAGTTTAATAATAAATGTAGTCTTGTAATTAAAAGGTAACTTTTGTAGTTAAAAGAAGAACTATGTCAGTGAGGTTTTTTTAAAGAAAGGAATGAGGCACTCGCATCAGATAGCAGCCACAGGACACCTGAATCTTTCAGAAAAAAGAATTTTTTGCTCTCTTACCAGAAGAAACGAACTTCTTCCCGCCTCAAAGGGGCTGTTAGGATTAGAAGGAAGAAGTTGATGATGGCCAGACAGAATCCTGTGTTTGAATGGAATTTATGCATCATGTATGAGGTGTATGAATATGCAACGGGTTATTGTTTTTAAGGGTTAATCTTTGTTAACCGGTGCCCTTTTTCCGGCTCGTGCTGCCCAGAAAAAGGTACCCGGACATCCATAATTCTTTGTATTTGTTGTCTCGTATTGTCCTAATTCAAATTGTCCAAATTATTATTACTCTAATTGTATTACTGTTTTTAGAACCATTTTATTACTATTAAACTTTTAAAATTTTAAAAACAAGTGATTGGCGTTTTTCACAGGAGTTGAGTCCCAAATATATTTTGGTGTCGCTGAGAGAGGTATTTTTAATTTATTTGATGAAGGGGGTACTTTTGGATCTCTCAGGAGTGCAAAGGGGAGCAGGGGAAGCGCTGAGTGCCTAGAGTGGGGGGATGCTGGAGAAAGGGGACCCTGGAACACCTGATGTAAAATTTCAATAGCGAATGTGAATTTTACTTCTATACCTTTTATTTAAAAGCAAGCACGCAGCGCTGGGTGGCTGGGGAGTCACTGCTCCACTCATAGCACACACAGTTCAGTAAATTATATATACCGTTTTTAAGCCTACAAAGCATTTTCCAATATGCTTGGTTAGTCCAAATTAGCAAATATCAATAAGCTGGGAGCAGTAATTTCACAATATTTCTAGGTGGTCATTGATTGCTATCCTTCTTGTGATTGTCTGGAGGGAGGCCTTGCACTGGTGTCTGCTACATGATTTGTCAAGTGCATCAAGCTTTTTATTATACATAAGCTTTTAATTGCTTTGTTACAATATCTCTTAGCTTTACCCCAACTTCCTCTATTTTATTCTAAGCATCAGTCGTCTTGCTGCCTCATCTCTTTTGCTCTACTATACTTCTTTGATTTTGATGCTTTATTTGTCTATTTGGTCAGAAAGTTTCAAAACCTTTCTTTGTGTCTTGTTTTGGACACAGCAGATAGAAGCATTTGCTGATTCCATTCCCAATTGGCACGTGTCACAAAAACAATTTCCACAGAATCAGGGGAGGGTGAGCCCTGGGACCCCCAAAACCCCCTCAGCATGCCTGAGCAGGACCCGGGAGAGGGGGAATGCCCAGGACCCACAGGCCCTCCATCAGCTGTGAGAAGAGGGACCCCCATAAGCCCAAAATAAGGACACTGGAAACGGGGCACTCCTGGGAGAGGTTTTTGGAATTCCTGATTTTTGGAGGTATTTCTGGCCACCAGACACTCAGTGACTTCTAGAGATGGACTTGGCCAGTGGGACCTTCAAAGCCAATGTCCTGGCTTAGGGCAATTTTGGGAGGAAAAACTCTAAAGGTGTTTCCTGTAGAAGAGCAAAGTCAAGTGGCCCCTCCTCCAGCTGGTTCTGGAAAAGTATTTTCTTTGAGAGAAGTGGAAAAAACTGTTTATTGAACAGGCAAAGCACTCACCAGCCCCAAAAATGAACAGTATTAAACAATAAAATCTCTTGCTGCTCCAAAAGAGATGACAAACTCACAAAGTCCCTCCGTGAGCTGTAGCATGGCTTGCTCAGTCTCTTATCAGTCTCTTATCAGTCTCTCTGGGGCTGGAAATGCCGTGGCCCAGCCCCAGTGGGGCACAGGTGTGAGCACCTGGTGCTCTTCTGGGTGTTCAATCCAGAGCAGGTTTAGACAGGTCCAAAGAAAAGGATAAACCAAAAACCACAGTCCAGGGAGCTTCTCTTCCTCTGCTAGCTCAAACTGACTAACAGCAAAGGAGGGCTCTGTCCCGCTGTCTGTCCATCTGCAGACAAGAGAGGAGCAGGAATGTGGAGGAGTGAGAGAGGTTCTGAAAACAAACTCCGTGCTTCTTCTTCCTCCCTCTCTGCTCTCAGAACCAGTGTTAAAGGTGCAAAGCTTATTTCAGACAAATGGGGATACAAGCATCATAATTTCACCCCTGGGACCCCCAAAAGACCCTCAGCCTGTGTAAGCAGGACCCGGGAGAGGGGGAATGCCCAGGCCCCACAGCCCCCCCAGCAGCTCTGAGAAGAGGGACCCCCATAAGCCCAAAGTGAGGACACTGGAAACAGGGGACTCCTGGGAGAGGTTTTTGGACTCCTTGATTTTTGGAGGTATTTCTGGCCACCGGACGTCCGGTGACTTCTAGAGATGGACTTGGCCAGTGGGACCTCCGAAGGCAATGCACTCACATCTTGTTTTTCCCCCAAATCAGGATTTCCCATTCCCAAACCTCATCTGGATGGAGAAGGCTGTGAGGAAGAGGAAGATGCCCCAGGGCACTGAGGCAGGTGAGAAGGAAGTCAGTGCCCCTTTTCCCCTCTGTCCTGCTCCGTCTCCCAGCCCAGCACGGCCCCAGCTGCAGCACAGCCCCACTGCTGATGCTGTCCAGCCAGGGATGCACTGGGGGGATCTCCTTCCCCTTCCCTGTGGCACGGAGGCAAATCCCAGCCTCTCCTTGTCCTTCCTCCCCCAGGGAAGGAGCTGAGGATGGAGACCAGGGAGGACAAATCCTCACAGCAGAACCTGGTGGAAGAGGCCATTTTGAGCGGCTCCAGGGCACAGGAATCCACTGGGGAGGAAAAGCCCCGGAGATCCCTCAAGAGGAGGGGCTGCAAACCCAGCCCAGGGTGCTCCGAGGAGGAGAGACTCAGCCTGTGCCTGGAAGGCAGCCAGAGATCTGGCCAGAGCGCTGAAGTGGTGGTCCATCAGCAGCTTGATGATGGCAAGAAGCCCCACCAGTGCTTGGAATGTGGGAAGAGTTTCGGCAGGAGCGACCACCTGCTCATCCACCAGAGGACCCACACCAGGGAACGGCCCTATGAGTGTAGGGAATGTGGGAAGAGCTTCAGGATCAGCTCCCACCTGATTGTCCACCAGAGGACCCACACCAATGAACGGCCCCACAAGTGTGGGGAATGTGGGAAGAGCTTCAGGATCAACTCCAACCTGATCGCCCACCAGAGGATCCACACCAATGAACGGCCCTATAAATGTGGAGAATGTGGGAAGGGCTTCAGGAGGAGCTCCAGCTTGAAACTCCACCAGATGATCCACACTGGGATACGACCCTTTGTGTGTGGGGAGTGTGGGAAGGGCTTCCGTGACAGCTGCCGCCTGATCATCCACCAGACAATGCACACTGGGGAGTGCCCCTACACGTGCTCAGAGTGTGGGAAGAGCTTCATTGAGAACTCCAGCCTGATTCTGCACCAGAGGATCCACACTGGGGAGAGGCCCTACAAGTGCAGGGAATGTGGGAAAAGCTTTAGGCAGAGCTGCCATCTGAATGCCCACCAGAGGATCCACACTGGGGAGAGGCCCTATAAGTGCAGGGAATGTGGGAAAAGCTTCATCGACCCCTCCGGCCTGAGTGTCCACCAGAGGATCCACACTGCGGAGAGGCCTTACAGGTGTGGGGAATGTGGGAAAAGCTTCAGTCAGAGCACTAGGCTGATTCTGCACCAGACGATCCACACCAGGGAGAGGCCTTACAGGTGTGGGGAATGTGGGAAATGCTTCAGGCAGAACTCTAGGCTGATTGCCCACCAGAGAATCCACACTGGGGAGAGATCCGATGAGTGTTCTGAGTGTGGGGAGAGGTTTCAGAGCCGATACCGTCTCCTCAAGCATCAGCAGATTCACACAGAATAGAGGCCCTTCTGCTGCCCTGACTGCAGGAAGGGCTTTTAGAAAAACTGCACTCTCGTCACCCACCAGTGGATCCACACTGGGGAGAGGCCCTGACAGTGTCCCAAGTGTGGGAAGAACTTCTCCCAGAACTCTGCCATGACCCAACACCAAGGGAGGCAGCAGTAAGGGATGCCCAACAAGTGCCCTGTGTGCAGGAAGAGTGTTGTCTTGATTTTTAAAGATTTTCTGAGCCTTCTAATGTTTACATTCTTGTAGCAAACTTTCTCAAACACTTTCTGTAAATAACTTCTTGTTTGGCATTCTTTTATAGAAGAAGAAAAATATGATGGACTGTTAGTTTGTCCAGTGTCATTGGAGAGGTGGCACTTTCACCCTCCAATCCACGGTCGCTTTTAGAAAACTGTAAATGTTGGAGTCAGGAAATAAACTTCCCTTTTCTTCCCCTTGAGAGCAGCAGTGTGTGCGCTCGTGTTGTTTTGTGGCCTACAGTGACAGGAAGAGCTTTGAGTGCTGCTTCAACTCCATCCCCCATTGGGGACCCCCACTGGATGGTCCACAGTGACCCTCGCTGGGCGGAGACTTGGTCATCCATGATCCTGGTGATCCATGTTGGGAAGACACCTGGCTGGTGGTCCCCACATCTTCCTGGCTCTCCTTGGGCACTTGGACACGGCCAGAGAAAAATCCATTGGGATGCAAACAGACATCAGAATTTCATAGTGGACAGCACAGTTTTTTACTTTTGACCCCAAAACAGTCTCACCTTTTGCATCCAGTCATTGCTTCGAGTGGCATCCAGAATTCCAAATGGAGTTGGAGGTCTTTTCCAACCTGAATCATTCCATGATTCTAATTCTCTCTGGCCCATCAGCATCTTCCACAGCCAAATGGTGATTGACTGGGGCAAAACCCAGGATTTTGGAGACAATGGAGTGGAAATCTTTCTAGAAAAGGTCCTTTCTACCCGCCCAGGCACACGGATACTCAGCCAGCATGGACACATAAATGCTTTTATTTTGGCCTTTATTTTCTTTCATTTTTCATTATCCTTCACCCAACATTGGGGTAAATATAAAGACATTCAACTAAGACATGGATGGTGACATTGTGGGACTTGGGTGGGGACATGGTAGGGATGGGGACAAGGACGTGGGTGGGGATATGGTGGGGATGGGGACAAGGACCTGGGTGGGGATGTGGTGGGGATGTGGACAAGGACCTGGGTGGGGATATGGTGGGGATGGGGACAAGGACATGGCTGTGGATGGCGATATTGGGCATGGGGGGTGTCACAGATAGAGATGGTGACATGGGGCTCTATGGCCATGGATGAGGAAATGGGGGACATGGCCATGGATGGTGACACAAGTGGCCTAGAGACAAGTCCATGGGTTGACATGTCCATGCCATGGGGTGTCCCATGGCCAAGGACAACACATCCCCACCACCACCATGATACTGTCCCTTTCATGCTGCCATTTATTCCCTGCTCCTCCCCATTGTCACCCCACTGTGAACCCAGCCAGGGACAGGGGTGACATTTGGGGACACTCCTGTCCCCACTCCAGCACATACCTGGGGCCAGCAGAGAAGGGGATGAAGGACGACGGGGACCGTTCCTTGCTGTTTTCCAGACTGAACCTCAGAGGACTGAACACCTGGGGTGACACCAACACAGTCACACCGAGGGGACACAGCTGTCACCACCATGGTGACAGGGACACCTCATAGGGTGGCCCTACCTCACGCTTGGGCCAGAGGTCTGGGTTGTGGTGGGTCCCATAGATGCTCATCAGGCAGATGACCCCTGGTGGGATGGGAATGGCCACTTTAGGGACAGCAGATGAGGATGGGTGGTGACACTGGGGACACCCTGGCCATGCCATACCCTTGGGGATGACACAGCCATCACACAGGGGGATGTCCTCGGTGCAGCGCCGGGACACAGCAGTGACAGGAGGGTGCAGCCACAGGCTCTCCTTGATGCACATGGTGGTGAAGGGCAGCTGGGACAGGTCGTCCCTGGGGACAAGCGGGGGTGGCATCGTGTCCCCAAGCCACATGACCGGGGTGGCCCTGGGGACATCTCACCATTCAATGTCTGCAGTGTCCCGGCCAGCCAGGAGCTCCTGTACCTGCTGGCGGCATCGCTCCTGGTGCTCAGGATGGCCGGCCAGGTTGTAGAAGAGCCATGCCAGGCCACTGGCCGTGGTGTCATGGCCTGTGGGGACACTGGGTGAGTGAGGGGACACTGGAGTGGCTCCTCCCCAGTGGCACCTGGGAGCTCGTGCTCACCCTCAAACATGAAGGTGTCAGCCTCAGCCGCGATGTCCTCGTCCGACAGGGTGCGGCCATTCTCGTCCTGCAGAGGCAAGATGAGCCACGGGCCACTGGGGCCACCAGTCTGTGGGCCACCTGGGGCCAAATCCCATCCATGGCCACCACCCTATGGCACCACCATCCCACTGGCCACCAGCTCTATGGTCAATGCTGCCCATGGCCACCACTGTTCCCCTGTAGCCACCAGTCTATATCCAAGCCTCCCATGGCCACCAGCATCCTACTGGCCTCTATGGTCAATCCTTCCATGGCCACCACCACTCTCTTGACCACTTTCATGCCCCATGGCCACCACCCCAGCCCCACCTTGGTGAGCAGCAGGATGTACTCGCTGGGCTGCCTGTACCAGGGACCATGTGGGGACACTGTGGCCACCAGCATGGATGATAGCAGGACCATTGGGGCCACCAGAATGGCCAGCAGGGACAGTGATTGGACAGGATGGCCAGTGGGGACCATGGCAGAGCCAGCACAGCCACCAGGATGGCCAGCAGGGACAATGGTAGGGCCACCAGGATGGTGTCATGATCCGCTCGTACAAGCGAGGGTCATGATGGTTTGTTAACTGATCTGAGTGCAAAAGCAACACGGAAGGGGATTTTGGTATTAATCAAAACAAATGCACCTCTTGTTGAGTGCCCACAGCAGATGTGATGGAAGGATTAGAAAGGAGAATAAAGGAGAGAGAGAGAGAGAGAGAAAGAGGGGAGGAATAGCTGCCAATGGAGAGATGAAACCCTCGTGGTCCAGCCAATAGATCCGTCTTGTCACGTCAGGGAGAATCTCAAAGTCTTGGTTCTGTTATAGTCCTCCACCAAGGGGGGGAGCAGGTAAGTCTATTGAAAGCACCGAGAGGGAACAGGTGAGTTTACAGACAGTCCATGTTCTCAGCAGTGAGTGAGACCAATTGTTTTCTTGGTCCAGGGAACACACCTGCAGGCAACACTTGGCAAACATCTGGCTTCAGTTCGGCCAGCCCCCTGTGTTAGAGTTATAGGGGTCTCAGTCTCAGCCCTTGGGAGGGGGCTTCAGTCTCCGTCACAGCGGTCGTGAGGCAGCTGAGGGAAACCTCAGAGTGTCTCTTACAGATGATCAGTGGGGACAGGTGTCAATCACTCCTGGCCGTGGGTCTCATAGCTGAAGATGCACTTCTGGAGCGTGTCCAGGGTGAGGAGGCTCAGGGGCTGCAGCTCCTCCAACTCCACCGGCCCCCACCAGCTGCCACTGCTGCTGCCGCCCACTTGGCCTGCGGGGAAGGGCTGGGTTGGGGAGGGAACAGGGAGGGGATCAGGGACATGGGATAAATTTGGGGGTGGGACAGGGGTGGGAGAGGGGGAGGAGTTGAAGAGAAGGTGTGGAACAGGAATGTGGTGATAAATGAGGGGTGGGGTTGGGGTTTGGGGGCAGCTTTGAGTTTGGGGTATGGGACAGTACAGAATTTGGGTACAGGACGGGGCTCGAGGTGCAGGACAGGACTCAGGATGCAGCAGTGGGTGCAGGACAGAATTTTGGGTGCAGGACTGTCCTATGGTGACGTTATGATGCTTGTATCCCCATCCATGTGTTCTGTTTATGCTGGATATTATGTTCTGTGCCTTCAAGACTGGCTCTGAAGAGCGAAGTTTTGTTTTGGTTTTGTTATCAGCCGCTCCCCCACGGCTGGCGGGACACAGAGACAGGGCAGTGCATGGTGCTGCCTTTGCTTTTTGCTTGGCTTTTTGCTTTGCTCTTGCTTTTGTTTCTGCTCATTACTTAGTTTAGCTAAGCACTCCGAATTTTTCCCTGGACTGTTTTTCCTTTCTCTTTTTTGGAACCACTCAAACCTGCTCCGGACTGGGACCTGGGAAACACTGAGAGTTTGCACCTTGTGGCTGCAGCAGCTGCCCCAGCACCAGAGGGACTGATAACAGAGCGACCACTCCCAAGAGAGACTTTCTGAATTTGTCATCTTTTTCAGAGTGGTGAAAGAGTGTTGTCACCTGGTATTGTTCATTTTGTGTGCTGGGGGTGCTTTGCCTGTTAAATAAACAGGTTCTTTCCACTTCTCTCCAGGGAATCCTTCCTGACCCAGTTGTGGGGAGGGGCAATGTGTGTTTGCTTTCTGGAGGAGCCCCTTTGGAGGTTTTCTCCCAAATTTGCCCTAAACCAGGACAAAATTTGGTGCCCAACGTGTGGGGCTTGAGAGAGAGTGGAAAAAACCCTGTTCTGACTGCATTTTGGTTGCCATTACTCTGTGTTGGTATAAAGCAGTTAATGGCCATGTTTTTTGAATTCATAATGTCTCTTGGGGTGGGGGCTTGCATGCATTTCTGGTCCCCAGGTGCAGAGGATCATTAATGGGACATCACACCATGATTAATATGATAAGGGAAACCAATTTATTACAAAAAGCAAGCCATATTTATACTGTTCTCTATTGTTCACACCTCAAGCTGATACATGATTGGTTAAATCCTTTTTACGCACGCATTTTGATATTTCAGTTAATTTTAGTTAGTCTTTCTTCTTCATGCATCTCGCTGTGGTTTTCTTGTCTGCCTTTGCATCCTGAACCGTCTGCTGCTGAGCGTGTTCTCCTTCTTTTGTGTCCTTCAAGGGCATGGTGACCTTACTCAGGTTCTATGAAGGCTGGATTGTGAACATGTTACATATGTCCATTGTCCTCCAAAAAACCCTCAGCAATCCTCCCAGTGCTTTCTGGTCATTCAAGTGCCCTTCAGCTGACTGGTTTCATGCTTTGAGCTTCAGGGAATTGCCCAATCTTTCTGAAGCTGAAATAAATATCATATTAGTCAACATCTTAATTGTGTTTATATCTCACAGAATTGCCTTTTCTTTTGCCTTTGTCTAAAACTGTTCCTGTGCGGAAATCTCTGGGGGATGGTGGACAGGTCAGATGCTGCTGGGACATCCCAGAGCACTTGGACCTTGGCTCTGCACAGGAGAGCTCTTCATCCCCTTTCTCTCTTTTCCTCCCTCTGGGCATGGAGGGAGCTCCTGACTTCAGTGTGTGACTCGTGTGTGCAAAGAGCAAATCTGGGCAGAATTGGGGCAGGGAGGGTTTGGGGGGACCTTGGGATCTGTGCTGGGCACAGAAGGTGCTTTCCATTTCTCTGAGGCTGTCTGCTGTGGAAAGTGGATTTAATATCCAGCAGAGGAATGACTTTTGCATTTGATGGAACTGTGCCTTCCCTTGGCTTTGTTGGCTGAAAAGATACAGAGGAGCACACACAGAGTTACCAACTGCTGGATTCCAGCAGTGTTCAGATAGAAATTACAACAGGAGGTAGGGTCAAGATGTGTGCTTGCCTTGTGGTCAGCCTTCAATACCCCTTGGTCTCTCTGGGCCCTTCCCCCAGGTGGGGCTTGGGCTCATTTGGTCCCTCAGGAGCTGGGCTGGGGCTGCAGAGGTGGCTGTGGAGCATTGCCTGTGCTGTGCCAGGGACTGGCAGCCACTGCTGGGCTGGGATAGAGGCTCTGGGGGGATTGGGGCTCCAGGGCAGGGCAAGGCTGGACCTGCCCCTTCCTCCCCCCCACACAAAATGTTTAGAGCCAACAATCTCCTCCAGTCTGTCACAACAGGGAATGCTGGAAGTGAAATCCCAGTTGTGGCCATGGGCACCTGGCTGAGAAGGACAGTTTTGTTCCATAGGAAGGAAAGCACAGAGCCTCAGTGTTTGGAAGGCAGGTGAGAGTCTCACTAGGCCAAGGCCAGCCAGACTTGTCAGGAATGGCAGATTTTTTTTGGGAGCAGTCTTTGGATTTAGGGAATTCTGGAGGTGGAAGACCAATCTCAGCCATGCATGCCTGGAGAAGTAGGACAGTTCTTTCTCATAGGGAGGAAAGCACAGAGCCTTCCCCAGTGTTTTGGGGACAGATGGGAGGTGACTCTCCTGAAAACACTGCCTGCCACACTTGTCCTGGCAATATTCCTATGGGAAAAATTTGGAGTTGAAATCCCAGTTCTGGCCATGAGTAATTAGAAGAGATTGACAGTTCCTTTCCTAGCAAGGAAAGCACAGAGCCGCAGTGCTCCAGGAGCTGATGAAAGGCAGCCTTTGACATTCCAACATCAGCCAGAGCTGTCCGCTGGCCCCTGGGAGGCCAAGCCAGCCAGGCCTGTTCCACGTTCCCTCAGTTCCATGAGACCCAATGGTCCCTTGCTTCCATGTGTCCCTGAGGTGCCATAATGCCCCCTTGGTGACACGAGGCCCTGAAGGGTCCCAATGGTCTCCATGGTTCCATCAGGCCCCACAGAACCATAATGGTCTCTGAGTCCATGAAGCCCCGCTGTGTCACCAAGGCCCCTTGGTTCCATGGGCTCCAGGGGTGCCACAATGATCCCCTTGGTTCCATGAGGTTCCATAGTGCCACCACGGTGTCCTTGGACCTGCTGGGACTCTCAGTGTGTTCCCAGACACCCCCAGCATGGTTACAGACGCTCCCAGTATATCCCAGTTGCCTTCAGCATACTCACAGTCATTCCCAGTCACATCCACTTGGCCCAGTAAGATTCCACTTTCCACCAGTATGATCCCAGTCACTCCCAGTGAAGGGAACGGACCGGGATGGACTGGGACAGGCTGGGATGGACTGGGACACCGGGATACACCAGGCAGGATACACTGGGACACACTGGGATACACTGGGACACACTGGGATATACTGGGATACACCGGGACATACCAAGACACTCCAGGATACTCCAGGATACACCAGGACACCCTGGGATTCACCGTGCCCAGCACTGGGACCCACTGGGAGCAGGATCAGAGCACACTGGGACTCAGCAGGGCCAGAACTGGGGCAAAAGGGATCATAGTGGGACCCACTGGGATATACTGGGAGTGACTGCAACCATACTGGGGATGACTGGGAACACACTGAGAGTGACTGGAGTCACTGAGTCTACATTGGGGGCAACTGGGAAGACTGGGATCACAGTGGATTCCTACCGGGGTCATACTGGGAGTGACTGGGTCTGTGCTAGGGTGTCGTGGTTTTGGTTTGCTAATATAAGATCTCTTTAATTTTGAGATTTTTTTTTGGCTAATGCACTAAAGAATGTGGTGGGTTTGGTGTTGGTTAATTACTAATACACTTATTTTTGGTTGTGAGATAGGATTAGGAGAAAGGTAAAGAAGGCTCAAAACTTTAAAAGGGTAGAAAGAAAAATTTTAATAATAGTAAGTAAAAAGAAAAAAAAAGGTAGTAAGAATCAAAGCAAACTTTTTAGAATATTTCTCCCCACAACTTTTTCTTTCTCACTGACAATGTAAAGAAACTAAACTTAAGATTTCTAGTCAGTTTACTACCTCTCAAAGAGTCTTTTTTTAGTTCACTTAGGGAGAGAAGTCCCTCTTGATAAAGTTATGGAGACTTTTCTACAAAAGGAAAAAAACAGTTTTCTCGTGGTTCTCAATTTTGTCATGAATAACAACTGCCAGGGGAACCTTGCTATCATAAAATCTTTCTTATTTCTACAAACCTTCCCACAGCTTGGAGATGGGCTATGTTGATTGATGGGGTATTGTTTTAAAGATGAACTGTTCAAAGGCAAAAGTTCTCATTATCTATCTCTAAAATCATCTTCATCTCTGGGAGCACAGATCTTCATTTTTAGAAGCACAAGACTGTGCTCTTTCTTTGTGCAAACTTCTCATGAGATTACAGCTATTTCAACATCTGCTTACTTTAACATAGAAGCCTTTACCTAATATCAATTCAAACACTTTCATTTCCTTATAGTTTTATGTGTTATAAGGGAAAAGAGTCTTTTCTTTATAGCTTACAAGAGGATTTCAGCTCTAAAAACAAAGCATCTTCTCCCCCTCCCATCTGGGCCTTACTTACCTTCTTCTTTATTACCTTTAATATCTTCATCTTGTTTTTAATATACGTGCATGTTGTTCTTTTCTCTCACTCAGAAGAAGACTGAAGCACTGAAAAAGTTAACATCACGCCTGAAGCCTACCTAACCCACCAATAACTACTAACAGAAAGCTGTGGCTCAGTTGTGTTCAGATCAGCTTTGTAGTTAGTGTTTAGTTTTCTACGCCAGCCACAGAAGTCTCTGGTCTCAGCCAGGCTAAGAAGAAGAAGAAGCAGCAGCCTGACAGCGAGATCTTCGCAGCCACAGCCAGCCCTGCTCTGGCTAAAGCTCCGCAGCCTCCCCTGTCTCCTTGCCCGGCAGCTGCTGAAGCCCAGCCCGGCCAAACCAGAGCCCATGGAGAGAGAAGCCAGCAAGCAGCCCAGGAAATAGAGAAGAAGCCCAGCCTGCAGCAAGACGGCCCAGCCCAGCCCAGACACAGAGCTGAAGCCCAAACCGAAACCCAGCACCTCCCTGCCGACCAACAAAGAAAAGAAAAGTTTCTGAATTTTTTGGTCTTTACCATGTGTGTTTCACAAAAGCTTGTCTAGCTTTTCAGCAGCTCAACAGACTGTCAGATACACAAAAAACTTTGCATCACTTCCCTACATTTCCTCCCATTCCCAAACATAACACAGGGGCCACTGGGAACAACTGGGATCAGACTGGGAGCAACTGGGAGCAGCTAGGACCAAGCTGGGAGCAACTGGGATCATCATGGCATCAGAGTAGGATCATACTGGGAGGGACTGGGTCTGTGCTAGAGGCAACTGGGATCACACTGGGAGGAAATGGGGACATGCTGGGGACCAATGGGATCATACTGGGAGCAACTGGCACCACACTGAGGGTGACTGGGATCCTTCTGGAATCATACTGGAAGTGACTAGGGGCAGGCTGAGGGCAATTGGGACCATGTTGGGGCAACTGGGATATACAGGAAATGACAGGAATCATGCTGGAGGTGACTGGGAGTGGCTGTGAGCAAATGGAATCATACCGGAAGCTACTGGGAGCAACTGGGAGTGAGTGGAAACACATTAGGGACAACTGGGATGTACTGGGAGAGACCAGGAGTGACTGGAATCACAAAAGAACCATAAAGGAAGTCACTGGAATAATACTGGGAGTATCTGGGATTGACTGGAATCCTACTGGGCGTGACTGGAATCCTACTGGGTGACTTGGAGTGACTGGGACCATACTGGGGACAAATGGCACTGTACTGAGAGTGACTGGGTTCATCCTGGAATCATACTGGGAAGGACTGGAACCATACTGGGAGTGTCTGGAACTATAGTAGGGCTGAATGGGAACACCTGGGATCATACTGGGAGTGACTGGGATGATACTGGGATCACACTGAGTGTAACTGGAAGTGACTGGGACCATCCTGGGGGTGACTGGGAGCCACAGGGCCCATGCTGGGAGTGACCTGGGGGGAACTGGGGGAACTGGCCCGGCTGGGGCTCAGGGTTGTTCTCCCCCAGGGCTGCCCTGGCTCCTGCTGCCACCCTGGGCCCCACAGAGCCGAGGGACAGGGGACAGCTGAGGGACAGGAGACAGGGGCAGGGACGTGGAGAGGTAGAAGGGAGTTCCAGGGGGTCCTTGAGCCCAGGAAAGGGGAGTCCAGGGTTTCCCAAAAAGGGGGGACAAGGGTGGGGACACCAGGGATGCTCGAGAACGAGGAGTTCAGGGGGTCTCTGGTTTTGCACACAGCTGGGGCTGGGGACTGGGAAAGGCAGGAATGGGGGACCAAGGCATTCCAGGGCATCCCAGGGTCAAGCCAATGGCCAGTCTGGAGGCTGGGAGCCATGGGATGGCCGGGGAAAGGGGAGCAGAGAGCCCTGATGTCCAGGAATGGGGTGTGAAAAATGCATGTATTTTATGATTGGCTTTTCACAAATATTAAAATGAATATTATATGTGTTGTATTAGAAAGCAATGCTGTATTAATTTTCTTAAGTACTGTGTTAAATATAGTTTTAGGTTATAAAAATTGTTAAAATAGAACTATGCTATGTAAGATGCTTTGTTTAAAAGAAAGGACTTGCAGCGAGATAACTTGCAGCCACAGGACACCTAGATCTTTCAGAGAAAAAGAATTTATGGCCTTCTTATCAGAAGAAACAAACTTCTTCCCACCTTGGAGGTGCTATTAGGATTAGAGGGAAGAAGTTGACAATGACCAGACAGAATCCTGTGTTTGAATGGAATTTATGCATCATGTATGAAGTGTATGAATATGCAACGGGCTGTTGTTCTTAAGGGTTAATCCTTTGTTACCAGGGGTCCTTTTTTGGGCCCGTGATGCCCAGAAAAAGGTACCTGGACGTCCATAACTCTTTGTTTTTATTGTCTCATATTGTCTTAATTCAATTTGTCCAAATTGTTATTACTCTAATTGTGTTACTATATAACCATCTTATTACTATTAAACTTTAAAAATTTTAAAAACAAGTGATTGGCGTTTTTCACAATTTGGTAGCAGAGGATGGTTACTAACTCCTCGCTGCCGGTGCTTTGGGAGAGTCAGAGTGGGGAAGGCGCGCCCTGCCCTCTTTGGCAGCCTCGCTCTGCTTCCCCTGAAGTGACCGACAGACGCAGGTTACGATCTGTGGACAAAAGGAGACAATAAAACAAAGAGAACGGGAAAAGGGTCCCTACAACTGCTGTAATTTGCCCCCTAAGAGTAGTAGTGCGCACGAAGAACCCGGGAAGGAAAAAGGATTGGTAAGTATTTCTCGGGGGGCAGGTACGGGGGGATGAATGTGTGTGAATGAGAGGCGGGCTGGTTGTCCCAGACCTGCCAAGTGAGTGCGGAGTCTCCCACGCTGCGTTTCCGACTTTTCGCTGGAAAAGCGGCCAGTAAAGAGACAAAGCGACTCATAAGAGAGTGAAAGAATCCCCGGGGGTGACTGGGACTGGGTCTCAGGGAGGGGTTGGACCCCTCGGTGGTGGGGAGCAAGGTTTCCTAGCCCAATCCACTAGGAAACAGGACAGGAGGGGCTCCTAAAACCTGCTGGGTTGAGGGATTTATATTCCAAGAGCATCCAAGAGCAGGGTTGAGCAGAATTCTGTCCGAGTGAGGATATGCCCGAGAACACTCAGGGTGGGACAACACAGCTAGATTGGGGGATAAAAAAATGCCCAAGAACATCCAGGGTTGGACAACACAGCAGAACAAATTAAATGCCAAAGAGCATCTGTAGTTGTACCACACCGCTGGGTTGAGGGACAGAAAATGCCCAAGAGCATCTGAGGTTGAACAACACAGCTGGATTGAAGGAAAATTACCCGAGAGCATCTGGGGTTGGACAACACGACAGGATTGAGGGAAAAATTGCCCAAGAGCATTTGGGGTTGGATAACACAGCTGGGTTGAGGGATATCCAATAGCACCGGGACTGGCCAGTAACACCTAAACTTGTAATAGGCGATGTGAAAGTAAAAGGTACCTTATTGTTGTTTTGTGGTGTGTGAGAGTGACACACACACAGAGCCAGCCTCAACTTCCTGGGCAGGTGGGAAGGGGGAGGTGTGGAAAGAGCGAGTGACCTGCACACCAGGCTGCAGCTCCCGGCTGGGTGGGGGCTTCTGGGCCCAAGAGGAGCGAGTGACCTGCGAACCAAGCTAGCGTTCCCTGGGCGTGTGAGGGGCCGTAGCTGAAGAGTGTGAAAGACACGCAGACAGCCTCACAGGGGAACGGGCACCAGAGGCAGCCAGAGTCAGGGCCCTTCTAGGGGGCCTGGGGACACTGAGACCTGGAGGTAAACCCCAAAGCGAAAGAGGGGGCCACAAGGACCTGTGATTTCCTAGCAATAAGGATCCACTCTGTGTCTTGAGAGTGTGAAGGAATGTGTGAAAGTGAATGAGAAATAAAAGTGAGTGAATGTAGACGAATGAAAGTATAGGTAATGTCGATTGTGCATTTTAAGCCTTACCGTATCTCCTTGGAGGGAGTTGGATTGTATTGAAAAGCAGTGTGAGAAAAAGGGGTTTTTTTGGGTGTAAGTAGTTGAAAGAAAAGTGGTATTTAAGTTGTTAATAAAAAGTGAAAAACAGAAGCAGGGGACGAATAGATAGAAAACTGAAAAATGAGACAGAAATTCAGTAAGGTGGATACAGGAAAAGAAAAGCAGAAAAAAATTACCAACAGAAATACCCCAAGACAGCACTTTGGGAGTTATGTTAACAAACAGAAATACAACTCATTGCAAAATACAGGGTATGCAGAAGTTGATGAGAAAAAACATGCAAACTTGTGAATTATATACTTAAAAACAGCATTAGAAAATTTAACACAAAAGAGTTATATATTCATTCAAGGTATGCCTTTAGAGTAGCACATACCTTAAGAAAAATTTTAAAAGGGAGATTGCTTAATTAAAGAAGAAAAAGATTAGTACATGAGAAACTTATTTTCGAGGTTTTAGAGGCATTACAATTACCTAAGAGACATAGCAATAGTACATATTAAACGACACCAAAAGGTAAAGACCTAGAAATAAGAAGAAATAAAATAAATAACTGGCAGATCAAGAAGCTAAAGATGCAGCAGAAAATAGAGCTGAAAGAGTTAATATTAACTCCAAATGAAGAAAAAAAAAGGGGGGGGGAATTAAAACAAGATTGTGGCGAACAAGATAAATCAGGGAAATAGAAACATCTTGATATGGAAGACAATTAGATAATAAAACGCTTACGAGGGAATAGCAGAGGACGTGTATCAAAAAGCCCGGTGGGATACACAGGCTAGGTGTGATCATTTTTTTAAAAGAACTATGGGTGCATTGAGACCTTTAGAGTAAAAAACAAGTACCTGAAACATGTATAATTTGCCAAAAGATAAATAAAAGGGTGATGAGAAAAACAATATGAGAAGGTCGTCAGTTAGCTCGTCGACCATTTCAAAGCACCCAAAAAGCAAAACGGGGAAAGTATAGAGCTGAGAAAAAAATTACCTCATCCATTCCCGTTCGTTCCCCCACTCGTTCGCACCAGCCCTCCCAGCCCCTGCGCCGGCTCCGGCACAGTCCGTCTGTCCCGGTCCGTCTGTCCCGGTCCGTCTGTCCCGGTCCGGCCGCCTGGCCCGCGTTCTTGCCGGGGGTGGGGGTCTGTCCTGCCGTGTGCACCGCGGTTACCGCGCTGATCGCACCGAGGGGGGTCCCGTCTGTCCCATCCCCGGCTGCCCTGACTCTGTCGGCTCCCGCCGCTGCAGCCGGGGTCAGTCCCGGCTTTGTCTCTGCCGGATCAGCCACCGTGAGCCGAGTGAGGGCGATCCCCGCTCCAGCTCGGTCTGCACAGGAACAGCCCCTCGGGCGATCCCAGCCACAGACCCCGCCTCTAGAGCCCCCAGACCCTGAGCTTGCCGATCCCCTCGGGCCATCCCAACCACAGACCCCGCCTCTGGAGCCCCCAGACCCTGAGCTGTGCCGATCCCCTCGGGCCATCTCGGCTGCAGACCCCGCCTTTGGAGCCCCCAGACCCTGAGCAGTGCCGATCCCCTCGGGCCATCCCAGCCACAGACCCCGCCTCTGGAGCCCCCAGACCCTGAGCTGTGCCGAGCCCCTCGGGCGATCCCAGCCACAGACCCCGCCTTTGGAGCCCCCAGACCCTGAGCTGTGCCGATCCCCTCGGGCGATCCCGGCTGCAGACCCCGCCTCTGGAGCCCCCAGACCCTGAGCTGTGCCGATCCCCTCGGGCCATCCCAGCCACAGACCCCGCCTTTGGAGCCCCCAGACCCTGAGCTGTGCCGATCCCCTCGGGCCATCCCGGCTGCAGACCCCGCCTCTGGAGCCCCCAGACCCTGAGCTGTGCCGATCCCCTCGGGCCATCCCAGCCACAGACCCCGCCTTTGGAGCCCCCAGACCCTGAGCTGTGCCGATCCCCTCGGGCCATCCCAGCCACAGACCCCGTCTTTGGAGCCCCCAGACCCTGAGCTGTGCCGATCCCCTCGGGCGATCCCAGCCACAGACCCCGCCTCTGGAGCCCCCAGACCCTGAGCTGTGCCGATCCCCTCGGGCGATCCCAGCCACAGACCCCGCCTCTGGAGCCCCCAGACCCTGAGCTGTGCCGATCCCCTCGGGCGATCCCAGCCACAGACCCCGCCTCTGGAGCCCCCAGACCCTGAGCTGTGCCGATCCCCTCGGGCCATCCCGGCTGCAGACCCCGCCTCTGGAGCCCCCAGACCCTGAGCTGGGCCGATCCCCTCGGGCCATCCCGGCCGCAGACCCCGCCTCTGGAGCCCCCAGACCCTGAGCTGTGCCGATCCCCTCGGGCCATCCCGGCCGCAGACCCCGCCTTTGGAGCCCCCAGACCCTGAGCTGTGCCGATCCCCTCGGGCCATCCCAGCCACAGACCCCGCCTTTGGAGCCCCCAGACCCTGAGCTGTGCCGAGCCTCCCCGTCCTGCCCTGAGCTCCAGTCCCTTGGTAACCACAGCTCCGGCTGCTTAAGGAAACTCTCTAAAGGAATCACTTTATTGAAACACTAAAATATCAGTTAGAAGAAAGCCCTCTCCTGATTCTTCCTAAAAATATGTGAGAAAGGCTGTAGAAGATAAAAATCCAAAAAGAATGGGATAAAGAGATTGGTCTATTTCCATTAAGAGAGGTTCTCAAAGGGGGGTGATGGATCAGAGTTTGTAAATGCTTCTTTGACTTTGTCTGAGGTCTGAAATTTTAAGAAATAAATAAAAGAGATATTTGGAGAATCCCATAGGCATAGCTGAACAATTAGACCAACTTTTAGGTCCAAACATGTATACTTGAGAACAGATGTGGTTGGTAATGAAAATAATATTTTTCTCAGGAAGAAAAGCAATTAATCAGAGCAACTGAAATAAAAGCTTAAGAAAAAGATAATCTGCAGGGACCCCCAGAGAAGACAAAATGCCAACTGTACCTCCTGAATGGGGTTAAAATAATGAGGAGGGGAGTAAACATATGAACAGTTATTGTAATTACATAACCAAGAGAATAAATGAGACAGCATATCAAAGGCGAAATGTGAAAACAAAAGATTTTTGAGAGACAGCTTTTAGAGGGGAAAGAAAAAACTCCAACTAAATAGATAAACAAACTTTAGAGAAAAAGGAAAATGGTCCTAAGTAAGCAGAAGATCTGAAAATCTTTAAAGAAATGGGCCCATAAAAAAAAAAAAAAAAAAAAGTCATAGGCTTTAATTTTTTTGGGGGGGAACAAATACCATCAGGAGCCTGTGATAACTTTAAAAGTGGGTCCCCAAGAAGAAGAATTGGAATTTGTTATAGACACAGGGGCAGAGAAAACCTGCCTGTTAAACGTTCCAAAAGGGTATAGTGTGAGCAAACATATAGCGAAAGTAACAGGGGCAAAAAGAGGAAGTTTTACATTTCTGGTCATTAAAGATGTGGTAATTGAGGGAAGAAACTAAAATTTAGGTGGGAGATGTGTTATTAGTCCCAGGGGCAGGTAGCAATTTATTGGGAAGAGTCTTACAAGTGCAATTAAGAGTAAGAGTTATATCAGAAAATAAGAAAATGACAGCTAGAGATTTGAAATTAAGCCAAGAGGATGAAGAAAAAAAAATCAACAAAGAAGTTTGGGCTGGAGAAAGAAGTAGGGGAAGAATAAATATCGACCCCATAAGGGTTACAACTGAGAGAGGAGAAAGAGAGAAGTTGAAGTAGAGAAGTAGTTAGGAAACTCTGAGATGTTAGAATGTGAAGTGATGACATCTTGGTGCTAGAAGAGAGCAGAAGTGTGAATGCAAGTTTTTTGCATGAAAGGCAGAGAAGTATCTTAACACATGGTTGTTAAGAGGTTATTCAATGCCACACTGGGGTCCGGAAAAGCCTTAGCAGAACGGGCCCTCCTTGAAGAGAAAAGAGGATAAGTTGACGAGAGAAAGAGAAAGAATGTCAGGAGCACCTGGGCACGCCAGGTTTGGGGTTGTCAGGGCTGGGAGGTGTCTGAGCGCTCCCTGCGATCGGCGGGGTCTCGGGGGCTGCGGCAGGGACCGATCCATGGAGGTGCCCCGGGCGGGGCTGGCAGCAGAGGACACAGGTTTGCGGCCAGGAGCGGGCTGGCTCCGGGGCAGAGCTGCCGGGGGGCTCCCAGACTGTCGGGGCCCCGAGCCCAGGATGGCAGCGTCAGCCTGGAAGTAGGCCGAGAGAGAGAAGGGGAGAGAGAGAGAGAGAGAGGGAGAGGGCAAAAGAGACCCAGGGCAGCCCCAGGGTCCCCATGCCCGGGGCTGCTCTCCCCTGCCCCGGCCCTGCAGCCAAGGGGCCGCACCGGGGGAAGGGCCAAGAACAGCACTGACAGCAGGGCTGTGAAAAGAGGGGCAGGGGGGACTAGCACTAAAAGATAAAATCAAAGCAGAGATTGCTGACTCTCCAAACCTCACAAAGCGGTTTGTTTTTCTGAAGTAAGAAGTTTTTTGGTTTTTTTTCTTTTGTGTGTTTTGTTTGCCGTTAACGAGAAGGCTTTTTTCCTGAAGAAGAGGCTGCTGTAGAGAAAGCTTTTAGCTAAACCCAGAAAGTTTAGAAGGAAAGCGAATCGTAAAAGTTAATGCAGTATTATCTTTCTTTTATTATCTATGCTATTAAGAAGTCCTTTCCAGGTACTACTGAAGCAACAATCAAAATCACGGAAAGAGAGTGAATTCATGCCAGCAGAATCAAAGGACTTGTGAAGAAACTTGAGGAACGGACTATCATATTTAAACCGGGTGATACTGAACTGACTTTCCAATGGGGACTGAGTGGTAATGGTTTGAGAAAACCCAAATGATCCAAGAAATGTACAAAGAATAACACTGAATTAAGAAATAAGATAATGCTTATATCACTGGATTTGAGCACTGCCTGAATAAAACATCTCCTTGGGGGAGGAATACCTCAGATAGAAAGATCAAGAACGTTTTTGTATTCTGACCTTAGCCCTAGAATTGTACAAGGGAGAAGGGGAATTACTATTTCCATTAGTAAACTTTACTTGATTCATTCCAATACTGGACATGCTAGGTGGGTTATAAGTAAATGCTTAAATTGTAAGAGTAATTAGTGTTGTGATTCGCAAAATTTATGCTCTTATTGCAAAAAGTGTTAAAGTACTGACTTGGTTTTGTGGATGGGAATTATTAGTGCCTGTTAAATGAGAGCTACCTGAGGAACAGTCAGAGACCACAGTTAAAGAGTGTCAAAAACAATTTGCCTAGCAATTAGTTAAGAGAAAGTGACAAGAAAATAGAGGGCAAGACCAGATTGGCCTCTGTATTTCACCACCAAGAAGATCAAATAAACCTGCTGTGGGTTGCAACCTCACAGGCATGGGAGGTGGGAGTATAAGCCATACTGGACCTCTGTTATTCCTGTTTCTGGCACTCACTTGTTGTCTTTTCCCTTTCGGGATACCAGCAGGATTGTGTCACAAATGCTACAGAAAGCATCACATAGAAAGAAACCAAAGTTCCTCCTTTATTACACACACCTGTGTCAACAGCCACTGTTATAACCCATCCAAATTAAGAACTTGTAGGCAAAACAGAGTAAATTATTAGATTACAAGAAACTTAAGAAAAAGTGGCAATAGATTTAGAACTGAATGTCCAAAAGGAGAGAGAGGGATTTGTTTTAAATTTAATCTTGAAGATGCGGTTCAAGATTTGGAAAAAAAACCCCAAATAATAAAGGAAAAGGTAAAACCAGCACAGCAATCTAACTCTGTATTGACTCCAAATTATCTGTTGAATTGTATTACAAGACTCCAAGTAGTTATAGAAATGATAGCAAATAAGGCTGCCCAGGCATTAGAGTTAACATTAAGTCAGCTAAGCCAAACAAAAACTGTAGGGTATCAGAAAGGTTCGCTTTAGACTATTTATTGGCCAAAGAAGGGGGTGTTTGTGGAAAGTTCAATATATCAGATCGTTGAAAATTGATGACCACAGAAAAGTCATTCTAGCAAAAGCAAAAGAAATCAAAAAGAAAAATATATACGCATATAACAACCCAGGTACCAGTCCAAAAATTAGAAAACAATGTTAAAATCTAGCTGGTGGGGTAATGTATTAGAAGAAATTAAGATCTTTCATTTGTGTTACAACTGTTTTTATATTTCTTTCTTGTGTAATCCCGTGTTTTATTTTACCAGCATAGTCCAGAAGATATAAGTAGAAAAAAAATATTGCTCAAGCCAAATGATTTACAAAGAATAAGAGTGGGGATTGTGAAAAATGCATGTATTTTATGATTGGCTTTTCGCAAATATTAAAATGAATATTATATGTGTTGTGTTAGAAAGCAATGCTGTATTAATTTTCTTAAGCACTGTGTTAAATATAGTTTTAGGTTATAAAAATAGAAACTATGCTATGTAAGATGCTTTGTTTAACAGAAAGGGCTTGCAGCGAGATAGCAGCCACAGGACATCTAAATCTTTCAGAGAAAGGGAATTTCTTGCCTTCTTATCAGAAAAAATGAACTTCTTCTCACCTTGGAGGCACTGTTAGGATTAGAAGGAAAGAAGTTGACAATGACCAGACACAATCCTGTATTTGAATGGAATTTATGCATCATGTATGAAGTATATGAATATGCAACAGGCTATTGTTCTTAAGGGTTAATCCTTTGTTAATGGGTGTCCTTTTTCAGGCTCCTGATGCCCAGAAAAAGGTACCCGGACATCCGTAACTCTTTGTTTTTATTGTCTCATATTGTCTTAATTCAATTTATCCAAATTGTTATTACTCTAATTGTGTTACTATTTTTATAACTATTTTATTACTATGAAACTTTTTAAAATTTTAAAAACAAGTGATTGGTGTTTTTCACACTGACTGTTCACTGCTGCCAATGCTCACAGTATTCTCCTAACACACTTGAGCTTCCTGTCTTTCAGTGAGAGAAAGATTCAGCTAAAGTCAAGGAAAGAGGGCAGGGGAGATGGAAACCTTCCCTTGAGATGCTTTTAGGAAGGCCTGAAGGGACCCTGCCTTTCCTTGGAACAGAGGTGGTCACCATGCATGGTGTTGCCTGACCTGCCCTAGGTGCTCCTCTATTCCAGAAGGACTTTTGCCCACTTCATCACTTGTCTGTCCCTCCAATTCCAGGGCCTCAAACCTGCTCTGTGAGATACTAAACCTGTAAGTCAGCTGTAAGTTTTCAGAATATGGCACTGACCATGGCTCTAAGTAAGTTTTTTTAATCAGGCTTACAATATATTTTGAGAAGAAGAAGGAACAGAAGGGGTAGATACCACACAAGAATCCAGCAGAGTCTTCCCAGCTTTTTTGTCTGGGTTCTATGAAGCACAATGCCCAGTGCTTGCATTATGCTGTCTTTTCATGTGTTCTGGTGACCAGAACCATCCCATGGCCAGGCCCAGGATAATTTGGGTGCCAAAGTCCCATTGCCTGCAAACATCACACTCTTTTTTACCCAGCTGGTGCTCAGCTCAGCATATTTGCTGAGACAACTTTAGGACTGTTTTCCTTAACTTGGCAGTTCTAGCAGATGTCCTTATGGCCCCTAAATTCTGCATCCTTTGTGTCCACTATCAATGGGCATCCTTCTTCCCAAGCTTTGTCAACCTCCCTCTGGGTCTGAGATCAGTGAAACGGGCTCAGCCCTGAGTCTTAAAGACAATTCTAGCAACAACTACTTTGCTTTTCTAATACCTGGCCATCACTTCGAGCTTGTAGGCTGCTATGCGTGTCACAGGTTAAATGTCTCTTCCTGTTGATCAGGCTTGGAAGCGTGGACAGCCCA
Source organism: Melospiza melodia melodia (assembly GCF_035770615.1). Classification (NCBI taxonomy): domain Eukaryota; kingdom Metazoa; phylum Chordata; class Aves; order Passeriformes; family Passerellidae; genus Melospiza; species Melospiza melodia. Next base: position 15,080,891 of record NC_086200.1, on the reverse strand, counting down.
GGCATGACAGGATATGTTTTCTTCAGGAAATGGGACGTAGGGCCCAGCTTGCACCAGGTCCAGGCCCGCGCCTTCCAGAGCGCCAGAAGGTTCGCGGTGCCATTGCAGGGCTCAGGGCGCCTCCTTGTGGGCAAGAGTCGCCTCGACAGCGCGGGCGCCGCGCGGCGGGGCCAGAGGCCGGGAAAGGGCGGGCTGGTGTGAGGGGCGGGGCGGTTCATGCCTAGAGCCGAGCCCGCGCTGTACCTGGGCGCCTTCCCGGCTCGGTGTTGGGAGCGAGCCGCCGCTGCTCGGGCTCTGGGAGAAGCGTGCGGCCGCTGCGGAGTCCCAGCCCGCAGATCTGGCTGCTGGCCGAGGCTGCAGTGCAGAGCTGCCATGCCAGAGCTGCCGTGCGCCGTGGCACTGCCAGAGCCCCTGGCAGAGCCGGGCTGGAAGTGCCGACAGCTGAGGGAAGCCCTGCCATGGCAGCGCCACAAGCTCTTGTTTATCCCACAGAAAGAGAGGATCAGCACCTGGAGGTGACTGCGTCATTCCTGGAAAGGGACTATCTGCTTACAGTTGCGATGTCTGGCAGCAAGCAGGACGGCGCTGGTGCCAGGGAGCCAAGTGAGGGCAAAGCAGCCCTGTGACAGCCTGGCCCAGGGGCTCTTGTGGCAGCAGGCAGCGTGGGGATCAGAACAGAGGCAGGGGGAGGCAGGAGCTGCTCGGCCATGCCAGGGCTGGGAGCCTCCTTCCTGCCCAAGTGGGGCCCAGCTGGGCCAGGGGGCAGCTCCTGGGACAGCCGTGCCCGCATTGGCCCCTGCTCTGCAAGGCCTCCAGCGCTGCCCATCAGCCAGGCAGGGACAGAGCAGCCTTGGGGCCGATGCTGCTGCAGGCTCAGAGCCCCGCACAGCTGCTCATGCCCGGTGCCATTGGCTCTGTCCCCTGCAGCCTGCATGCTGTGTCACCGTGCAGAGGCTGAGCCCTGTGCCTCCCCTGGCCCTGGCAACTGTTCCTGTGCTGCTCCTGCACTGCCCAGGGCACCCACGGGCCCTGCTTGGGCCGCACGCAGACCAGAACCAGCTGGGGCTGTGACAGCTCTGCTGCTCTGGGCCCAGCCCTTGGGCAAAGCACCCGCGTGTCCCTGGGCTGGGGGCAGTGCCCATGGCTCCCCAGGGCACGAGAGCCTCAGCCCCAGCTCCCAAACATGACCTAACAGGGTTTGCTGATATTGATCCCTGTTAGACCTTTGAAAGCATGTTGAAAGTAACCTTGTTTGGCAAGTCCTTCAAGGAACAAGCGTGATTCGCTTCTAATCAGTAAAAACTTTATTGGTTTGCTTGCACTTCCTATAGGGTATCCTAATGCTTCCTTTGGCATTCCAGAAAATAATGAAAATCTAACAAATTCTAAAGAGAAGTTCTTGAATCCACTATGAGGAGAAGTCTCTACATTCACTATCCTTACATACACTTAAGTAGCTGCTCCTGTAACACACAAAGATGTAGTGGTTTACCTGACTGGACCACACAACAGGATGTTATACACACCGCTACACTAAAAAACTTCTCTTCCCTGTTCATCACAAATTTAAAGCTCTTCTCGAGGTCCTGACTTAATTTTACATGCACATTCATACCTGCAATCCCTCCCCATGCTCAGTTTTCACCTAGACTTACCAGGGAACAGATGTTCCATACTTACCTCAAGCAATAATCTACGTCTGTCTTCCTAACCCTCTTTTTCTTCACTGACTTCTACTAATCTACAAAATAACTTGGACCCTCTGCACAAAAGAAACATCCAATTAATAGCCTTAAACACTTGTGAATGTGCTGCTACTTCTAACAATCTTGACCACCACAGCACTAAAATCAGAAATCAATTCTTCACATCCTTCCTGTTCTCCTGCCCCCACCACGCCTTGGCTCCAGCAGAAATGTTCCCTACTGCAGCCTGGTGTGCTAAGAACAATCAAAGGCAGCAGCACTTTTCCTCAACATGCTGCAATCTGAATTGCAGTGAAATTGCAGCTGTTGCATTAGAAGCTCAGCACCAGCACCCCACATCTTCCCCCAGAACTGAGGCCTGCTGAGGCCTGAGCTCTCCATTTCAACACACCCTGTAAATCAGGCTGCCTGGAAGATTGCAGGCTGGTAACTGTGTGAACACAGCAGTGCATTTCAGCAGAGTTATGGAATCAGTCTCATGGAAGGCACATCCTTTAAGCTTAAGACTCTATTCTACAAAATCTAGCCAGCAATTGTTTTGGTGGCCTGTGCAGGTTTTGGGGACTGTGCATGTTTCCTTTGGATGTTGTTTTCTTTGTTTCTAAATACAAAATTCACTGGATTCAGAAGCGAATCCCCAGATTCATTAGAACAAAGAACCACAGGGACATATGTGGCTGACAAGAACACTCCTCATTTCTAATGGTAACACCAGAAAGAGAGGAAAAAGATAAAGATGATTTAAATACCTGAAAGGATCTGAAATGTCTACATAAGCTGTCAAGTGACTAAGTTTTTGGTAAACTCTAAAAGTCCAGATTCCTATTCGGTAATTGTCTGAAAGAAAAGAAAGCCAGAAAATCTGGTTGACCTTTATTTTGCCAGGACTTTCTCAAGGGATTCTACCACAACTTGGATCACAAGTGAGGGTGGCAAATTTTGACTAGAAAACTTTGATAACTAGGCAGCATTTTTTCCTCCTCACTGAATTACAGGAAGGGTTTAAAAGTAAAAAAAAATATAAAAGAGCGTAAAGAAATTCTATCATACCTCTTAGGCGTTCATCATCTTTGGAGAACAAAAAAAAAAAAACTCTAGCACTTCCTGTGCATGGTAAAGAAAGAAACCTAGAAAAGGACAAAGGGATTTGAGCATCCTAAATTGTACTATCAAATTTCATGAACACGAGTTAATCCTGTAGTGCTTCAGAGAAATGCCATACATTGAAAAGCTTTATTCCCTAGAAACCAAATAAATCTTTTTATTTTCCAAATCCTCTTTTAAAGAGAAAACTGACTGTGTCTTTGGCTTTTGGCCAAACTCAGTTTGGAGTTGGTCAAACCAAAATGACCCAGTTAATTTCCTGTGCTCTTCTCTTTCTTTCCATATTCACATTCACATCCAATGGGTTGCTGGGAGTTTTGACTCTGTGCAGCACAAACGGTTTTCTAAGATGACTTTCATTGCTCAGAGGTGTGCAATGTCAGTTTCCCATTCCCTGAGTGCTGCTATTAATATTCCCACAGCATCCAACTACTACAGCCAAGTAGACAACAAAGAGAAATGGAACTTGCATTTCTTGGTCCTGTTCAATTTCTGACATCTCAGGCTCATCGTCACCCTCAGAACTGCTGTCCTGGAAACGTGGATCCTCTTGCCATGTGGCTTTTACTGGCTTTATTGTCCCAAGCGCGTGAGGCTCTGCAATGACAGCACCAATAGAGAAAAAAAGCCAAAACCAGATTATTCCTCTAATCATCAGGAAGAATTCCTCCTTTCACGTGAAACACTTACAGTGCAAAAGAGAGATTTAGGAAGGACAGAATCTGACCCTGCCAGATTTTCTAAGCTACATTTCTGCTCCACTTTGTATTTTCCACTTTGTTCCAGGGATCCCTTATGTATTCTTAAACATTTCTCATTGCATTCAGAAGACACTGAATACCTTTTCAGTTCAGCGCAAGTCTGGGGGGCTCATTGCTTTGTGCTGTTGCGTTGGGTTTTTTAATATTTTGGGTAACTTCACGGGGTTTCTTTTCTCTCCTACATGACTGGGACTTGAGTTAATGTTGTTTCATCTTCATTTCAGACGGCCTCGTTTTATCTAAGGTTAGGACACCCCAATGATCATGTGTCATTCCATTTCCTTTTTCTAAAGGTCCAAGAGTAGAATTCAGTAACAAACAGAATGTTCATGGATCTTGGGGCCAGCTCTCGGACTTTGCTCCTCCCTCTACATTAACGCACATTTCCTTAAAAGCCTTGTGAGTTCCTATGAAACTTGATATGACTGGTGTGTCACCTTTTTCCCTGTTTGAGGAATTCAGGGCATGAGAACAAGCTTTTTCACCACTCAGCAAAAACCCCCAATGCCTTCTCAAAGCATGCCTTTCAGAATTCCTGAGATGCAAGCATGAGGCACCTCTCAATAATCTACCACAACCCTAGCAAGCAGAAATGAAGATCAAAATGCTTCTGCCTAATTACTGACTTCTGTTGCTGAAAATCCCCTGCATCCTGACCTTTTTTACACCATATTGCCCTACAGTGCCTGCCAGAAGCTCTTCCTTAGCAATGGCACTGTTAGAAGGGTTCTGCTGTTACCTTCTTTGATGCCCAACTCCTCTGTGCCTCCAAAGAAAGAAAACTTGAAGTAACTCGTCTCCTGAGCTGCATCATCCTCAGGCAAAGGTCCCAAATGGTCATCTGGGGCAGAGTCCTGTGCATCCTCTTTGTCCCAGGGTATTTCCTCAGTCTGGTTTGCTCTTTGAAGGTCTTTCAAAGAATAAACCAGAATAGACGGAGGAAATACCGTCTATTCTGGTTTGTTCTTTGAAAGGCCTCTTTCAAATCCGCAGCAATGGTGTAGGAGTTGTCTTCAGACAGTGAGGCAGTGTCTCATCTCTTTCTTCTTTTTTTGGCTTTACTGAAATGAGATTGTTCAAGGATAGCAACACAGCACACGTCCTTTTCGGACACAGCTTCCCTAAGAGCCACCTTGCTCTGAATGTCTCCCTAAGCATATCCAAGCCCATTAAGGAGTGGTTCATTATCAAGGGTAAGCAGTGGGGAAACACCTGAGGTTGAAGTCTAAAGGCAGGAACAAGAGTCCTTTTTAATTAGCCACATCCTTAAGTGACTTTTCACTGAATATACAGTTACACAGAAATCAAGGTATTTAGCCCAGACTTCTTCCTGCCAGTAGAAACATCAAGAGCTAATAGGGTTTGCCCACAGAGCTGCACATCTCAGGGTCCCTGCACTGACCGTTCTCACCTTCACTTCTGGCAAGGAACACACGGCCTAGAAAGAAAAGATGACGGCGCTACGTGCTGCTGTTGGAGGTCCCAGTTGAGGTCCGACGTCGCTGGTGGGAGCGGCTGCTCCTGCGGGATGTCCCCGACCATGTCCCCCTACGCCTGGGCCTCTCAGCACTCGCTGCTGTCCTCCGGCTCCTGTCCTGGCGACTCCTGGACCGCACAGTTTGAGTCGAGGCCCGGCGCTGCTGACGGGAGCGGCTGCGTCTGGGGAATGGCCCTGACCATGTCTCCCTTCGCCTGGGCCTCTCAGCCCTTGTCCCTGTGCCACTGCTGCTGCCGCGGCGACTCCTGGAGCGGACAGGTGGACTCTGGGCCCAGCCTTGCTGGCGGGAGCGCCTGCGTCTGGGGGATGGCCCTGACCATGTCTCCCTTCGCCTGGGCCTCTCAGCCCTTGTCCCTGTCCCACTGCTGCTGCCGCGGCGACTCCTGGAGCGGACAGGTGGACTCTGGGCCCAGCCTTGCTGGCGGGAGCGGCTGCGTCTGGGGGATGGCCCGGACCATGTCTCCCTTCGCCTGGGCCTCTCAGCCCTTGTCCCTGTCCCACTGCTCCTGTCACAGCAGCTCCTGGAGCGGACAGGTGGACTCCGGGCCCAGCCTTGCTGGCGGGAGCGCCTGCATCTGGGGGATGGCCCTGACCATGTCTCCCTTCGCCTGGGCCTCTCAGCCCTTGGCCCTGTCCCTCTGTTCCTGTCATGGCAACTCCTGGAGCGGACAGGTGGACTCTGGGCACGACCTTGCTGGCGGGAGCACCTGCGTCTGGGGGATGTCCGTGATGGTGTCTCCCTTTGCTTGGGCCTCTCAGCCCTTGGCCCTGTCCTACTGTTCCTGTCACGGCGACTCCTGGACCGGACAGGTGGACTCTGGGCGCGACTTTGCCGGCGAGAGGAGCTTCGCCTGCGGCTGGGCCCAGCACGTCTGGAATGGACCCTGTCCTCAGGGTCAGGGGACGTGCTGCGTGTTGCCCTTGATCTGCTGATGCTGCTGGTGTCCAGTGAGGAAGATGGCAGCGCCTGCTGCCATGCTGCGTGTTGGGGCCTGCTGTGGCTGCCCGTCTCTGGAGATGGAGGTGGGGAAACCAGCACCAATGGCACAGGGCTGTGGGAGCTGGGGCTGATGGCCTCAGATTCTGACCAGCCACGAGCAGATTGTAGTCCTGACTGTCTGGCCGGCCTGGGGCCATTGAGCTCTGTCTCATCCCTGGAGGCTGTAAGGGCAAGCAGGAATGTCAAAGATCACCCAGGCCCTGGCCAGGCCAGGCCAGAGCAGTGCCTCCAGCCCTCCAGCAGTGGATGCTGCGCTCTGCCAAGCCCGGCCTGGGCACTGCCCTAGCCCAGGGACACCGGGGACTTTGACTCATACATGTTCCGAGCCCAGCACAGCTGTCACACTCCCATCTCTGTGTGCTGTTCCTCAGGCCAGAGCAGCGCCTGTGGGTGCCCTCAGCAGCACAGGAGGAGCACAGGAGCAATTGCCAGGGCCTGGGGAGGCAAACAAGCTCATAGCACTGAGAACAAAAAGTGTACCAGCACGTGGTTGTCTAGCCAAGCGCTTCTGCTTCTTCCTGCTTTGAGCCCTTGTCGAGACACAGGTTCCCTGCAGAGCCCCAGGTGCAGCTTCCCAACTTACCCCTGTTCCTCTGCCTCCTCCCTGCCCCCAGGGTAAAGGCAATCCCTGGCATTGCATTGGCCGTGCCTCACTCCTAGATCTGCGAAGTCATCGTTGTCCTCCCACGTTGGCTGTCTGATGGAGAAAGGAAGAGATGATGAATTTCTGCTGCTCTCCCTCACGGAGGTCCAGGGTGTCCCAGCTCTTTCTCCAGCGCTTTTCCAAGTTGGGGGTGAAGCTGAAGCCCAGACTCACAGGACAGGGCAGGGCCAGGGCTCCTGGGGCAGGGCCTGGCACAGCACAGCACTTGCACCCTCCTGGCTGGTGGGCCAGGCAGAAGGACACCAACCTGAAGGGGACTCGGATCCCCAAGATGAACATTTCAACAGGGAATTCCCCACTGTCTCTGCACAGGGGGCACTGGAAATAGAAAGCACCAGCGCGCAAGGCCTGTCCCTGCAGGGCAAACACAGGCAGGGTGAGCGAGGCCCTGCTGCTGCTGCTGCTGCTGAGCACCTGCTGTGCCCCAGGGCTCAGGGGAGGGCTCCTACCTGGATGCAGTCCCTGTGGAACCAGGCCTTTTTGCACGCTGGGCACACCAATGTTGTGAAGGTCTTTCTGTCCTCCACAGGTTCCATGCAGATGGGGCAAACGGTGTCCGGCTCAGGAGTCGCATCCACCTCCTGCTCTGGACGGTGCTCAGGGCAGAAAGAGCTGGGGGCAAAGGGATGGGGAAAGTGAGAAATGCTGGATCATTCCCCAGGGGTGGTCATAAAGAGAGATGAGGTACCTGAACGGAGTAACGTATAGATTGACACAGCCGCCCTCCTTGGTACAGGGCAAGTGGAACCATCTGTCACAGTTCTCCCTGCAGCACATGATGGTTGCCCCGCTCTGGCCGCAGACGCAGCAGCGCTGGAAAGAGCCAAGCAGCTGCATCAGCAGCAGCAGCAGCAGCAGCAGCCTCGAGGCCTCCCCAGGCAGCCCCAGGGCTAAGGGCAGGGCGCAGGACGTGGCCGCTGCCGGCTCCCAGCCCACAGAGCCGCCAGCTGGAGGAGGGAGGCTGCTGTGCCAGGGCCTCTGTGCCAGAGCTGCTGGGAGCCAGACTTTGTCCCGACTGCTGGGCCGGCCTTTCTTTCCTGCAGTCTGGGCTAAGCTCTGGCAAACCTCGCCAGGCACAAATCTCCCTGCTCTTGTCAGGCTCTCACCTTCTGTGCCGCCCGCCGCACTGCAATTAGGAGATCTCGAGGGAGAAAGTCCATGAGTCCCCCGCGGTCCGTCTCTTGCCGAAATAGTAGAGTGGCGAAGAACTGCAGCCAAGGGGAGAAGCTGATGAGGAGGGGGCGGGAGGAGCTGCCCATTGCAAAGGTGGAGAGAGCGCCCGGAGCCACTCACCATGCAGAACACGTGGGCACAGAGCCCACCCTTCTGCAGTTTGTCACCGCACATGTCCAGGTCAGCCTCGGCACGGCGACACAGCATGCAGGCTGCAGGGGACAGAGCCAATGGCACCGGGCATGAGCAGCTGTGCGGGGCTCTGAGCCTGCAGCAGCATCGGCCCCAAGGCTGCTCTGTCCCTGCCTGGCTGATGGGCAGCGCTGGAGGCCTTGCAGAGCAGGGGCCATTGTGGGCACGGCTGTCCCAGGAGCTGCCCCCTGGCCCAGCTGGGCCCCACTTGGGCAGGAAGGAGGCTCCCAGCCCTGGCATGGCCGAGCAGCTCCTGCCTCCCCCTGCCTCTGTTCTGATCCCCACGCTGCCTGCTACCACAAGAGCCCCTGGGCCAAGCTATCAGAGAGCTGCTTTGCCTTCACCTGGCTCCCTGGCACCAGGACCCTCCTGCTTTCTGTCAGACATGGCGGCTGTCTACGCTGAGTCTATCTCCTCGAGGGACGTGGTCACTTCGAGGTGCTGTTCCTCTCTGTCTATGGGAGAAAGAAGGGGGGGGGGGGGGAGTTTGCAGAACAGGCCCAGAACCACGAGGCTCTACTCCCTGCTCAGCCCTGCGTGAGCCCTGCTCCTGTCTGTTTCTCCTCCCGTCGTCGCCTTGAGTAACACTGCAGTGTCCTCTGGCTGTTCCTCTGCTGATTCTGTGATTTTGGGAAGGGAGAGGCAGGTGAGCCTGCAGCACAGGCCCAGAGCCCCGAGGTGTGGGGCCCCTCTGGTCCCTGGGCAGCCACATCCCCGCCCTACCTTCTCCTCCCGTTGTCAGGTCGCACTGACACTCGGCTTGAGCCCCGCGTTCCCTTTTGTGGCCTTGGTGGCACAGGTCACAATGGCCACTCTGACATCAGCACCGTGTACCCAAAATCGGGGCAGCCATGGCCCCAGGTCCCTGGCAACCACTTGTGGCGGCCCCCTTGGGCACCGAGCTTCTAAAATGGTCCGAGCGTTTGCTCAGGGTGGAAGCAGGGCCAGGACTCCTGCAGCAAGTGCAGGGTCAAATGCCAGGCCCTGGGGCAGCCATCCAGGGTGGCACTGTAGGCAGGGAGGTGCTGTTCAGGCACTGCCACACTAGGGCTCCGGCCCCGGCCAAGGGAAATTTCTGCTCCTGCCCCTGGCAGGCGGTGGCCCAGAGAGCCCGTGCGGAGTCAGCTGCACTACAGGGATTCAAACCCTGCTCTAGGTGAACTGATGTTTTCATCAAGACCTGTCTGCAGAAAACTAAGATGAACCTGATTTGATGCTGCTGCTGATCACCATTGGGTACAGGAGATAAACCTGGACACCACCACAGCTGCCTCCGTTATCCTGCCATCATATGAACTAACAACTTTGACTTTCCATATAAATGGAAAAATTAGTATTAAGCTTCTGAGAAGTGTCATCTTTTATACTGACTCAGCAGAAAGACAGAAAATTCACTGAGAATTTTCTGTGTACATTTGACAGGAGAGCTTGCAACTGTCCTCCACTCAAGTCAAATACAGGAGGATGCTTTTCCTACATTATAGGAACTTTGCCAGTTTGGTCCATGCTTTCCTACTAGAAAATACATTGGAAAAAATTAGGAAGAGAAGCACAAACAATTCTTGTCAATTTTTCTCTTTCGTGTCTTTGCAAACATGCTCCTGGAAATGCAGATCCATGACTTGTGGAACAATCAGTGGCATCTCTGGGAAGCAGGGCAGGGACTGACAGGCAAGGACACACTGCACCTGCCTGATGCTGGGGCAGCAGGAGTTTGCCCATTTTCCTGTCTCCATGGCAGAGCCACCTTGGCTGGGAAACGATCCCTTCACTGGTCTAGGAGGGAGGCACAGCCAGTGCAATGCCAGGGAGTGCCTTTACCCTGGAGGCAGGAAGGAGGCAGAGGAAGAGGGGGGAAGTTAGGAAGCTGCACCCGGGGCTCTGCAGGGCTCCCGGCTAGGTCTCGAAGCACAAGGAGCCAGAAGAGCTTGGCCGGACAATCCCGAGCTCTGGACACCTTGTCCTCAGCACCGGGAACCCGTTTGCTTCTCCAGGCCCTGGGCACTGCTCCCGTGCTGCTCATGCAATTACACACAGACACAGAGCTACCTGCTCTGTCTCAACCCTCTTCAGCACTGAACAGCACAACACAGTAACATGTTCTCTTCAGTACATGGTCTAATTATTAATAGTCCTGCAAAGACTCACATTCAAAGCACACACAAAAACCCCAAACCCTGGTACAAACCTTGCATCAACACAAAATGCATGTTGCTGTTTAGAAACACAGGGCAGCACTTTTGGCCAATGCTTTTTCCTATAAGATCTTTCCAAGGATTGCAAAAGTGACATTGTTTGGCAACTTCTTCAAGGAACAGACAGGAGAGGCTTCTGAGTTTTTAAAGATTTATTGGTTTGCTTTCACTTTCCTTTTGGCATCCTTACACTTCACCCAGCATTCCAGAAAATCGTGAAAATCCAAAATAATATCAGGGGAAGTTTCTGAATTCATTCATGTTTCTCCCAAAGACTTTCTTGACATACATACAAGTGACTGGTCCTATGACATACAGAGACGCAGTGGTTTCCCTGACTGGACATTACAAGACAACGTTATAGACTCCACTATACTAAAACACTTCTGTTGCCTGGTAATTACAAAGCCTGAAGCTCTTCTAGAGGCTTTTCCCAGTGCAACTTCATTAGGTTCCTCTCTGCCCAACTCTCGAGCCTCTCCAGGTCTCACTGAAGGGCAGCAGAGCCTTGTGGTGCCTCAGGCCCTGCTCCCAATTCTGTCCCATCAGCAAACACTGAGGGAACACTCTGTCCCTTCTGCCAGGTCACTGGGGAATAAGGCAAACAAGGCTGGGCCCAGCACGGCGCCCTGAGCTCACAGCTACCTGAGTTTGGAGCTCCCCTGTCCACTTCTCTGCCCCACTGTCCCTGAGCTGCCTCAGGGGCCTGTTATGGGAGGCAGGGACAAAGCCTTGCTGAAGTCCCAGCTGGCAACAACCACTGTTCTCCCCTCACAAGCCCAGCCAGTCACTGCAGCACAGGTGGCTATGGGATTGGTCAAGCATGGTTTCCATTCCTGTTATTCCACAGGCTTAGAGATGGCATCCAAGAGGAGCTGTTCTGTCACCTTTCTGGGGATGGAGCTGAGGCTGATGGCCCTGCAGTTTCCTGGCTCTTTCTTGGTGCCCTTTTGCAAGACTGCAGTGATGTTGGCTTTCCTCCACTGCTCATGCCTCTCTCCAGGGCTGTCTCCTTCCCTGACCTGCTGGCAGAGCACCCTGTGCCAGAGGCAGGAGCAGAGATTTCCCTTGGCCCCAAAAGGGAACACTGGGCTCAGGCCGAGTGTCAGTGCGACCTGACAACGGGAGGAGAAGGCATGAAGGAGCAGAGCTCACACAGGGCTGAGCAGGCAGTAGAGCCCTCGTGGCTCTGGGCTTGCTCTGCAAGCTCCTTGGCCTCTACTTTCTTCACAGAGAGAGAGGAACAGCACCTCAAAGTGACCAGGAAACCCGGCCATGGAGCGAGGCTGGGGCTTTGACACCTCAGGGAAACCGGACACGGAGCGGGACTGGGGCTGTCAGCCCTCAGGGAAACTGGCAATGGAGCGGGGCTGGGGCTGTGACACCTCAGGGAAAGCGGCCATGGAGCGAGACTGGGACTGTGACACCTCAGGAAACTGGCCATGGAGTGGGACTGGGACTGTGACACCTCAGGAAACCGGCCATGGAGTGGGACTGGGACTGTGACACCTCAGGGAAACCGGCCATGGAGCGGGACTGGGACTGTGACACCTCAGGGAAACTGGCCATGGAGTGGGACTGGGGGTGTCAGCAATCAGGGAAACCGGCCATGGAGTGGGACTGGGACTGTGACACCTCAGGAAACCAGCCATGGAGCGAGACTGGGACTGCCAGCCCTCAGGAAACCCGGCCATGGGGCTGGGGCTGCAGCTGTGACACCTCAGGGAAAGCAGCCATGGGTGTGGCTTGGCCTTTGACACCTCAGGGAACTCACCATGGCAGCCACCTCCAGGGGTTTTGAAGTACTTGTTTCTTGGTTTAATGCCCTTCCAAGATCAATTTTCCTGATCCTTATCCATGTTTTGGACAAGTATTGCCTCCTGAACAGGCCACCTCCTGGATGTGCAATGATTCCATCTGATCCAGCTGTGCCTCTTCCTTTCTCAAGGGATGGACAGAGGGGCTCTATTGAAGGTGGCATTTCCTGCAGGAAGGGAGGCGATGCCAGACACAGCCACAGGAGGTAGTTGCTCTGCTTCTGGGCCTGAGCCCTGCTGAGGCTTGAGCTGCCCTCTCTGCTGCTTGGCACTGCGGGCACAGCCCGGATAAGATGGGCACAGCCCAGAGGAATTGTCCCGAGCAGGCTCAGGGCACTCGGGTACTGAGCTGTCCTGCTGGGCTCCCTCCGTGGGAGACATGTCCCGAAACCTGGGAGCGGCTGCACGGGGTGCCCGTGGTGGGGAAAGGGCAGAGGGGGAGAGCAAGGCTCCAGTGTGTCCTGAGAGGGCCTGGCTATGTGCCCATGTGATGTGGGAGCTGTTCCATGGGCAGGTGGGCAAGCAGGAGGGAGGGACGGAGGTTGGGAGTGACAGCTGTGGCACTGCAGATTTCCCCAAGCATTTAGTGAGGGTTTCCTGTGTGGCAGGGAGAGAGCCCCAGGGCCCTGGGCTGCTCCAGCTGCCCCTCCAGGCATGTTGCACAGGACCTGCAAAGAGCGTACAGAGTGACCAGGAGCCACAGGCTCCCGCAGCCTTACCCCACCCCCTTGCAGTCCCCAGTTCCCCACGGGAGAAGGGGATCCCAATACACCATGGAAATGGTTCTGTAACATCTGTGATCCCTCCTCGACTGGGATCATGACTTGGATTACTTGGAAATGCTGGTGAATGGTGCTTTGAAGACCTTGTCAGATGTTGGAGGCATGTTCTGAATGTACCTTTCCTGACAGAATAATCTGTGTCAGTATGCCAAGAGCTTACCATGAGCCAGTTCCCTTAAATTTCACTGAAGGTAGATCAGTTCTGGAAACCTTACCCTGCTCCCTTCTGGAGCCCTGAGGGATCCCACAGGATCACTGTCAGTGGGAGGAAGGGGCATTTGGCTGTCCATCCTCCTCCCGTGTGCAATGGCACTGTGTCCTTCTGTGTGCTCTGTGCAGCCACAGAGAAGAGCAGAGAGGGAAGGGGCTGGGCCCAGGGCTGTGCCCCAGGGCTGAGCCTTTCTCAGCTCCTTTGCAGCCCCCAGGGAGCCCGAGCTGCTTCTGCTGCCACTGCTAAGCCCTGGCCCTGCCTGGGGCTGGGTTTCAAGCTGCTGGCTGCTCCAGGGAGTCCTTTCTGCCCCGACTGCCCCACAAGGGGCTCCTTCCATCCCAGTGTGGGGCCACTGCAGGCACGAGGTCCCCCTGGCCCTGCTCCTGAGTGGAAGGCAGAGCCAAGGGAGTGTCTTGGAGGGCACCAATCACCCAGATGCCCTCACTGCCACTCGGGCCTGAAGGAGAATCTTCAGCAGTGCCATTGGAGCTGTTGTGTCCTGCCTTTCTTTGCAGCTGAGCCTGTTGCTAAAGGTGATCTGGCTTCCCAGCCCATGTTCAGGATTGAGCCTCTGGGAGATGGTGAGGGTACGCCAAGGCCTTTCCCCTGTGAGACCTGCCAGCTCAGAGCCCAAAGCTCGGCCAGGGGGGCATCGCTGCAGGTGCCAGGACAGAGCCATGCATGTGTGTGCCCTCACCCTGCACGATCCACTCACAACTTCTGCTCAGCACTGGCTAGTGTTTGAAGGACGGTGGGCCATGGCCCAGCTGAAAAAGCCCAGATGATTTGTTGATTTTATCCGATTTTGCATAAGCATGACGTTCTGAACATGCCATTAAAGAAATGGAGAATTTCTCCATCTTTTAAGGTGTACTTTTTGTTTCTCAAGTGATGGGCCAAAAGTTAGGACAGAAGGAGGTGTTTCCCCAACAAAGCAGAGGCCGATTGGCAGCCCCTGCTGCAGGAAGGAAGTCCGAGCCAAACACAGGCATGGGCACAGGCACAGAAGGTAATTGCTGTGCCAGGCTCAGCAGGGCTCAGCCATTGGCAGAGCTGTGTGGCTGCAGCTCTTCTTCTTCTACCAGGGCCTCCCTTGCACAGCCCGGCAAAGCTGGAGGTGCCTTTGGAGCTCGTTCAGAGCCCTGGGAAAAGGGGACTCGTGCACCAACGTCCCTCCCGCTGCAGCTGCTCTGGAGCTGGCCCTGAGTGCCCAGAGGCCCAAGGCACAGGAGCAGCCCCGAGCGGGAGCCCTGCCGCGAGCCCAGGGCCAGAGCCACCCTTGGCTCCCGTTTGGGCAGGGGCTGCACTGGGTCCTGACAGGGCCTGACTCGGTGCCCTGGGGCGGGGGGAGCTGTCACGGGGCAGGGAGGGCCAGGGCTGGCAGGGGCTGCTCAGGGATGGGTGTGGCCCGTGTCCCTCCAAGCAGCGACTGCCCAAAAAGCTGCGCTGCCCCCGGGCTCTCCTCTCGGCCTGCTGGGCTTTGTTGGGTGGCACAGCCTGTGCCACGGGGTGGCAAGGTCCCTGCAGGCCCCAGCTCTGGAGGAAGCGGAGAATGTCCTGCCTGCATCCACCGTGCTGCCAGCTCAGCAGTGCAGCACAGCACGGGCTGACGATCCCCATCGCTCCCACAGGTGCAGCTGGAACCACAGCACATGTTCCTGATTCCCAGAAGGGCCTTGGAAGGGGTTTCTATCAGGGAACAGGCTTCTGGCTAGGGTTACTGGCAGGCCTGCTTGTCTTGGAGCTGATCTTCATCTTATGCTCTGTCCGAAGTTGGACTTGCTGGAAGAGAAAAGGGTGAGTGTTTAGTTCACCTTTCCCTCAAACAGCTTCTTTTGAAAGTCTACGTCAGACAGAAAACATTCCCAGTGAGGTTGCAGTGTAGGGGTGGCCAGTCCTTGATTGTCCAAAGAACTCTGCTGAGGGTTCTGCTGCTGCCCAGAGCTTTCATTGGCCTCCTAATTGCTGGGCCCTGTCCTGGGGGGGCCCGCTGGGGCTGCAGCCAGTGCTGGCTCCCACTGAGGCTGCCTGGCCAAGAGCAGCCCCAGGGGCACTGGGCAGAGGCAAAGCTCGGTGGGGAGGAGAAAGAGCAGGGACGAGATTGCCCTTGAAAGGCAGGGGAAGGGAGAATGTTGCTTATCGGAAGAAGCCCCAAAGAGCGGCTGGAAGGGGTGCTGCCTGATCAAGGACCCCCGAGAAGCGGAGGGAGGGCGTATCGGCTGATGGGGTGTCCCGAGGAGCGGCTGGGGAGAGTGGGGGTGTCCCTTAGTGGGGAGGAGCAGCTGGAGCGCTTGCACGGTCCGGTGGTGGGGAGGCCGGCGGGGCTGTCGGAGTAGGCTCAGCCCGGCCGGTGGGCACGGCTCACCCTGCCCGCCCGCAGGACCACGGTGCAGTTCCTGTTGGAGGCGGACCTGCACGGGCTGCTGAAGCTGGACACGCTGATCCCGAACGCGCCGCCTGCGCCATGGCAGCGCAAGGCCAAGGAGAGCGGCCCCGGGCCCAGCCCCGTCAGCGTGTCCCCCATAAAGCCGGCATGTCGCTCCCACAGCCCCAGCAAGACGCCGTCCAAGACACCCGGTGAGCGCCGGCCACCGGCGGCAGAGGTTGAGTGCGGGAGCCTGGCCGAGGCTGCTTGTCCGTAGCCATGGGGCTCTGGGCTCCCTGCCACGCTGCCCTACCGGCTGCTGCTCAGGCAGGAGGAGGTGGGCTGTGCTCCTGACAGCCACCCACCTCCTTGCCAGCATGAGGGGCAGAGCTCTGAGCACTGGGGCTGGCGAGCTGCTGTTCGGCCAGCTGAGCCTTGCTGTCACAGCTGGATGCTAGGACGAGTGTGGGCAGGACTGTCAGCTGACAGCTTTACATCCTGTGAGCGTTTTTGTATCTTCCCCTTATCTCTGGACTCTGGAATTGTTGCACTAGACCCAAGGAGTTGCACCACACAGTCCCTAACCAACTTGGTGGCAGGGAGGAAAATATAAGTTAGTTGGGACTGGGTGGCATGAGACCTCAGAGTCCTACTTGTCTGGTGGGTGTGATGTGGAAGAGTGTTGGGTTTGCTCCCGTGAAAGCTCGAATACAGGCTGTTAAATAGCTGTAAGACAATATTTTCATATGTGAATGCAGGTAAATCTGGATCCAAAATTCAAAGCACCCCCACAAAGGCTGGGGGGGATCGCTACATTCCCAAACGCAGCACTATGCAGATGGAGATGGCAAATTTCCTCCTAACCAAAGAGAATGACCCTGCTGAGGATTCCCCTACCAAGAAGGTGAGCATGTTGCTAAGTTACAATTGCTTCAACAACCGCTACTCCTTCCTGCCCCTTTACAGAGCAGTGAACAATAGGTTCTATCAAGGGGGCACACGGCACTGACAAGTCCCAGCCATCACTACTTGCAGCTCTGGGCTTCAGGAGCCTAGGATGAGACTGAAGCTGTAGAGACTGCCATGCACTCGAAGCCTATGCTGCTTCTGGTAGCAAAATTTAGCTTTTGACTAACGAGGCTTTAAAATGTAGCAGGCAACAAAAACACAAAGCTGTAAGCCTATGCAAAGTGAAACTGCTGGTGGTAGCTATTCTAGGACAAGGTCTCCACCGGGAACACTTCTGGAATGTTTTACACTGTGTTCTGAAATCTGTTTGTGAAGCATTTGGTCGCTTTGTGGCTGTGGCTTTTCCCTCTGGCAATGACACTGAATTTGCCATTGTTTGAAAATGTGAGCAGGACAATGTATGAAAGTCTGAGGAAAACTGCTTTGACCTGCCTCTGTGTGACTGACCCTTGCAGCACAGTCAAACATCTTCAGATTCTAAGAGAAGGGGACTTAGATGTCTGTTTAAATTGTACTGTGGGAATTGTTTTAAATGCATTGCACTGAGGGTGATTTGTCTCTGTAGGAGCAACAGAAAGCCTGGGCAGTGAATCTGAATGGTTTTGATGTGGAAGAGGCAAAGATCCTCCACCTCAGAGGAAAACCACAGAATGCTCCAGAAGGTATGATACAGGCTCCGTGTGAGCTGAATCAGCAGGAGGGATCAGGTCAGGGGAACAGCAACACAGAGGCTCTGTGTGTGGTCACAGGAGAAATCAACTGGTTTCTGAGAGCTGTACAGGCTGGAGTCTCCTTTCTTAAGGTTCCTGAGGTCGAGGGAGGGCATAACAGTTAAAGTGAATTTATTTAGGAGAGTTGCTATGACTGCCAGTTGGTCACCTGTTACAGGGCTTGCAAGGGTCTTCAGGGTGGAGAGAGAGATGAGAATCTTGACCTCATGTTCAGAAGGCTTGATTTAATATTTTATGATATATATTACATTATTACTATACTAAAAGAAATAGAAGGAAAGTTCTCAGAAGCTAGCTAAGCTAAGAATAGGAAAAGAATGAATAAACAAAGGGCTGTTTCTCAGCAGAGGGTGAGACCCAGCTCCGCTGTGAGTGGTCAGTAAATCCAAACATTCACCCAAGACTGATCACGCATCCACCTGTTGCATTCCCCAGCAGCAGATAACCATTGTTTACCTTTTGTTGCTGAGGCCACAGCTTCTCAGAAGAGGGAAAAATCCTAAAGAAAGGATTTTTATGGAAAGATGTCGGTGACAGTTACCGGTACTGCAGGTTCCAAACGTTCATGAAGTCTGTAAGAGCATCAAAGCCTCTGCTGTGCACTTTCTAGCTTAAACTGCAACTAAATATAATGGGATTCAAAAACCCAAGTGTTTGTTAAATTTGTTTCCATGAATGAGGAAATTGTAGCTCACCCCTGCTCAGCAGTTCATTCTGCCAGTGATTTTAGTGCACTGCAGGCTTGTGAGTGTTTCTCTTAGGACTTTATTTTCACTCCAAGGGATTCCTAGTTGGGTGAGCAGCACTCAGCTGGGAGGAAACTAACTCAGGTTAACAAACCTGTTCCCCTGCACACAGACTATCAGAATAACCTGAAAGTGCTCTACAGTCAGAAAATGGCACCTGGATTGAGCAGGAAGAAGAGCAGATATATTCCCTCAAAGCCAGAACGGGTCTTGGATGCACCAGAGATATTCAACGACTACTGTAAGTAGGCTACAGGGTTGAGTGCTGGGCATCCAGAACATTCTGTACTGGATTGCTGTTCCTAGGACAGGGTAACTGGGCTGTCTGTATTATTTTGTGTACCCAGGCTAGCACAGACCACTTCTGGAGTGTCCCTGTGTGGCCTTACAGGCACAGTGGTCTAGGGCACTGTGTAGATGCTTTGGAGCAGGGTACCTGGCCCCAGCAGCTGGGCATAGTGACACTCAGAAGGCTGCCCCTCACCTGCACGTGTGTGTGTGCACGTGTGCACCCACACCTGCTGCAGCAGCACGGGTGAAGGGCAGGGCTCTCTAGCCATCATGGTGTGACCTGCATTGCTCTTTCAAATTGTAGAACTGAATCTCATAGACTGGAGCTCCCAGAACTTCCTGGCAGTGGTTCTGGATGACACTGTTTATCTGTGGAATCACGCTACTAGGGAGATTATCCCCCTGCTGCAGACGGAGCATCCAGATGTTTACATTTCCTCTGCATCATGGATTAAAGAAGGAGACTACCTTGCTGTTGGCCCAAGTAGTGCTGAGATTCAGGTGAATGCAGGAGTAAAACTAGAGGTGTTTTCAAGGGATTGACAGAACTGTGGGGCCTGGGGACAAAACCTTGGCTGGCAGAGGAAGGATGCCATGCACCTGACTTGTCTTCCCTGGTGTGGGGTGGAACTGCCCAGTGTGCAAGGCAGGGTTTGATTTGGGCGTTTTCTGATAAGCAGCGTTACCTTCTGTGCTATAGTCATGAGATACATATTTTCTCTGTTCCCTTACTGAGAAAGCTGAATGCCAGAGCCTGTGCAGTGAGGTTCCTAGGGCATAGAAACAGGATTTGGTTTCTTCTGAAGAACTTTCTACTTTGCCTCTCCAGCTATTGTTGCATTTACATTGTTGTATATAATATTTCTAGGGTCTCATACCTTCTGGGTGGTTTTCTCACAGCAGCTCTTCACAGCAGTGCTGTTGTTCCTTCTCAGCCAGGGCTCCTCTACAGCCCTCCCTGAATGCCCCACCCCCTTTTATCCCAGCCACCTCCACAGGCTACTGCCCAATCAAGGACATTGCAGCTGCAGCCCATTTACAATAACTAGAATCAGGGCAGGGTCACTTATACAATACAGAGATCTTTTACTGCAATACATATATTTACTCAGGCCCCTATAAGCTATGGGACGTTGAGCAGCAGAAACGTCTCCGAACCATGACCAGCCATTGTGCCCGTGTGGGAACCCTCAGCTGGAACAGCTGCATCCTCTCCAGGTAAAGCAGTGGGTCAAGGGCAGTTTCCAGTTGTTGCAGACTCCTATCCCTCAATCTATGTGTGGCATGGGTTAGGGATGGCAGAGAAGTTTGTCCTGGCTTGGGATTCTTACTCAGCCTTATCTGTTGGGGCTGTGAGGAGAAGGCCTCTTTCCTGTATTGCAATTTGTGCTGAAGCTGTAAAGAGCTTGTGTGGGTGTTTCACTCACACCAACAGACCTGTGTTGCTGGTAACACTGGTTGAAACCCAGTGGCAGGTATAGCAGTCTTGCAACAACAAAAATGGATTTGGGTGAAAATGTGCAGCCTGGGGCTGGCTCTGGCATAACGCCTGATGCAAAACAAAAGGTTAGCTCACACTGCAACACCCAGCCTGGATGTCATGCAAGAGCCACGCAAAGCACCACCAACCCTGTGCTCAGCCTTCAGTCATGTATTCTTCCAACAACTCTGATCTCCCTTCCCCTCCTGCTGACAGGAGGCCCTGGTGCCTCACTGAGGCTTCATGCAGGGGAGCAAGCACCAGGGCTCAGCTGACATTTATTGGAGCTTGACTCCCCTACACTTGGAAAAATGCCTTTTTTCCAGGCTGAACTGTGCTGGAGCAAGTTGCAGGAAATATATTTGAGCCCTTACCTGACCAACAACCAGCTCAGCCACGCTGCTTTGCACGG
Source organism: Melospiza melodia melodia (assembly GCF_035770615.1). Taxonomy (NCBI): domain Eukaryota; kingdom Metazoa; phylum Chordata; class Aves; order Passeriformes; family Passerellidae; genus Melospiza; species Melospiza melodia. The sequence goes on along the minus strand of NC_086200.1, from coordinate 15,060,794 downwards.
TGGAGCCGCAGTGTCTGAGCAACTCCACCAAGCCTGTGCCTCCCATCAGCCCTCAGTGATTAGCTGAGGGTGGATTATTAACTGTATTCACCTTTCCCTCAGCACAGTACCACACTGTGCCTAGCACCAGCTCTGCCTCCTGCGCCTCACAGCAGCTGGAACCTTCAAAGGTTCCCACTTGTGCTCTGCCAAGGCCAGTAAGTGTGTAACCACAGCCACCAGAGCACCCCCCCCACACACACACACACATAAAGCTGATATGGGGGGCACAGTCTCAAAAAACAGCCACTGAGCCAGCACCTTCCCAGCAGTGCTGCTGGTGCATCCCCATTTGGCCACTTGGGAAAGATCAGGAGGTCCAAGGATGGAGCTCTCCCTCAGACGCAAATCCTAGGGCCACAGCTGTCTCCAAAGGGGAAGCAGGCAGGAAAAGACTGAAATGCTCTCTTTATGGGCAAAAGAGCTGGTGCAGTAATTCAAATGCCTGGTACAAAAATTCTGTTTAATATTTAGCTCCTATTTAAAACACAGCTTTTCATTTAATTCTATTTACAGAATACTTTCATTTCATTTGTTTCTTTAAAATTACTTAGTTCTCACCTGTTGTATGTCTAGGAATATTTTCTTCCAAAAATAGAAAAAAATAGATGATATCTTTTCAGCAGAAAACATTGGTTGATACAATTTTAAACCATCATGATATGGAAGAATTGTTCTGTCCCTCTCTAAGGTGGAAGAAGCATTTGGATCACAGATCATCTACAATGAAATACTTGACATGTTTAAGATGCTTTCAATCAATTGTGATCGTCAATTGCTTATTCGTTGTAAACAGTCATTTTTCAGTGAAGGGAAAGTGTGTGTGGTATATCTACATGATGTGTTCAAAGCCAGTTCCTACTAATGGCCAGGCTGAATTCCAGTCAATAATGTCCCGAATGATATTTTGCCGCCTTCTTTGGCACTTCATGAAATCTTACCATGATGAAGTGCTGAAACACAGAGATTTTCTCTTAGAGAGTGTCTCATGTTGTAACCCATCCCGTGGATTTTATGCTGTAATTCTTATCTCTTTTAAAATTTGCTATCTTCTGTACAGTTTTCATGAACCTTTCTGTTACAGTAGTGAATATCACAGATAAATGTCATTTTGTACAACTTTGAATTTACCCCAAGAGCTGAGAGAAAACTTGCTCCTATACTTCAATCCGAGTTTCTTCTATAGTCCAACTTTGTTTCTCTACCGTCAAGCTTCTCCTTTGTTGCTGCTCCAAGTCCCGTCCAAGCTGACCTTGAATACTTTCAGGCATGGGACATCCACAACTTCTCTGGGCAACCTGTTCCAGTGTTCCAGCACTCCCTCAGTAAAAAAGGCCTTCCTTTCATCTAATATGTGTAGGAAATCATAAATCTAGGCATAGAAACTTGGAGTGCAAATTTGAAATTCTTTTGATTTGAAGCACATTTTATATGAATACTGACTTACAGATGACTAAAAGATGTAGATGGGCATTTGAGCTGACAAGTTTTGAAAAAGTGCACGGAAATTAAAATTGAAACCACTAAAATTAAAAACTTCTTGCCATTTTCTTTTTCCTCTCCAATTCAAAATTGCATATGTCAGATATCAGTGCTTCATGCAAACCTCTCAGATGCTCTCAGAGAAAAAGCTTTTCTTTCAGACTAAGTTGCGGTTGACGTAGAACACTAGCAGTAGTGAAAGTTTTTCTGGGCATCGGGCAGCACCTTCTCCTTGGATTTGTGTGCAGAATGCATTTTATCCAAACTGGAAAATAGATCCCAGCTCTGTTTTATTCATCGATCTTACTGCATCAGGCCTGAAGATTCTGTGAAAAGTAGCCTGTGGACCTTGAAGATAGCGCATGTGAAACAGATGAGAGATGATGGAGAAGTTGAGGGAGAGAAGAAAGAGCATATGGGCCAGTACAGACACCAGAAAGTATTTCTTCATGTGATCATGGGAGATTGCAGGAGCCACTTGGTACTATCAAACCAGCCCGACTTGGCACTGGTGCCATCTTGGGTCTGGGAACCATCCTGCATATCGTGGATTTTCAGGGGCCAGCCGGCCTCTTCCAGCCCCAGGCCCTCAAACATAATCAACAGCCCTTTTCCCTGGCAAACAAAATTCAGCTGCCCCTCTTCTGGATGGCAGATTGCAGGAGCCACTTGGTACTATAAGACAAGCCCAATTTGGCACTGGTGCCATCTTGGGTCTGGGAACCATCCTGCGTATCGTGGATTTTCAGGAGCCAGCCGGCCACTCCCAGCCATAGGCCCCCAGACGCAAACTTCCGCCCGTTTCCCTGGCAAACAAAACTCACCTGCCCCTCTTCTGGATGGCAGATTGCAGGAGCCACCTCTTACTGTCAAACCAGCCTGACTTGGCACTGGTGCCACCTTGGGTCTGGGAACCATCCTGCGTATCGTGGATTTTCAGGGGCCAGCCGGCCTCTTCCAGCCCCAGGCCCTCAAACATAATCAACAGCCCTTTTCCCTGGCAAACAAAATTCAGCTGCCCCTCTTCTGGATGGCAGATTGCAGGAGCCACTTGATACTATCAAACCAGCCCAACTTGGCACTGGAGCCACCTTGGGTCTGGGAACCGTCCTGTGTATCGTAGATTTTCAGGAGCCAGCCGGCCACTCCAGGCTATAGGCTCCCAGACACAAACCTCGGCCCTTTTCCCTGGCAAACAAAACTCACTTGCCCCGCTTCTGGATGGCAGATTGCTGGAGCCACTTGGTACTATCAAACCAGCCTGACTTGGCACTGTGTTGAAAGCGAAGGGAAGCCTATCCACCTTGTCGTTGATCAGCATTGACTCCAATTTATTGATTAAATTAGCCATTTTATATAACAGTGTTAATTAACTTCATGCATATTGCAAAATCCAAGCTCACTATAGGTTAACAGAGAAAACTCTAACCCCTCCTTTTGTTTTACCATACCCATGATTGTTTATTGGAAACAAGACCAGCGTTCCCACTGTGATATTAAAGTCAAGTATTGGAGAGTGCTTTTGTTACTTCTTTAGAAGTTTAGAATATGCCAAAAAGATGCTAGCTGGGGACTTGCAATTAATGAATTATTTGCTGTAAGTAGGTCAAATGACATTAGCTTTCAAAAATGAAAAGTAGTCTTATTCCACGTGCCAATTCTAAAGTAGATTAATAAGCCTTAAGCAGAAGATGGATGTGAAGAGGGATATGACATGAAAGGTTAAGCAACACTGCTGACAGGAAAAGGCTTACCTGCTGCAGATACAGGAGACAAAATACTATTTTGACACAAACATTGCTATTCAGACGACAGTAAAATTCTGAGTGACAGCAAAATTTACTCAGTCATGACAGTAAAATTTGCTCACATCAAAATGTGCTAATCAATTCTTAGTGTAAGCTAAGCACCTTAAGCAAAGGGTAGTTCAAGCGTAACTGGTATTTGATGGCAAAAAAGGCAACTTGGCCTGCGTTTCTCACCTCTGCTCCATTCAAAAGCTTACTCTGTCTCAGATTCCTTCGGAGGGATACCAACGCAAGCCGCGAAACTGCACGAAAATGATGATTGAAAGAAAGATAGATTAGAAAAATGGAATAATGGTTCATGTTCTTTTCCTTCCAACTGCTTTGTTTGCCCTTTTAAATTTTTGAAGTCCTTTCTGGTGTCACCATGGTTGCACTGCAGCAAGTGTTCGGCTGTAAGCTGTCCATATTGCCAGCTTCTGGACTGCCTTCAGAAAACTTCCCGCTGGTTTTGTATAGAAATCACAAGCAGTAGAGATGACAAAGACTGCAGAAACCTTCTCATCTCCTTCTAGAGCAAGAGCATGTCTTTCACCCACTCTTAAGTAGACAACTTTCATCAGTCATGAGGGAGTCTCATGTTCAAGAGCTAGGCAGTGACAGCTGTAAATGACAAAAAGCAGACTGAAATTCTCTTGGGACTCCAGCAGAGAGCAATGAAGGAGGTTGAATTCACCTTCTTGGGAAGTTCTAAAATGCACGTTCACTTGAGCACAGGAGCTAAGCCATCGTAACCTTTGTTGAGTATGTCTGCGTAGACAGAGTTTCCATCACTGCAGAAGCAATGTTATTTAACCCGCGTTATCATCTCTAGCTGCTAAGCTGCACTTATTGCAAAGTATCTGCAACGTATTTTACAGGGTGGGCTTTTATGTGTAATTCCTGAGTAACAGTGCAAAGAGAAGTACTTGGGGTGTGGGGTGGGGGGGGAACCGCAACTCTTAGGTTTTTCAAATCATGGTTCCATTTGAAAGTCAAACAAGATGTCAAACCTTTCTTTCCTAGATGTATTACCAGCACAAACTGTACCAGAAATTTATGACCCGTAACTGTACCATGGACGCTCTTTCTCTGGACTATTCCTTAAGAAACAAAGTCCTCACTAGAAATAAAACAAAATTAGCCAAAGTATTGGCCTGGATTAGTTCCAAGGCTCTGTACTAAAGGCCAAACACATGTAATAATAGTAATAATAATAGAGTGGACTAAAAGTTAAATCAATAGAGCATTACTCAGTTCAAAGACATCTTGTGTCCTAATGTTCTCACAGAAGACTGTAAAAACCTGTCTATTTTTGTGGGTTTCTTTTATCCATTTAGCTGTACCTTCTACTTCCCTCCACTGTCTGAGAACATTGATGGTAAGGTTGGATGACCTCATGTCAACTTGTAGAAGTAAAGAAAGAGAAGCCAGTAAAGAAAGGCAAATTTGTTAATTGCAGGTGGAAAGAGGGAGGCCAACAAGAGAAAACAAAAGAACAGTAATAATGAAATGCTCCCCTGTCTTCTGTGAAAAGTAAAGGCACAGACAAGAAAGAACAAGAGCAAAATTCTCACTAGAGAAACGCACTTGATCTGACTCAAGTATTTTGCGGTACATTTCTTGCTGTTTTCTCATGCCAAACATATTAACCGTTGAAGGTATCCCTTTCCTCTTTCTGGAATACAGCGAGGAAGATGGCTGTGTCATTGCTGACAAGCTGCTATTCTCAGAGGTGTCCAGCTGAAAGTCCGAGATCAATTGATTTGCTCTGTCACTTTGATATGGCATGACTTACAGTTTCAGCACCTGAACTGGCCAGCCCTACAATTCTTTGCCCCTTGAATGGTTAGATAGGCTCCTTGGCAACTGGCATTTGTAAGGACATGAAACTATGCAGAATTTGCACCGTGAGATGATGCCAAATGAGTCACGCCGGTAGATTAACTAGGACATGCAAGGCAGAGAGAGGGAAATGAGAGCACAAGAAGAGAGTACACAAGAAGAGAGTACAATCTCCTTTTTTCTGAAACACTGTAGAGATCAAAGTGAACACAAATCCTCCTAGGGGTAGTTCTTGCAAAAGACTAAGAGTTCTTTTTGTGTTCACAGGCCTGGAATCACAGGCCTGGAAGCTTTGGATCACGGCAAAATGCAGATGACAAAACGAGGCCTTGAAGTCACATCCAGTATGAAGCAGTATGAAAGAGGAAAGAAAGCAGCTGAGAGCGTCAACCCTGCTAAGTAGTCTCAGTATTCTTCTTGACATGAGCAGAAATTTGAAATGAGTCTCTGAAAATGGCAAAGGAGGCAGAAGAAAAGGGAGCGATGACTCCTCTGGCATAGTGTTTCCTAACAGGGATCTTCAAAATGGAAAGGTTGTATCATCCTTTCAACTGAAGGAAGGTATGAAAACAACAGGAAGGAAATGGCATCAAATACTCTGGGCAGTGTACTTCTAGACAGAAAGGCCACTGATGGAAAACCAACTCAACTGGCACCAATGCAGCAGCATTGTAACTAAAGCCAGAAATGTCCAGCGCTTCGCTCTCTGCCATTCCATTCAGATGCACACAGCAGCTCTGCAACATTCCTACTGATCATCTCCTTGGCAAACTGGCAGTGAGGGTCCGTGGTGATGCAGAGTCTCCAGGCAGACGCAAAGGAGAGCTGCTTTCTTACAAAAACCAGGCTTTTGAAACACTTAGGCCTTTCTCAGTTCCATAGCTTTAAGCCATAACAAACACAATTCAACCAACCACCATGCACCACGCTGTGAACACACGATGGTTCTAGAACTTGTTGATCTACCTCGAATTCAGCTGCCTCACCTTCCCACAGTCCTTTTCTACTTAGCCAAAGTAATGGGCCTCAGCCCAAGGCGTTCCTTTTGTAAACTTCTAGCTCTATGCAGCAGCAAACCACTACTTTCTTCTGTGCCAAGACTTCAGGTAGACCATTTGCATCTGCCCTTCCAGTGAAACCTCATGGGGAGAGAAAAGCCTCTCAGAGATGTTCAGTCATTCCATTTTCTAGACAGGCCAAATCCAAAGAAAAGCAAGCTATGGGATTGTGTACTTGCTCTTACAAAACACCTGCTGCCCTCTGACAATCAACTAGCAGAAAACCAGCCAAACTGAGACTTGAGGCAAACAACCCTTGGAAGGGAATAATGATGTGATCAATAAAGACAACACTTTTCCAGGCTACCGAGATATTGGAAATGTCAGCAAAGGCTTGAGAGCAAAGGCTGAACTAATGGGGAAAGGGTAAAAGAATCGCAAGAAAAACATGACCAAAGGTTAAAACAATTCCAAGAAAAACATAGGCAACTAACCTGTTGAAGCCTTCAGGAAATCAGTGGCCGCTGATTTACATAGGCCATTCAAGTTAATTGACCCGTGCACCTTCCACTCCTTTTTCGGCACCATAGGGTGAATTGAGACCATGGAATCACAATTCCTTGGATTCTGTTCTTAACTTTAGGAGAGAAGTACAGCAGCTGAAGTACCTGTTACTGATGTGAAACCCAAAAACACAGAGTTGACACATTTCATTCTTGGCCAATCACAACAAGCAAGACTAAGAGGATAAGGCTGGCTTATTTTCATGACACTTTTCTTCTTTTACAGCCTGCTCTGATTCCGGTGAAACTTTTCCATTAGCTTCTCTCTAAAAGGAGAAAGTCCAGTTCAATGTCCCGCCCTACTGCTGCAAGTATACCATTTCGTTTGTCGAGCCTAAAAATAGAATGGGAAGGTACGGTGCTCTCTGGAGCTAAGGGTCGCTCCCGGGCGTCTTTCGGCAGAAGCCGCGCTAAGGAGAGCACTGTGAGCGGCACAATCGTCTTTGCGCGAAGAAGGCGCTTCTTCCCCTCCAGGAGCCGGAGAGAGCGGCAGCTTCGGAAAGGTGAAGAAGGAAGCTGTACGACACTGGGATTGTGTGCGCAGCTTGCCAACTGATAGAAAACAGTACCTTACCACTCTCCTGACTTTTCCAATCACATGAACATTCGATTGGAAGCTGTTTTGGACAACTTTCCTTTTCTCCCTGCCAAACACTTGGCAGATCTCCGTGCAAACTCTAGAACACGATGGGAGATGTTTTCTGTGCTGGCAGAGTTTCTCCCTGCCAGAACTAGTGGATTTTTAGTGGTTTTTAAACCAGAAAGCCCTGAGTTCCAAGAACACAGCAGCTGCCAAGGACTACCCAAGAGGAGCGCAAAAGTACCACAACATGCCTGCCTCCACAGCTTTTTCCCTGGGACCATGCCTACCCCTAGGCTTATTTACATGCCTCCAGTTAGGGTTACAGATAGGGTTTTTAAAGCAAGAGGCCCTGAGCTCCAGGAACACTGCAGAGCTGCGAAAGTCATCCCAAGGGGAGAGCAAAAGTGGTGCAACATGGCTGCCTCCACCTCTTTTTCCTTGGCAACATCCCTATACCTAGTCTGATTTACCTGCCTCCAGTGCAGGATAGGGAAAGGGTTTTATAAATGAGTAAGCTCTGAGCTCCAGGCCCACTGCAGCTGCGAAAGACTTCCCTAGGGCAGCGCAAAATTGCCTCAACTTGCTCCCTCCAGGGCTTTTTCCTTGGGAACATCCCTAATCCCAGCCTGATTTACCTTCCTAGGGTTAGCCTTAGGGATAGTCGTAGGATTATGATTTTTATAATGAAGAAGCCCTGATCTCAAGGCACACTGCAGCTGCGATAGACATCCCAAGGGGAGCTCAAAAGTGCAACAACATGCCTGCTTTCACAGCGTGTGGAGAGCATTATTAATAATTGGTTAGCTGAGAAAGGCCACACTGATATAATGCCGCTGGTTAAACTGAAGGAGAAATGTCAGCAGTCAGCAAGCTGAAAGGAAGAGTCAGCAGCGACCTTGCTGCAACATGAGGATAGGGAGTTGAGATTAGTCCTGAATACATCCTAAGAATATGTAGAAAGTATCAAAAGTAGAACCATAGGAATGTAGAAGTAGGCGTAGGTGCTGATATGTAAGCTGACCAATCCTGAGCTCAACTTTTGCAATATGTATGAAGCTCATTATTAACTGTATTTAACCCGCCGTACTGATCAATAAAATCGAGCCTGTGATGATCAAAATGATGTCCTGGTTCCCTTCCGTCGACAAATGGTGGAGAATGCGGGCATAACCGAATCTCTGCCCTTTTTCTCGGATTAAAAGAAAAAGGGATTACGCCACGGTCCGGAAGTTAGGTTTGGGTCCCAGCAGCCGGGACGGTGCCGGAATTTGAAGCACCCTTAAGGTTCACAACTGTGACTTAAGCCAATACGTGTCCGCCGGAGCCTGGAGAGCTGCAACAGCGCGCGCTGATTAATAGGTATGGATAGGCAAGCGGCATATGATTTATTTACCGCCTATTTAGAGCGGCGTGGGATAAAAGGGATAGATTTAAAAAAGGAGTTACCAGGGTTATTAGCTTATGGCCATGCTAAGGGTATCTTTTCTAATCCTCATACAGTTCATGAGTTATCAGAGTGGAGAAAGTTTGGGGAAATATTGTGGGATACAGTACTAGGTGATGATAAGTCAGCAAAGAAATTCGGGAAGTTATGGCGGGTGGTGTATAACACGTTACTTCAGCAGGTCTCTGAGAGAAAGGCAGCAGAAATGGCAACAGAAGCTCATAAGAGGAATATAGGGTATGGTCGTGAAGATGATCCCCTGGCACCTTCTAAAACTAAGGTACTTATGCCTAAGAGTCCCCAGCAAAGTGGTGTGGAGGATTTCTCTATAGGCGCAGTGGAAACGTCTGCACCTTTCCTGTCAGAGGGGGAGGGCGAGTCGGATGGTGGGGGTAGGAGCAAGCCAGCTTTGCCTCCGCCACCAGCTTCAGGCGGGTCGGATGGTGGGGGTAGGGGCAAGCCAGCTTCGCCTCCGCCGCCAGCCTTGCCTCCGCCGGTGCCCCTCAGTGAGCCGGCTCTGGTTACAGCTTCGGTGGAGGGGTCACCTCCCCCGCACGAGCCGGCTCCAGCGGGGGGGCGGATTGCCCCCCGCAGGCTGGCTCCGCTCGAGCCGGCTCCGGTTTCACTGTCAGCTCCAGCGGGGGAGGGGGGGCTCCCGCTTCCCCCCGCACGAGCCAGCCTCTGCTTCACTGCCCCCCCCCGCGCGAAACCTCGGTGTCTGCACCGAAGCGCCAGCAGCATAGCACCCTTAAAGGGCCAGATCCCATCCCAGGGGCACACCGTGATCCATGGGGGGAGATGGCTAAACAGAGGAGGGAAGCTTGGGCTGCTTTGGCGAAAGAAGTAATGCAAATGGGGGATGGTGAGGCGGTGGAAATAGCTTCTAGTCTTGCATGTCCGGTCACATACACACCACAGTATGATGCACAGGGGAACCTTACGCATAATATAGCAGAATATACTCCCTTAGATTGGAAGCTGTTAACTCAGCTACGTTCTACGGTTAGTCAGTTTGGAGTAAAAAGTGAACCTGTTAAGCAAATGTTAGATTATCTTTTTAATACTCAGGTTTTATGTCCTAATGATTTAAGAGGAATAGTTCGGTTGATATTTACTCAGCATCAGCAGTTATTGTTTAATGCACATGACCCATTACATGGGGTGACAGTAGAGGAGCTGATGGGCTTAGAGGCATTTTTACGTACAGAGGCACAGATGATATTGGGAGCTGATAAACTTACAGAGTCTATGTGGTTAGTGCGTGCTGCAATAGATATGGTTAAAGAGCCAGGAGGGTTACCGGCTTATATGGGTATTAAACAAGGTAGAGAAGAATCATTTGGAAATTTTATCGATAGAACAGCTACTGCTATAGATCGAGCTGGTGTTGCAGGGCGCTATTGAAGCAGGTGTGCTTTGCAAAATAGCAATCCAGCAACCCAAAGAGTGTTAGCTACTTTAGGGGTAAATTGGACTATTGAGGAAGCATTAGAGCGAATGGCATTAATGCCAACAGCTTCACAGGCATTTATAGCAGAAGCCTTAAAGGAATTAGGATTAGGGTTGCAAAAGCATAGTCTACTCAAAATCAGGTGTTAGCTGCTCTTGCTCCTCTCCAAAGCGGCTCACTGGCATTCACGTAAAGAGGCTCGAGACCATTCATCAAGTGTTACCAATACGGCAATGAGGGACAGACACAAGTTGCCGCCCTGACATCGGAGACACCAGCTGCTGCCGTAACATCGCTGCTACCTCCTCTCTGCAACCCGCAGAGCTACCTCCTGTCTACAACCGGGAGCCTCGGCTTGGACTTATCAGCAGCAGTAGACGTCACACTAATGACGAACCGGCCTGAGAGGATACCCACTGGAATAAAGGGTCCTCTTATATTAAATGGACAAACATGTGGAGCATTATTGCTGGGACGTTCCTCTATAACTATGTTGGGATTATTTGTTTTGCCTGGTGTTATCGATGCGGACTTTACAGGGGAAATACAAATTATGGCTTACACCCTTTATCCTCCGATTAAAATTACAAAAGGACAACGCATTACACAATTGGTACCACTGTCACAAATGACATCAGGAATACAATCATTTACTGGGCAAGCACGGGATGAAAAAGGTTTTGGCTCTACTGGTGTTACCCTTTTAACTGTGGATTTACAAAATAGACCAAAACAAAAGGTTGAAATTACCTATGGGCATCAAAGCATAACCCTTTATGGATTATTGGATACAGGAGCAGATACTAGCATCATTTCTCCAGAAGCATGGCCACAACATTGGCCTCTATTTCCCTCATCAAACATGCTCACAGGAGTGGGAGGATTTACATTGGCAAGCAGGTCGCCATCTTTGTCTGTGTGCATTGAGAATCAACAAATATCTGCTGTGTTTTCAATTGTTCAACTGCCTCCTACAGTTTCCTGCTTAATTGGAAGGGACATTTTAACACAATTGGGAGTGGTGTTAACTAATCAGCACCCTTCGTGGTAATTGCCATTGCTTGGACTTTCCCCATTCCACTCACCTGGAAAACGGATACACCGGTGGTGGTTAAGCAATGGCCATTAAAAGGGGAGAGTCTTATGCATGCCCATGAATTGGTACAGGAACAATATACGAAAGGGCACCTACGACTGTCCACAAGCCCTTGGAATACACCTATTTTTGTAATCAAAAAGAAATCAGGGAAATATCGTTTGATACATGATTTGAGGGCTGTAAATGACCAAATGGAACCAATGGGGGCCTTACAGCCTGGTCTTCCAAATCCAGCTATGATTCCAGAACACTGGCCACTTTTAATTATTGACCTAAAGGATTGTTTTTTCACTATTGGCCTGCATCCTGATGACATGAAGAGATTTGCATTTACTTTACCAGCAATAAATCGTGGGGAACCAGATAAAAGATTTAAATGGACATCTCTTCCGCAGGGCATGCGCAACTCTCCCACTTTATGTCAGCTTTATGTTGATGCAGCATTACAGCCACTACGTCGTAAATGGCCAGCAACTATAATATATCATTGCATGGACGATATTTTGTTTGCACAGCAACAGCCATTCTCCTCTTTACAGATTAACACCATTAAAAATACTCTTGCTGCATATTCACTTGTTATTGCTGCAGAGAAAATTCAGACTACAAAGCCCTGGAAATATTTGGGATGGACTTTGACGGATCAAATAGTGATACCACAAAAATTGGAATTACAATTGAACATTAAAACTCTACATGATGCACAGAAGTTGCTGGGAGACTTACAGTGGCTGAAGCCTATTGTGGGAATACCAAATCACTTATTAGAAGCCCTACGGCCTTTGTTAAAAGGCGTGGACCCTACTACTCCTGTACACCTGACAAAGGAGCATCGTCTTGCCTTGCAGCAAATCAGTAACTGTGTACAGCAAGGGTATGTGTCTCGTCGACAATTCGACCACCCCATTGACCTTACTATCTGGAATAGCCCTTGCCACTTGCTTGGTGCTCTCTCTCAGTTGCAAAAGAAAACGCGGGAGATACGGGTGTTGGAATGGTTGTCACCACCGCTACAGCACAAGAAAACAATATCTTCAAAAATTGAACAATTGGCAGCATTAATCAAAAAGGGGCGTCCCAGAATTCTTGAAGTGGATGGTAGAGAACCTGCTAATATTAGATTGCCTATGGAAAAAGAAACCTTGGACTGGTACTTGATAAATTCAAAGAATTTACAAGAAGCATTATTGATGTCACCTGCTAAAGTAGAGACTAGTAAATTAGTGCCTAGAGTTTTGCAATGGATGACAGAATGGAACTGGATTACTCGACCTTTGAGAGAAGAAAACCCCATAGAAGGAGCTATTACAGCTTTTACAGATGCAGGAAAGAAATCAAGGCATGCTGCTGTTACCTGGCAAGAAAAAGGACAATGGAAGCATCAACTCCTCACAGCAGACCCTGCAGATAGCTTACAAACTTTGGAATTGTTAGCAGTAGTATGGGCGGTGTCCAACTCACAGGAGCCTTTAAATGTGGTCACAGACTCTATGTATGTTGCAGGAGTAGTCAAAGGAATAGAGGAAGCAGCAATTAAGGAAGTGAATAATAAACGATTGTATGAGTTACTGATACAGTTAAGGAAAGCTTTACGGGAAAGAGCAAACGGTACCCTTAAGCAGTATATTGAAAAACATCAAGATTTGGCAGATCCACAAGCATGTTTGGCTAAGGTTTTGTATGTGATTAACCATTTATGCATTTTTGGGGAAGATGATACCCCCCCTGCAATGAAACATCATCCGAGGTCAGGTCAGGAAAATACTAAGGAAACAGAGGTCTGGGTTAAGTATAAGAACCCAAGTACAGGATTATGGGAAAAACCTGCAAAAGTATTATATTGGGGTCGGGGGTATCTTTGTGTTTCCTCACCTACAGGGCCTTTGTGGGTGCCTGCTAAGTGGACTAAACCTGTTTTTGATGCAGCCTCTGGTGGATCACCTTACGGAGGAGGACAAGGAGCGACTGGGGAAGAAACTGCTTCTAGTCCTACAACCACTACTGTTACAATTGAAGGGGTACTCGGAAGCGGTGGACAGAGCACTGACACGTCACTACCGGATGGCCCAGGAGTTGATTGGTTTCATTGACTCATTATCAACTTTTCACTTAACAGATCCAGCGAAACTACATTGCCTTGACTGTCACAATCCACATTGTGCTGCCTGGATAGCCCTACGTTGTGGGGGTTGTAAAAGAACTTTTTGGATAGAACAATCATTATTACGGGATTTGTGGTGTCATACCTGTAAACACGAGCACACGTGGGGTAAAAGCTGGCAAAATGAATTAAGGAGACAAACGGGGCAAAACGCATATATTGTTTTAAATCTTTATGAGTCTCCTGAACAGAAGGTTCTTGCTTATTATCGATGGGAAATACAATGTATTGTAAATAGAATTAAGGTTCAAAGTAAATCACGTATAGTTTCTATAAGGTGTAGGAAATTAGTGCCTTTAACACAGCATTCAGTTGTAGGACCCTTCCAAGGGGATCCTGATGGACCATTAGATTGCTGCATTGATAAGTTGCAAAAATTAAGTTTGAAAGTGGCAGGACCAGTGAAATTAGGAGCAGCAAGATTGAAGACAGATAAGAAGAAGAAGGCAAAAAAGGGAACGGTCTCATTTGAATAGGGGTATCAGTGATTGCTAATTAATTTTCTATGATTAGAACAATTTTGCTGTTGTGGGACCCTCGGGAGGATATAGTTGTTGAGGAGGATGATGAACAAGAACTACGATTACGAAATAAGATACACCTTGTGTTAAAGAAAGACCTTGAGCTGTTAGCCTCATATAGTAAAAAGGCTGAAGAGGCTTTGCGATCACCACCATTGAATTGGTTGCTTTGGGTTGAAGAACCAGAATTTTATACTGGTCCTTACTTACATTCGCTTCCTTGTTATGTTTGCAAAAAGGATAAAGATAAATGCTATGCATGGGTAGCTTTGCATTGTGCAGATTGTAATCAGGTTTATTGGTATTCACAGAAGTCATTGGGATATTTATGGTGTACATCTTGTTTTGGAAAGTGGATTCGAAATCATATCTGGGTTAGAGCTCTTGAACAAAGTACTGGCCTGCCAGGACGGACAGGATTACAGCTCTTTGAGAGTGCAGAACAAGTGGTTATAGCATATCTTAGGTGGAAGTTACAGGAAAACCTTAGAATATTTGAAATTACTAAAGCCTCACGCATCATAGCAGCTCGCTGCAAAGCTGATTTGCCTTCAAACTTACCTCGTGCTATACTTGTGAGCAAGGATGCTGATTTAGAATTAGATCAGTATATCCAAGAATTGACTCAGCCTTACAATAGACAATCTAGCAAACCAGGGAAAAGACAGCGAAGAAAGAAAAAACAACGTAAGCAGAAGGAAGAAAAGGAGAAGCAAAGCAAGCAGAAAGAAAAATGAGGTTTGTTTTTGTTATACTGCTCAATGCTGTAGCAAGTGAAGCAGTAGGAGTAACACACTTCAGTCAACCAAGGGAAAATTTATGGGTGACACTTGCTAATCAAACTAACCAATCATCACTTTGTCTTAGTCTTGGAGGAGTCACTAACCCATTTCGAACATGCCTGGTGGGACTTCCGGTGTGGTCTCCTGGAGAATTTTGTAGTTTGATAAACAATCAAACCTTATGTATGTCTAACATGTCAAACATCACATTGCCGGTGCAACAAGGGTATACTGCAGGTCAGAGTGATGGCTATCGTCAATGCTTACTAATCCAATCACTTAACACCTCTTTGCATTCTCCTCCTGAGGAATTGGATCTTTTTGGAAGTACAAATGCCAGCATATCTAACACTACAGCTGGTGGATGGTTTAGCTTCAAACTTTCGGGTGCTCAGAATTTAAACCAACCTAAAGAAACATGGGCCACCCTAGATTCATCCCTGAATGTGAGTGAATTCTCTCCACAGCATTACAGTCAATGTAACGACAAATATCACAGCACCAATGAAATTAGCCACAGGAATATTTTTGATTTGTGGAGACAGGGCATGGAATGGTATACCAGCTAAACCACAGGGTGGACCCTGTTTTTTGGGAAAATTGTCATTGTTTCATCCTAACGTGTCCTTACTAATGCAGCTGAGTCAAAATTCAAACAGGAAAAGACGCAGCATACATGACTTAGACTGCAGCCAGATAGGAGATCCACAGTTTTGGGGCACATTCAAACAGGTGGTGGTTTCCACTATCTTGCCAGGAGGATCTGCCAATAAAGCCATGAATTTAGCAAAACAATTAGGATGCTGGGCAAAGGATGAGCTGAACAGGACATCACAAATTCTAGACATGTTAACTGCAGATGTGCAAAGTGTTCACCATGCTGTTTTGCAAAATAGAGCTGCTGTAGATTTTTTGCTCTTAGCACAAGGGCATGGATGTGAAGAGTTCGAGGGAATGTGTTGCATGAATCTGTCTGATCATTCAGTACCCATTCACACTAAGATAAAAGAACTGCAACAGGGACTTCACAAACTCAAGGAAGAAGAAGGTTTAGGAATTGACGAATGGCTTAAAGGCTTAGGACTTGGACCGTGGCTGAGGAACCTTGTGATCTATGCTATAGGACTGCTGGGTGTAATTTTACTGTTTTTGCTTATTTTGCCTTGTATCTTTAACTGTATTCAAAACATGGTCAGCCGTACAATAGCAAAAACATGGCAAACTAATCTCCTTGCTCAAGAAGAAAATGGGGGAAATGTGGAGAGATTTATTAATAATTGGTTAGCTGAGAAAGGCCATACTGACATAATGCCGCTGGTTAAGCTGAAGAAGGAAAGTCAGCAGCCAGCAAGCTGAAAGGAAAAGTCAGCAGTGACCTTGCTGCAACATGAGGATAGGGAGTAGAGATTAGTCCTGAATATATCCTAAGAATATGTAGAAAGTATCAAAAGTAGAACCATAGGAATGTAGAAGTAGGCGTAGGTGCTGATATGTAACTGACCAATCCTGAGCTCAACTTTTGCAATATGTATGAAGCTCATTATTAACTGTATTTAACCTGCCGTACTGATCAATAAAATCGGGCCTGTGATGATCAAATTGATGTCCTGGTTCCCTTCCGTCGACAGTGGACCTTGTTATTTAGGCAAGTTATCATTATTCCACCCGAATATATCTGTATTAATGCAACTAAGTCATAAGACAAGCAGGCAAAGGCGCAGCTTACATAACTTAGACTGTAGTCAAATAGGAGATCCATGGCTCTGGAGTAAATTTAAACAAGTGATGGTTTCAGCTCTCCTACCATGGGGTGCTGCAAGCAAAGCAATGACTTTAGCAAAACAAATAGGTTGTTGGGCTAAGGGTGAATTGAATAAGACATCACAGATATTAGATATGTTAACTGCAGATGTACGGAGTGTTAATCACGCTGTTTTACAAAATAGATTTCTTACTGTTAGCACAAGGCCATGGGTGTGAAGAGTTTGAAGGGATGTGTTGCATGAATTTATCTGATCATTCTGTATCTATTCATGCTAAGACAAAAGAGCTACCGCTAGGGCTTAACAGCCTTAAGGAAGAAGAAGGATTGGGAATTGATGAGTGGCTTAAAAGTTTAGGACTGGGACCATGGCTAAGAAACCTTGAAATATATGCTATAGGGATATTAGGTGTACTCTTATTGCTTTTACTTATTTTACCTTGTTTCTGAATTTGTATCCAAAATATGGTTAGTAGGATGATAGAGAAAACCTAGCAAACTAACCTCCTTTCTCAAAAAGAAAAAGACGGGGGAGATGTGGAGAGTTTAGTTCAAGCATGGCTTAAAGAAAAAGGCCATGAAGGCATACAGTTGAGAGAGCAGTAAAAGGTAGTTGTGAAACAGTTCCAAAAGCCGTTCCCAGGCTGATTTCTATAAACAATTAGGCTCTCTCGTGCATCACTTTATAAACAAAAAGGTTCTCAGACAGTCTTCCCATAACAAGCAAAACACCCTCTCTGGGAAAAGATGGCACCCCGGGAACAGAAATGGAAGTTTTGGGAACCTTTCATATCACAGTGGGAACACTGGTTTTGTTTTTACTAAACAATTATAGGCATTGTAAAACAAAGGGAGTGGTTAGAGTTTTCTCTGTTAGCCTATCGTGAACCTGGATTTTGGAATAGGCATGAAGTTAATTAACACTGTTATTTAAAGTGACTGATCGATCAATAAATCGGAGTTCGATGCATTAAAGGATGGTCGTCTCCCCTTCACTTCAATAGTTGCCCTTCTCTGGACATGCTCCAGCCCCTCCATGGCCTTCCTAAATTGGGGGGGCCCACAACTGGACACAGCATTTAAGGGGCTGCCCAACCAGCCCTGAGCACAGGGGAAGAATCACTGCCCTGCTCCTGCTGGCCACACCATTCCTGATCCAGGCCAGGAGCCATTGGCCTTCTTGCCCACCTGGGCACACTGCTGGCTCATGCCCAGCCTGCTGTCCATCAGTCCCTGCAGGTCCCTTTCTGCCTGGCTGCTCTCCAGCCACTCTGTCCCCAGCCTGTAGCGCTGCAGGGGTTGTTGTGGCCAACATGCAGGGCCCAGCACTTGGACTTGTTAAACCTCACCTTGTTGGATTTGGGTCCTGGATCCAGCCTGTCCAGGGCCCTCTGCAGAGCCCTCCTACCCTCCAGCAGATCCACACTCACACCCAGCTTGGTGTCATCTGCAAATTTGCTGATGCTGGACTCGGCCCCCTCATCCAGTTCATCAATGCAGATACTGAAATCCATGCTGGCTGGCTCTGACCCCTCGGCCATCCTGTGGGTGCCCTGTGATGGCACTCAGGGTGATCTGTTCCATAACCTTGCTGGGCACCCAGGTCAGGCTGACAGGCCTGGAGTTCCCCAGATCCTCCTTCCAGCCCTTTTTGGGGATGGGCTCACACTGGCACCTCCAGTGCTCTGGGACCTCCCTGCTGAGCCAGGACTGATGGTAAATGATGGAGAGCAGCTTGGGGAGCTCATCCACCAGCTCCCTCATCCCCCTGGGATGGATCCCATCCTGTCCCATACACCTGTGAGCATCTGAGTGGCTCAGCAGGTCACCAACTGCTCCCTCCTAGATTAGAAAGGCTGTTCTGCTCCCTGTGCCCATCCACCAGCTCTGGAGAACACTTATCCTGAGGGCAACCTGTCCAAATACTGAAAATTGACAAACAAGATATTAAGTAGCTTTGTCTTTTTCTTATTTTCAGTTACTTTATTCTCCCTCCTTCTCCCTCCTGTTGCTATAAATTTTTTTATAAAAACATTTTTCATTCTTTTAAGACAAGCCTCCAGGTTAAATTCTAATTGAGCTTTGACCTCTCAACTTCCCTTTCTTAATAACCTAATGACATCCTTATACACTTCCTGCAATTCTGGTCTTTTCTTCTCCTGAGTTCCCAGAAAAGCTGCATGGGAAGCCAGGACAGTCCTTTTCCTCACTAGATCATGTTTTGGCACACTGGGACAGGCTGCTCCTTCCCCCTTAAGATTACTATCTTGAAATGTGTCCATCCTTCCTGACCCCTTTGTTTTTAAGGGCTGTTTCCCTTCAAAAAATCAGTACCTGAATTGGTACTCCCAAAATCAGCATCCTAAACAGGCCGAAGTCTGCCCTTCCTAATTCCAGTGCAGAAGTTTGTTTGCTGCCCCTCCTTCTTTCACAGAACATTGAAAACTTGATTATTTCATGGTCACTGTGCCCCAGGCAGCCTCCGAGCCCCACATCTGCCACCAGCCCTTCTCTGTTTGTGAACAGCAGCAGACAGAGCTTTCCTTGGCAGTGGGAGTGTTACCAAAAATTCAGTCAAATGGAGAACTCCTTTACACCAATGCAGCATTTAGAAGCTGCATTCTTTATTCAGCTGGATGCACGGGGGATAGCTCCTCTCAAAGCCGTGCATGCTGAGTACAGGGAAGTTTCAGTTTATATTCTGTATATTGCACACATATTCATTGATTTTCCCAGACTAAACACATATATGATAATGGTTTCCCCAAAATCATTCACATATTTCCCCTCCCATTAACCCATGCATTCTTCTGTCCTGGAGGTCTCTCTGGTGGTCCCTGGTGGTCATGGACCCCAATGTTCCAGTGGCACTGGCTGTGACATTGGTCACAAGGGTTGCAGGCGAAGAGAGAGGCGAGAACGTTGATCCATGATCAGAAGGCTTGATTTATTATTTTATGATATATATACTACATTATAACTATACTAAAAGAAATAGAAGAGAAAGGTTCTCAGAAGGCTAGCTAAGCTAAGAACAGAAAAAAAAGAATGAATAACAAAGATCTGTGTCTCAGAGAGTGAGCGGGAGCCAGCTCTGCCGTGAGTGGTCAGTAAATCCAAACATCCACAGGAGATCAATCACGGATCCACCTGTTGCACTGCACAGCAGCAGATAACCATTGTTTACATTTGTTGCTGAAACTTCTCAGCTTCAGCAGGAAAAATCTTAATGAAAGGATTTTAATGAAAAGATGTCTGTGACACCTGGCTGAGCTGGCAGGACACTGAGGCTGCTGAACTTCCAGTTCCCCTTCTCACACAATGGGATTGTGTGGTTTTCATAGGCCTGGGGTTGTGGAGAACAAGCTCCAGGTGTCAGCTCACCTGGTGGAGACAATTTATCATCTCATAACATGAGGTCACAGAGTGGGCTATGACATCACAGAGTGGGTTATGTGAGGTGTTTGGGCAATATGACATCATATACTGCCTCTGTGACATCACAGAGCCGGCTGTGACATCAGAGGGCAGATGTCTGACATCACAGAGCAGACTGTGACATCACAGAGTTGGCTGTGACCAGCTGTGACCAACCATCAGAGATCAGCTGTGGGGCATTGGAGAACGGGCTGTGACATCACAGAGCAGGCTGTGACATCCCAGAGGGGCTGTGTGACATCCCAGCAGGGCTGTGTCAGGTCACTGGTTTGGTCACTCTGCCCCAGCCCCCCCTCACAGTTTCTCCCAACAAGTCCAAGGCTGTTCGTGCCCAGAAGGGTCCCTGTCCCCCAGGATCCCCCCGGCCCACCTGGAGCCACAGCCTCCACCAAAGGATGTTCCACAGGATCCACCCCAGAGCCTGACAGGGGACAAGGGGCCAGGACTGTGTGACCAGGACATCAAAGACGGGGATTGTCCAGGTCACTGTGGCCTGGGTGGGGTTCCCCAGGGCAGGAAAGATGTCTGGCAGCTGGAACAGGGTCTGGGAAGGGCCTCCGAGGTGGGGCTGGAGCCCTTGGGCTGTGAGCAGAGGCTGAGGGAGCTGGGCTGGTCCAGCCCTGAGCAGGGAAGGCTGAGGGGCTCCTCATCCCAGCCTGGCAGTGCCAGCGAGGAGGGGATGGAGAACACAGAGCCAGGCTCTTCACACAGGGCTGAGGGGAGACAAAGGCCAATGGGTGGAAGGGGAAAGAGGGGAGATCAGCCAGGACAGGAGGAGATGAAATGAGTCAGGCTGGTTTCAGCATTTCCTCAACACCAAGAGCAGCCTGACTTCCCATCTCCGTCCACCACTGACAGCTTTGCAAATCAGGAATTGTTTTAGCTGTTTTGTCCCCACTACAGAACGAGCATCCTGATACAAGAACTTAATTGTGCTTATATCTATCACATAACCATGTTTCTATAAAATTAATTTTAGTATGGAAATAACGTGTGAATGGTGGACTCATCAGATGCTGCTGGGGTGTTGCACATAGCTCAGGGAAGAGCGTGATTGTTATTAAATTGTGTCCTGTTCAACTGTGGTCCATTGGCCATGAAGAGAATCTTTCTGTGCCTCTGAGTCTCATCAGTTCCTGACCCCCCAAAGGACAGAAACCCTGATGAGCTGTGCTTCCCACTCCAGTAGTGGCACTTCCACCTTCCTCCATCCCCAGAGCAGAGCTGCTTTGTCCCAGAAAGTCCCTGGCAAAGGAGGCATGAAGGAAACAGGAGAGGCTGTGGGGATCAGGTGCAGGGTAGATCCAGGGACAAGACTGACTTTTGCATTTGATGGAGCTGTGCCTTCCCTTGGCTTTGTTGGCTGACAAGAAATGAACATCCCTCTGTGTCTCGGGCAGCTCCTTCTCCAAGGAAAGCAGGTGGGAGTTGGAGCCAAGGAGCTGAAAGCTGCAGGTGCAGCCTGGGCTGGAGGGAGCTCAGATTTGCACAAGGCTGCTCTGAGTGCCAGGGCTTGGATGGGGGAAATGGTGGGGTGGGGGTAGGGACAGAGTCACATTGAATGTCAGCTGAGAAGGGTCTTGACTTTCATGTCTATTCAAACTGCATGAGGAGGTACTTGGATTCAGTGTCAGCTGGAGATTGCACGTATCAATAAATTAATAGGGAGAAGAAACCTAAATTGGACCTAGGAAATCTTTTCTCACTGTCTCTTTAAATAGAATCTATTCAACTTGAATAGACTCCTGGAATTCATCTAATTAACCACAAAAGATTTGAAAATTAAATCAAATTACCCCCAGAGACTTGGCTTGTTAAGGTGTTCTGAATGTTAATGAGCCCTGGGACATTGAATTCCTGCACTCAAGAGCTGAAGGCTGAACAAGCCTTTGGAGCAGGAAAATTCAGCAGCAGCCTCCAAGGTGCTGAGGATGTCAGCAGCCCCCACTGAGGCCATCCCTGCCCAGAGACCGTGGGGGAATGGGCAGACAAGGAGAGCGTCCCTGGGGCTGGGGCAGCACAACTCAGAGGCAGCAGCGGCTCCAGCTGGGCAATGGAGTGTGGAATGTGGCTGGGAAAGCCCTGCCTGGGCTGGGCCAAGCAGGACACACAAGCCCTGACTCCCATCCCCCAAAAAACTCTCTCAAGGAAACATTTAAAAGGAATTACAATTGTTTGTGTACTCTGAGTTGGACTCTATGAAGAAATACCAATAAGAGATTCTCAGGAGCCCAAACCAACCAAACAGCCTTTACTGGCAGCTTTAGAAAATCAGCGAAACTTTGGCAAAGGGTTAATGATAACATGATAACATTGTAGTGGTTTTGGTTTGCTAATTTAAGATTTTTCCCATCTTGAGATTTCTTAATTAATGGATTGATGAGTGTGGTCGGTTTTAGTGTCGGTTATTTATTTATGTGTTTATTTTGTTGTGAGATAGGATTACAAGAAAGGTAAAGTAGACTTAAAATTTTAAAAGGGTCTAAAGAAAATTTTTTTAAAAGCAAGTTAAAAAAAAAGGTAGTAAGAATTAAAATAAATTCTTTAGAGCACTTTTTTTATTTACAAATTTTTTTAAATCTGACTATATAAAGAAAATAAAGTTTCTAGTGGTTTACTATTTCTAGAATTGTCTTTTTTTTAGTTTTAGGGTGATAAGTTTTTCTTGTTAAGATTATGGAGGTTTTTTACAGGAGGAAATTTTTTTTTTTTGTGGTACTTAATTTTGTCATGGATAACAGTTGTCTGGGGAACTTCATTATTGTGAAATTGTCTTTATAGCTACAAGCTTTTTTACAGCTGGTTGATGGGCCATGTTGACTTGTGGGGTATTGTTTTAAAGATGAGTTATAATAAAGTTTTTGTTCTTTACTTTTTAAATTATTTTTATCTCTGGGAATAGAGATCTTCTCTTGCGGATACTGAATTATTTATTTTTTCCTGTTTAAACTTCTCATGAAACTGCGGGTTTTTTAACATTTGTTTATTTTACCATGGAGGTTTTTGTTTGATACAAATTTGAATTTTTAAAAAAGTTTTGTAAAGAAAAAGAGTTTTTTCTTTATAGTTTATAGGAAGATTTTAGTTTTAAGATTAAGGTATTTTTTTCTTTCTTTTAAATTGGGATTTCATTTCTTCTTTACTGACTTTGGTGGTTTTATGGGGTTTTTTTATATGCTTGCATTTTGTTTTTTCTTTAACTGGAGGGAGGATTGAAGTATTGAAAGGGTTAACATCTGACCTGCCAGTAACTTGTGGTGGAAGTCGTGGTTGTGTTGTGCTACAATTGGTTTTATGGTTGGTTTTTGGCTTTTTTTATGTTTAAGTTTTTAGTTGTAAGGTTATTTTGTATGGGTTGTAGGTTGTAGGGGTTTTTTGTTTTAGTTGTGTTGGGGGGAGGGGACTTGGTAAGATTTCAATGGCTGTGTCTTGCTTTGTCCTGGTTGGGGTTTTGTAGCCTCTTGTTTTCCTGTTTGGGAGTTGTTGGGGTTTGGTTTGGTTAGAATGGGGCCAATGTAGAGAGGGGCAGCCTGGGGAGGGGAGCAGGAGCTCAGCCCATGGCAGGGTTGCTTGGTTTGGTTTGGTTTGGTTTGGTTTGGTTTGGTTTGGTTTGGTTTGGTTTGGTTTGGTTTGGTTTGGTTTGGTTTGGTTTGGTTTGGTTTGTTTTGGTTTGGTTTGGTTTGGTTGGGTTTGGTTTGGTTTGGTTTGGTTTGGTTTGGTTTGGTTTGGTTGAGATGGGGGCCAGGGCCAGGGCTTGCTGCTTCTTTGTTGTCTGGAAAAGAAAGAGGTTCCTGGACTTTTTCATCTTTAACATTTGTGTTTCACAGAGACGTGTTCAGTATCTCAGTGGTTTAACAGATTGTCACTTACACGAAAAAGTTTTACTTTTTAAAATTCTTCTCATCTCAAATCACAACAGACATTAAGTCAACATAAAACACTTCTCAAAGCATTGAGTTGAGCCATTCAATTTCACAAATTCTAAGCCTGTTCCATTTAATATTAATCAAAATTTGCAGGAGCACAGGAACAGAAGAAGACACAGAAAGATAGAAAGGCAAAAAGATGCAGAGAAGCACACACACAGTTACCAACTCATGAATTCCAACACTGTTCAGGTGGAAATTCCAAGAGGAGGTAGGGTCAAGATGTGTGCTTGCCTTGTGGTCAGTCTTCAATACCCCTTGGTCTCCCTGTGCCCCTCCCCCAGGTGGGCCTTGGGCTCATTTGGTCCCTCAGGAGCTGGGCTGGGGCTGCAGAGGTGGCTGTGGAGCATTGCCTGTGCTGTGCCAGGGACTGGCAGACACTGCTGGGCTAGGATAGAGGCTCTGAGGGAATTGGGGTTCCAGGGCAGGGCAAGGCTGGACCTGCCCCTTCCTCCCTCACACATGAAATGTTTTGAGCCAAAAATCTCCTCCAATCTGTCACAACAGGCAATGTTGGAGATGGAACACCAGTTCTGGCCATGGGCGCCTGAAAGAGAACGGCAGTTCTTTCCCATAGAAAGGAAAGCACAGAGCCCCAGTGTTTGGAAGGCTGGTGAGAGCCTCACTGGGCCAAGGCCAGCCAGACTTGTCAGGAATGGTAGATTTTGTCTGGGAGCAGTCTTTGGATTTAGGGAATTTTGGAGGTGAAAACACAATCTCGGCCATGGACTCCTGGAGAAGCAGGACATTCCTTTCCCAGAGCAAGGAAAGCGCAGAGATTTCCCCAATGTTTTGGGGACAGATGGGAAGTGACCCTTGAGAAACCACTGCAGCCAGATTTGTACTGGCAATATTCCTATGGGAACAATCCCTGGATATAAGGAAATTCAGAGGAGAAATCCCAAATCTGACCATGGGTTCCTGGAGGAGAAGGAGAGTTCTTTTCCATAGGAAGGAAAGCATGGAGTCCCTGTGCTTCAGCAGCAGATGAGAAGAGATCCTCAACATGCCAGGGTCAGCTGGACCAGTCAGGTGGCCCCTGGGAAGCCAAACCAACCAGACCTGTCCTTTGTTCCTTTGGTTTTATGGGGTCCCACACTGTTACAATGGTGCCTTGGATCTATGAGGCCCCACAGTGCCATAATGCTGACCTGTTTCTATGGGGTCCAGCAGTGTCACAATGGTCCCTTGATTACAAGAAGACCTGCAGTGTCACAATAGACCCTTGGTTCAATAGAGTCCCACAGTGTCACAATGGCCCCTAGGTTCCAGAAGGCCCCACAGTGTCACAATGGTCCCACTGATTCCATCAGCCCTTGCAGTGTCGCAATGGTCTTTGTGGTTCCCCAGGTCCCACAATGTCATGTGACTCTTCTTTTCCATGAGCCTTGCAATGTCACAATGGACCTTTGGACCCTGGGGGTTTGCAGAGTCACAATGGTCTCTTTGGTTCCACTGTGTCACAATGGACCATTGATGACAGGAGGCCACTCTGTGTCACCCTGGAGCTTTGGTTCCATGCAGGCCGGCAGTGTCACAATGAACCCTTGGTTCAATGGAGTTCCACAATGTCACCATGGCCTCGAGGTTCCGTGAAGCCCTGCAGTGTCACAATGCTTTGCTTATTCCATGGGGCCTCAGAGTGTCACAATGATCTCCATGATTTCATGAGTCCCCTCAGTGTCACAGTGGCCCCTTGGTTCCATGAGGCTGTCAAGTGTCTAAGTGAAGTCAAATGCTGCTAAGAATTGGTTTTTTGCTAAGTTTTAGGTTGAATATAAGTTATAAGCTAAGTTAAATATTGTTACGTGTTAGTCCTCTTTTAAATTGCTAAGTCATAGGTTATAATTTAAGTTAAATACTGTTTAGCAGCATTTAACTTCACTTAGACCTTGTGACTTAACCTTACCTACACGCCTGACTGATTCAGCTATCCAAGGCACTCCAACCCCTCAGGGAGCAGCATTTCTGCCACATTTCCCCAGCACAGGCACTCCTGTGTGCACACAGACACAAAGAGTCAGTGCAAGGCACCTGTGAGCAATTCCCCTGAGGGAAGGGAATGCTCCCTGTGGATCATTTGGCATCACCCCCGGGGGTGAAGGGCTGAGCCTGGAGGAGTGGGGGGATCAGCCCAGGCTCTGTCGTTGTTCAGGATCCCCAAGTGCAGCAAACGGGAGAGTTCCCGGCTGGGAGTGGCTGCACTCAGAGGGAGACGCTGGCCCAGGAGTGTCATTATAGGACACAAAAGAACACAAGCTCACATCGTTGTTCTCATGGTGAAGAAAAAAGGGGAAGTTTATTTTCTGACTCCAACATTTACAGTTTTCCAAAAGTGACAGTGGATTGGAGGGTGACAGTGACACCTCTCCAATGACACTGGACAAATCAACAGTCCATCAACTGTCTCCTCCTCCATAAAGAAATGCAAAACAATGAGTTATTTATAGAAAGTGTGTGAGAAAGTTCACTACAAGAATGTCAACATCAGAAGGCTTAGAAAATCTTAAAAAACCAGGGCAACATCTCACCGTTTTCCTTTAAAAATGAAAAAAACCGAAATGAACAATATGATAAAGAAAACATGAACACTGTTCAGTGTCCACTTGCAGAGGAATCATCAGAGTGATCACTCTCATCATCTGCATCTGAATCATCACTCAATGATTCCCCCGCTTGATGCCTTCCAGGTTGGTCACAGTTTCGGTCTTACTCATCAGCTGGATTCTGTCTCTGCGGTTGCAGGTCAGGGTGAACACACTTCAGAGGTACCCAACGTACCCCAGTGTGTGTGGATACACAAGCATGCCCGTGCCCCAAAGCGATAAGGTCATAAGAACATTCCCACTGTTTGGTGACTAAATTCTGCACCTGTACCTTCACTCGAGGCTGATGTGCCTCCTCCGCAGCCTGCAATGAGAGATGGTGATTCAAAATGACAAGGTTATTTGAGTTCTGCAGCACAGTGAGATGATTGATTGTGCACAAAGCTTTTGCCAACCGGCTGTGCGGGGTTTCACCCTGCATTCCCCGTTTTTGGTTTTGAAGAACCTGCTCCACAGTACCATGAGCGCATTCTACAATAGCTTGACCAGTCGGAGAATGAGGGATACCAAACTTGTGCGAGACACCCCACAACTGCAGGAACTGCCGCACTTTTGCAATGCGTAAGCAGGAGCATTGTTGGTTTTCACAGCAGAAGGTATGCCCAGAACGGCAAAGACCAGCCTCCAGTGGGCAAGGACGTCACGGGCCTTCTCCCCAGTGTGAGCCGAAGCCCACATCGCAGAGCAGAACGTGTCCACAGTGACATGCACATACTTGAGCCGGCCAAACTCGGCAACTTGGGTGACAGCGGTCTGCCAAAGCTCCAAGGCCCTAAGGCCTCTGGGATTTACCCCAGCCGGCAAAGGCGGAGCAAGTGTGTGGCAGTCATCACATGACTCAACAATGTCACGAGCCTTAGCTGGCATCAGCTGAAACTGCTTCTGCAGGGTATGTGCATTTTGGTGGAAAAACCCATGTGATGCCTTGGCCTGCATGAGTGTATCAGGCTGAGGCGCTACCCATGCTGGGTTAGCCAACTTGTCAGCCCTCGCATTACCTTCCACTATAAAGTCTGGCAAATTGGTGTGACTCCTCACATGCAAAACACAGAATGGATGAACCCGGGCCTGAATGGCACACCACAAGGTCTTCAGTAAATGAAACAAGGCAGGATTACTGACCTCCTTCAAAACGGAATGACCCAAACTCTGTGTGGTATTGGCCACATAGGCGGAATCCATGACCAAGTTGAAAGGTTCCTGGGAAAATTTCCCAAATGCCATGACAGCAGCCCTCAGTTCAACAATTGGGTTGACCCATCCTCATGAGCTTCCAGAACCTGTCACTCAGTTCCATCCCTCCAGGTAACAATGGCCTTTCCTGTTTTCCCTGAACCGTCAGTGAAGACGGTGGGTCCTTGCACAGGTTCCTGGGTATTTTTGGGCTGCTAAGGGATTTGTGTGAATTTTGCCATATGCAGTAACCTATGACTGGGCAGATGATAAATGATCTGCCCTGAAAATTTTTCCAGAGCACTCTGCAGGGACACACTGTTTGCAAAGCTCCAGTCAAAATCCCCCGTTGCACTGGGAGTATGATCTTTGCGGGATTCACACCCATCAATTGCAAACACCGTTGCTGGCATTTGATTGTCAAGCGAGCAATCAGCTCAAACAATGCATTGCCGTCTGCTGTGGCAGATGGGGCAGAAAAACCCATTCCAACGCATGCAAGGAATCGGACCATTTGTCACTCCATTGGCCAATGATGCCCGTGGGATATAAATCTGGAGTGGTGATGAACACAGTGACATCAACGGAGGGATCAATGCGATAAACTTGGCAAGCCAAAACAGTTTGCTGAACCACCTCCAACACCTTACATGCCTCAGGGGTCAGTGTGCAAGGTGATTTTAGATCAGAGTCTCGTTTCAACAAATCATACAGAGGAGACAGCTGTGCATCGGTTAGCCCCAAGTATGGATGTAATTAAAGTTGCCAGGACAGACAAGTCTGGCTGGTCATTGACTCCTGAGTGGCAGCACTCATCTATTTTCCAAACACTGGAAAGGGCTCTGTGCTTTTCTTTGTATGGAAAAAAAATTCCACTTTTCCAGGCACAAATGTCCTAAATTAGGACTCTGCATTTGTGATTTCAAATATCCAGGGGTTGCTCCAAGCAAACCTGCCCGGACAGACAGGTCAGGCTTATCTTGGCCTCTTAGATGGCTGCTGTTCATCAGCTCCTGAAACACTGGGGCTCTGTGGTTTCCTTCCTATGGAGACCAATGTGACATTTGAGAGCCTTGTGAAATGAAGGGGCCATTGTGACACTGCAGAGCCTTGTGGAACCAAGAATAGCATTGTGGCTCTGTTTGGCCGCATGGTCCCCAGGGGCCAGAGCAAAGCAGCGGTGTGGGAGTTAGCCCAGCTGTAACTCAGAGTCAGACAGATTTTACCCTGGAAGAACTGGGCGTGAATTTCAAGTTCTAGGAGTCATTCGATTTACTTAGGGTGAGCTTGCGACATTTTCCATAAGCCTTTAGTGTTGTTATGCTAAGTTCTCCAAGTTTTACTCCTGTATTGGTTTATTGGTAACTTGTTTCTTCTATATGGTTATTATTCTAGTTTTCTAGCCCCAAGTGTCTATGTTGTGACTTCGTCTTTGTCTCAGGTTTTACGATACTGCCCCTCGTACCCTGCTTGAATTCTCCATGTTTATTGTTTTTCACCCTGTAATTAAAGTTCTTTTCGGGAAACTCCATCGAACCCACTTCTTTTCATTTTTGCCACCCTCGCCCAGCTGAAGTCAGGGACTCAGAGAGGTTTGTCGCAGCCACCCTCATTGTGACATTTGGCACCCAAACAGGCACCATGACATTCAGGGCTCACTGTGTCAGTCATGTCAGCTGGGGTTAGCTGATGGATAGGTCAGTGCTCCCCGGGATTTTGGATTGTGCAGGCCTGGCGGATTCATTGTTGCTTCAAGGGACCTCGGCCCAGGATCGGCAGGGTAAAAAACGGTTTCACCTGCATAGGATTGCAGGTGGGTTTGGGGAAATGCAAGACATTTATTGCCCATTTTGCCACTGTGTTTTTACAATATGCACCCAAGTCCCATTATTTATTTGGTGTGTTCTGGTGGCTCTTGCCCCTAAGGTGGAGAAGGAGAAAAATGGGCAGCTAGATGTCCAAAGTAGAAAGGAGCATATATGGATGCTTTAAGTTAATTCTAACAGATTTTGACAAAATATTTTCAAAGAACAAATTAAAATCAATCATGAGGTGGATCATTAAAAATTTTCCAGATGCCTCTGCTGATGAAATCCATACCACTGAATTTTAGGACTAAGTGAGACTTAAACTGTACAACCTTTCGATCAAAAGGGAGCCCATTGCAGCCCACATGCTCCCCATCTTCCATACCATCTTTGAGACCCTTCACCAGCAAGCAATGTCTCAAAAACTCAATCCGTTGGTTGCTTCTGACTCAGGACCTCCCAGCCAACATGCCTTTCTCAGACCTTCCACAATGGTCCAAGATGGCAATGGCCACGTGGTCTAGGAATATCATGCCCTGGAGACTCAAGATGAAAGGAGCCAGAATGTGGCTTGGGAGCCGGATCATCCTCCCTCCATCTGGTGTCCTCCACTTCCTGCTACCACAACCTTCTCTTCCGCCCCGAACAAACCTCCAGACTCCATCCCCACAACTGTGGGTCATGTCCCTACAGTCAATAATTCCACTTTCACCCTGGGCAATGCCTCCAGAACTCTACCCCGGAAGTCTGCCATCGTAAATCAAGACCCTTCCTCCCCAACACCTGACAAAATGGCAGTGCCCTTTGCCTCACCCTCCAGCAATAATATAACCCCATGGTCACAGATACTAAGCCCAACTGTCACACTATTTCTAATCCAAATGTTTCTCCTCCAAGTTATTCTTCCTCCCTCATTGCCCCCGTATGCTATGAAAGAAGGGGGCAGAATCCTAGGTATCAGCCATTGGTTTACGGGGAAATCAAGGATCTGTGTAAGGCAGCTAAAGACCATAGGAAGGACTTACTTTGTTTTAATGGCCTAATGAGGGCCATGTTTACTACACATCATAACTCCCTATGATTTAAAATGTATTAGGACCATGTTGTTGTCGCCTACAGAATACAGCCTGTGGGAAGGGGGATGGAAGTGTTTACTACATCAATTAATAGGAGACTATGCTAATAATGAGGCAAGGGCAGAATTGACAATCAACCATCTAGCTGGAGAAGGACAGCAAAGCCGACTAGATGATCAAGCAGCAGGTA